>NC_057769.1:34115742-34443343 GCF_010389155.1 Erigeron canadensis | reverse complement strand
TTTTAATTTCTAATATGTTGTAACTCAACCTTACTTTCTTTCTACTAGCTCTCGCTAGTATTATATAATGAATCCTTTTTTGAATGTTAAAAACAAATCAAAAAACGAATAAATATTGTCAGACTTTCAATCGTTATCATATTATACACTCTCAAAGCTATACATGTATCATAATCATCATTATCAATAAGTAATTTATTATCATAATTATCTTTTGTGGTGGGTTCGTAATCGCGTATATAACTTTTGTTGTGGCTTATTCAAAAAAGTCTCATTTATTTATTTTAATTAAAAAAATTAATATTATATGAGAGACTCACTTTTCTCTATAAAAATACACTCTATTGTGAAACATTCAATGGTTAAGATTTCTCCCAATTTAACTAATTTAAGTTAAGAAAATCCCCACCCAAGGTTTTACTTCCCGAATCTTCTTCTATACGCAAAATCAAAGCCAATTCAAACACTCCAATTTTTTTGGAGAATCAGTTTTCAAAATCACAGCTAAATCTTCCTCTAAATTATAATATTGCGAAAGTTTCAAAATTCGTATCTAGATTGAATAAGGGTTCAAAATCCCTAAATAATAGGAATTAGGGGTTTTCATTCATTTAAATGGCTTAGGCTTATCACAACACAATTAATCTAAATTGAACTACTCTCGCCATGAAAAAGAGAGAAAAAAAACACACACACACACAATTCATCTACAACACACGATACTTGCATCCGATCGTCTGGTATTTTATTTTTTTTCCCTTATCAAACATTTTAATTGACTATATATCTATTTATTTTTAATCTCACAAATGGCCAGTTTCATCATAGATGTTACTTTCATTGTTGATTGGCATGATACTTTTTTTCCGTAACAGATTACAAAATATAAAATCAAATTATTTAAATTTGGTGTTTCATGTATAGAAGGATCAATTCAAAAAACCCTTTTTTATTCATCTAAAGTACCTCTATAAATTTTGGGTTTGGTTCAACATATTACTCGTATTAGTTTTCACCCGTTAGCAGATATACTCATGCATTTACTAGATACATTTTGTACATATATTTTCTTTTTGTGTGTGTATAGGTATACATCTACAGGCAAGTAGTAGTTGGTATGAACGTATATTATCATAGCGTTTCATAGATTGATGTGTTTTCGATCTGTGGTTTATGTGTAGCTTCAATAACTTACAGCAAAAGATATATTAACTATGAAACATCTTAGTAAACTACAATTAATTAGAATAGGTGTCACTGTATTCATATATCAGATAGAAAAGTTATAAGTCGTTGTTAATACATTTTTTCTATAAATTACTCAACTTTATATGTATGTTTTGTATGTGCAGGTTCTATTAGGTGATGAAGAGCATGGGGGATCCATCAAAACATTTATGATTTTGACATCCATGACAATTGGAATTTATAATACCTTAAAAGAGCAATTTTGATTTGTTTCATTTGTTTGGTTGACCATATGAAACAGCTACCAATTTCTCAACTTCAAATTCATTATTAGACCAGTCACGGTTGTCTTTATCCTCCTCAATATCACATCTCCTCATATTGAGGATGAGGAGGATGAAGACAACTGGTGACCCGTCTAATGGTGAATGTTGAAGTAGTGAAATTGGTAACTATTTGATATGGTTAACCAAACAAATGAAATAAATCAAAATTGCTTTTAAGATATTATAGTTTTAAATTGTTATCGATGTACCTTTAGCCTTGCTATGCATATTCCTAGGGGTGTTCACGGTCCAATAACTGGACCGAACCGGTAGAAACCCGAATCGAAGACCGAAATAGTGGAATTTCTAAGACCGAGAACCGAACATGGGTAGTAAGGTTCGGTCCATGTTCGGGTTTTCTTTGGGTTTCGGGTTCACAAGTTTGGACCGAGAACCGAAAGTTAATGTGTGTAGCAAACTAGCAGTTACTTGAGCGAGCGTATGCCACCATGAAACACTCTCATTCTCAATTGTTTCTACAATTCAGAGACATATATTCCTAATTTATTAATTTATAACTAAATTTAAACTAGTTGTCAAACACAATTGAACAATTTGGAACATATGGACACACAAGTTGACATTGCATTCATATGAATAACATCAAGACTTTTTATGTTTCTAGATATACTATATACCTATATATATATATATGCATAAATATGTAATATACAAACACAAAGTAGTTATTTTTGTTCATGTCAATGTAAATTATGCAGCACCACCTGTGTGTAGATATTTAATATCTTTAGAGTTATTGAAATAGTTGAACTGGTTATGAAGAAACCGACGTATATTAGATACTTAGGATCTTTTTGCTAACCAAAAGTAATGTTTATCCCAAAATTATTTAAACTTTTCATGTTATCTCGGTTCTTCGGTTCGTACATGGGTTTTCACGGGTTATACCTGGACCGAACCGAGAACCGTTTTGGATGAATATATGGGACCGTGGATTGGACCGTGAGCTTCGGTTCGGTTCAGTTTTGGTTCAAGTTCGGTTTGATTATTCGGTTTTCTCAGTTTGGACCACGAAATGAACACCCACACATATTCCTTGTATCCACTTAACTTAGTCATGAGTATTCCCTTGTAATATCAAGAGATTAATTTGTAGTTTGTGCCTCTTTTCTTCGTGTTAATTTGTAAAGGGTTTATTTTCTTAATTCAGTTTTGTTTCTTTATTTGGCTTTTTTTCTTTATTTGGTTTTCTTTGTGATCATAATATTCAGGGGTTATCTTCAATCCGTTTCTTGGGCTAAGGCCAATGTTGAACTTCTGATTGAGAAAGAAACTTTCTTTTTTTTTCATTTTCATCATTAGCTCTTATCACTAGCTGTTATCACTTGCATCTTACAAAATAAATGCAAATTTGTTTTATTTTTATCATCTTTGAATTTTACATTGGCATCATAGAATGATGCTTATGCATCTTTGTTTTTGATGTGTCTCGATTAAAAGGGGAACAATAATTTGATGCATTATTATGGCGATGCATTTTTGTTTACAATTGTTAAAACTATAATACACATAGCAAAAGGTCTTTCAATGACAAACTATATATATATATATATATATCCTATATATATATAACAAGGTGTTAAATTCTTTTATGAAACAATAAGGACCGTTAAATGAACCTTAACTTTTAATCACAACCATTAGATCAAGTTAATAACATTGTTACCAAATTTATTATTAAGTATACACGACATTAGTCCCTCTACTATGTATAATTAGTCAAATAACAATATGTATTTAATAAAATAGAAATTTATTAAGATACATATAAATTTGGAAATAATTTATTCAAATAATATGTAAATGGGAATTTGAATCACAAATAAGTTGCGTACGTAGTATGATATACAATTTTAATTTATGGCCCTTTTAATACATCTATAAGTTCACATCTAGGTTTCCATTATTTTTTCATTAAGATTTTATGGCAAGTTAGATTTTTATTAATAATAAAGATTTAATATATAATATATAATAAATTTAGTAAACCTTAAATATCCAATCAATGAATTATTAATATCTAACAAATATATATATATATACTAGATTATTTTCCCGTGTAATACGCGAGATAAACATATTAATCTTTCATAATAACGTATTAATAATTATTTTTTTTTTTAACGGAAAATTTGAGCTCAGCGGCATGCCTCTTCATATACCCAACTTCAATTTCAGAGGAAACCCATTATGGAAAAACCCCTGTCTCCATTCTTGGGAGCTTTGCTCACACCAGGATTTGAACCCAAGACCTCTTGGTCTCAGGCTCTATCATATATCAATCCATCATATAATAATTATTAATAAGACGTTAAAATATGATAATATTATTATTCAAAAAGTATTGTGTTAATCTATAATACCTTATAAACAAATCTGGATTCCTCCTCTTAGCTTAATTAAGAACCTGATAAGACAAAAATGCCCTTAAAAAATCTTCCTTTGCTAAGCACCCTCTCATGTGATATACCTACTATTAAATAACTTGGTAAGTAGTAATTACCTATATCTTTTAAAATGTAATGTTAGTGAAAAAATGCCAATATCTTTACATATATATACAGTGAAAAGTTATTTTGAGAACCGTTTTTTTTGCGAGAACATTTGAGAACTTTTCAAATCAAGCCCAACCAATGATTGTTCTTTACATGAAAATTGTTTTTTGATTGTTTTCTGAATAACTTATGTGTAAATTTGAAGTTTATAGTTGTGTGGAGGCATGGATTATCATCCGTTATACAATTATGTGAAAATTTGAAAAGGGTTCTCAAAATAACTTTACCCTATATATATAATATCATTGTGGCAATACCCATTGGTATCCTAAGTCCCTCGGTGAAGGATTGACTTGGGGAGACCTTGGTTCAAACCGAAGAGGGCGAAGATTTTACCCTTAATTAGTTGTTGTGTTCTTTGGCGGGTTATTAAGGAGATTTCCCCATAATCCATATGGTGGCATTCACGTAGAGACCATTAAGGATGAACGGTTCTACGATCGAATATTCAAAAAAAATGTCGACATATAATGTTATTCACTGCTTTAAATTTAACAAGTTAAAGTTATATTAAAACTTTAGATGTAAATTAAACCATTCATATAAATGAGCATTTTAATCTTTTGTTAATTGTGATATAAAAGGTTATATATATATATATGGTATCATCTATTTTAATATGAAATTCAAATTAGAAAGTAAATTGTATTGAAACCGCATAATTTTATACATAAGTTTCTCGAGACTTATAAAATTAAAAGTATCCAGACTTAATATACACTTATATGATTGGAAAGCAAACATTTAAAAAAAAAATAAAAAATTTAAGCCTTTATAATGGATACATACTAAACTTTTACTACTAAGCATCACTAATACAAATATTATTTTTATTATATTAAAGAAATATATATATATATATTATTTTGTCAACCCCAAAATTACTGTTACATTTTCATTTAATTTATATAAACAATGTTCACTTAATTATATTACCGATATAATCGTATGTTCATGTTGTTAAACTATAATTGTCGTAACCACACAAATATATTTTAAAAGTCTTTTTCTAAAATTTAATGATAAATTTATCATTTACCAAATAGTATATTATGATTATATTTTTTTTTAATAATTGTGTCTGATTTTTATAGTTAACATTTAGTTTAAAACAGATTAGGTAATATTTAATGTCATTTGGTTATTGTAATATTATGTTGATTTATTAAACAGATAATTGTTGTATTTTATAGTGGTTATTTGATATTTGATTTTTTATAAAATAAGAAGATAATATTTTTTTTTTGAGAATTATATATTACACTAAATAAACATGTAATGGTTATATTTAATTTTACATTGTTGTTGTATAACAAAATAACAAATATATGTTACAAACATCAAAACAAAATAATTCTGATAATAATTATTATCATTTTTAAATTAATTTTATATTATTTTAATTTATATCATTATTTTTAAATTAATTTTATCTCGCGTATTACGTGAAAAAATAATCTAGTATATATATATATATATGGGATGTTAATATAAAGCTGTCGGGTGTGGAACACTCACGTATCAATTTTTAAACCAAAAATATCATGGGGCCAAACTATTATTCATTAAACAAAAAATTATAAAATATTGGTATGTGAGGGGTTCCATACCTAACCTTAGGTGTTAGCCTTATATTTTTTTTTCCTATATATACATATATATATAACCTATTAATTAAAGAAATTATAAATTAAGGTTTTTGTTAATGTCATACCATAAATATAAGCTATTTAAGTGTATTGAAATTTATACTTTTTTTTTTTAGCGAATATATATGTATTTATAATGTAAAATGGTGCTAAATGCTAGAACGCAATAATACAACAACAATATATAAAATTACACTAAAAGAATGCAAGATGCTTATGTACCAAAATATCAATGACACCAACTAAAAATTTGATCTAAAGAAAGCAAAGGGCTTGGATGTCACTAATCACTTTACTCAGCACCACGGGTTTGTCATTAAAAACTACACCATTACAGACATGCCACAAACACCAAATGATGGTAAAAGCAATACTATCAAGAGTCTTCCTCCACTTAGAGATACCATGTACATATATATAAGTTTTAAGCAAATCCTTAAGGCTATCTCTAATGGGGTGCCTTTGGATATCCTTTGCCGTTAAATCTTATCCAAATCTAAGGATTTTTTAAAAGATGCCCTTACCTAATGACAACTTATGGTAATACTGTTGGCCTGCTATTGGAAGTACTATTATTCTCATCATTTTTTTCATAAAAAAAATCATACATATGTGAAATCTTAAACTATGATATAAAAATTTTAAAGATATGATTTTTTATCTATAGTAATACTGTTGCTCCCGTTATTTTCTCATAAGTTAATCAAGAATAATATTTTCGTTTTACAATTACAAAAAGAACTAAAAATCATCAAAAGAAATAAGTCAACCCTATCACTCAGGCACTGACTTTGACTTGCTAGATATAAAACACAACAAAAGAAAAATAGTACTCCGTATCATTTTACTATGACGTATTAATGTATTATTTTTATTTTGTTATTTTTACATAAAACTTTTATGACATCATTAATGTTTTTTTTTTTATCCATTTAACTATTATATTTGTGGATTCAGTTCACACCTATACATACAGTACAGTAAAGTATGTCATGTATATATACCCAACAAGAAGTTGTATCTATAAAAAAACCTTCTCAGGGCATTTGCTCTTTGATCCCAAATTTCAAATCATGTCCACCATAAATAAATAAATAAAATAAAATAAAATCTTGTCAAAAGTAAAAAATTTGAAAACCCAAATACTCGTAATAATAATAATATTAGTTTTCTTGTGATATTATAAATCTAGGGTTTCCTTCAATTGAATTCACATTCTCATAAATTCATATATATATATAATAATATTACAAGAATTGACAATGAAGAGAGAACTTGCGTTTGCAATTGAAGCTAGATCTCACTTTGATTGTTTCTCTGGTCGGACTAGATCTTCTAGAAGTAGTAGTTCGCCCGGTATGATTTTTGATCGGAAAATCACGCGGTCAGCGGCTGATCGGAAGTTGATTGACGTTGATGACGGTGTGGATGTTGGTCGCCGTCGGAAAAAGGTGAAGACTGAGGTGAAGAATTGTGATTTTGTTGAGTCGCCGGCGCCGGAGGTTGAATCGACGGTGGTGGAGACGGAAGTAGTCACGGTGGAAGTGGAATTGGCGGCGGAGGAAGTTGCCATGGAGGAAGTTGAATTGGTGGCGGAAGAAGAATGTCCGGCGGTGGAAGTGAAACCTGCGGTGGCGGAGGACGTGGTGGTAGAGGAAGTTGCGACGGAGGAAGAGGAATTGGCGAAAGTAAAATCTGCGGCGGAGGAAGAAGAATTGACGGCGGAAGAAAAATCGGTGGAGAATGGAGGGGGAGGAAGAGTGACGGAGAAGGTGTATGTGAAGAGAAAGAAGAGGAAAAATAATGAAGGAACAAGTAGTAATACGCCGAAAAGATTTACGCGATCGGCATTGAAGGATGAGAAGGTGAAAGAAGATGTAGGGAAAGTAGGGAGTCCAATAATGAAGAAGTTGGAATTGAAAATGTCTAAAAAGATTGGGTTGGAAAGAATGCCAACGAATGCGAGGGAGCTTCTCGAGACTGGTCTGCTCGAAGGGTTTCGTGTTTTTTATAAACTCGATAATGAGGTATTGTTGTTTTTGTTTGTTTATTATAGTTGTTTAGGTTTGTGTTTTGATGATTAGAGTAAAGCTTTCTGCTTTTGAATCAATTTGATAATAGGTTGCTTAGAATGCCATTTATATTTGGGGTGGTATAATCGAAACTTTATGGTATACAAATGGTCTTAGGGTTGCCCTTTCACATTTTACGTTATGTCCAAGTTTGCAGCCCTAGTTTTGGCTTGGAATGGGGATGGTGTGTGCAGGCTACCCATGCTAAGGTAGATGAAAAACAATCTAGAGGTCGATGGTCGGATGATCTGCAGTATCTAGTGCTTCCTTTTGGCCCACTAGAATGATGGTGTTAAATGTGTTTAGAGTAACTTATAGGTATCTTCGTGATTTTTTTATATGGAAATTAGTTTATGTACGTGTTACGTGCCTACGTTAGTGTAGCCTGTCTTTAATGTAGTAGTTAGTAGCTACTTAGTTGTGCTATGGAATGTAATCTATGTTAGAATCAAATAATCATTTTAGAACCTCTTTTAGTGAGTATTTTGCAGATCAGGGTACGCCAGATTCTGATCTTACATATGTGGCCATAGCTTGAGAATTCATATAGATAATTTCGAAAAGCATCAGATAGTGTATTAAAAATAAATCTACTTCTACCATTTTACTAGCCATCAGCTCAAGTATCTGATTTCTTGAATATAAGATGCCTCTTCTTGTTTATTGCAAACCTTTTTTTCCATGTGTTAATAATGTGCTTTTCCCATTGATAAAAATTGTGAAGTTTT
This sequence comes from Erigeron canadensis, assembly GCF_010389155.1. Taxonomy (NCBI): domain Eukaryota; kingdom Viridiplantae; phylum Streptophyta; class Magnoliopsida; order Asterales; family Asteraceae; genus Erigeron; species Erigeron canadensis. Next base: position 34,434,804 of record NC_057769.1, on the reverse strand, counting down.
TCGTGTAAAGAAGTGACCGAGGTATGTGTTTATTACAGAGGAGTAATCTACAAGGACTAATTAAAGGTCTCGGCATACTGTGTTCTTGTAATCTGTGCAACGGAACCAAAGTGAGTTATTTGATCCTTTTAAGTAACACATAGGATATAACATTTATTCTCTATAATGATCTTCATTAATATGTATATTTTAAATGGTAGATTATTTCAATCTCTCAGTTTGAGATGCATGCACGCAAATCATACCGACATGCTATAAAGCACATCTGTCTTGAGAATGGGAAAAGCCTCCTAGAGGTGATTGAAATATGTAAATCGTCCGCTATGGAAACATTAGAAGTAGCTCTTCAGGCTGTAATTAGTTCATTGCCTGCAAAGGGACCTTCCATATGTACCAATTGCAATGGTGAGCAATGCCCCAACCTAATTAACTTTGCCATAGTGTATGGTTTTATGATCATTAATGAGTTGTGGTCATTGTTTGTACGATTTTCAGGCTCCATTGAAGCATCTTTGACTGACAATTTGTTAATGTGTGATACATGCTTGAATAAAAGACAAGTTCAAGTTCAATCAATTGTTGCAACTCCTGAAGATGTTAGGTATGTATCATTCGTCACTTGTATTTAACTAGAATATTGCATATACGGATGTTACTTCTAGTAGTGTTGATGTATTTTACAACTATAGTGGCAATCGTCCACACCAGCATTCTTATACTGTTGGTGTCGAAGAACGTGTTTGAAGATATTCAAGAAAACATTTGGTGTAGGTTTGAACTTGAGCATCTGGATAGACATTACTTACCAACTTAAAATTTTATCATTACTACAACATTATTGAAGATATCTGTATATATATGATGATATAGCAACAGATAAAGAAAATAACTAACATGGTAAGAAAAGATTATACACCTTAAAGGGTAAGAATAAGTTATGTGATGCGATAATTGGGAGGATCGGAGGAGTATCGTCACCAATTTAAGCAAGAAATCGAGGGTACAACTTAGCACCAATCAGGCAAGGAAATCGGGTGTAAAACTTGGCACAAAGTTAGTTAGAGATTAGGGTATAAAGTAGCTTGTGATTTGATACAGTTCAATATAAGACATTATACATCATGATTTTGTTGCTTGTTATTCATTTGTTTGCTTTATGTCTTGAACCAGTACTGACAACTGCAGGGAGAATTAATTTTTTAACCTTGTATGATTTGTCATAGACTACTACCCATTACTGCTTATTACTACCCGTTTGTGCTTTACTCCCAATACCACATGCTTCTTTTGTATTATTACTATTTTTTTGGTGCTATTTGTATATTACTAAGATATTTCATAGTGGCCATAATTAGAATATTGGAAAACCGTGCGCAATTAAAACTATCCATTTGTATAAAAGGTATACACTGATTACGTATTAAAAATTAGATCTCTGGGTTCGTGAAATCAGTTTTTCTTGTTCTTATCATATATTGTTTAATTTTTGTTGTAAAGTAAATGAGGACACGTGTTACATGCCTTTTGGTTTATATTGATTGTCTAATACTTGTATGTTTTTAGCACATCAAGCCCAGTCTCAAACGCTAAATCAAGTATCAGCTTGTCGACTTATTCGGATAACAAGAGTCGACGAGGGAGAAAAACAAAGTTAGTATTTATGTATTCTCATTAAGTCAGATACTTCCTCTTATATCAACCAGTTTTTCTTGTTTTTGTCATTGATTGTTAATTTCCGTTGTCAAGTAAATTTGGACACTTTCCATCAGTTTTCGATGCTTTTTGTTTTTTTTATTATTGTCTAATGCATGTATATTTTTAGCACATCAAGCCCGGTCCCGGACACCTTATCAAGTAACAGCGTGTCAGTTTTGTCAGATAACAAGAATCGACGAGGCAGAAAAAGAAAGTTAGTATCTATGTTTTCCCATTATGTCAGATATCTTTTCTTATATCAGCCATGTCTTTCTACTTTTGCAAAATGTTTGTCCTTATTACAGATTTTGTATGTGACTTTGCAGGTCATCAGTGCCGGTCTTGAAATCGCCTGAAAGTGCTACGAAGTATAAGTTGTCACAAAATAAAATAAATTCGAAGGTTTTAAAAAGGTCTGTGTATTTCTTTTGTAGCTATGATAAAAAATTATAATGAGTAAATTGTTAGATACGAAATACTTATCATATTTGTTTATTTTCTAGAAATCTAATATGTTTTGAGTGATCCAGGGCATTAAGATCTGCTTCTGTACCAAGGGCCAAAGAGAGTGCTAGTAGATGTACCTCTTCACAACAGAAGAGTCGCCCAAAGCTAACATCAAAGTTTGTCTCTACTTACGAGTTATGATAAGATTACTTCATTTTATCTTGCAGGAAAGTAATTTTTGTGGAACATCTTATGTTTTTTTTCCAGGAATCAGCACTTGCACTGGGCAGTCTTTGAGAAAGGAGGTTTACCAGATGGAACTGAACTAACTTATGTTGCTCAAGGAAAGGTGAAGTATTTTCATATAGTTGTATATTTACTAGTATGATATCATCTTTATCAGCGAAGAAGCTAACATTTTTTTATCGACAGAAACTGTTAGAAGGTTATAAGCTGGGTCGTGGAATATTCTGCTCCTGCTGCAAAACTGAGATCAGTGCCTCGCAGTTTGAAGCGCACGCTGGTAGGGCTTCACACAAAAAACCGTAAGTTGTTTCTATTTGCATATAAATTTGTTTCATTCTAGGTGTTTTTCTCTTTTCGTATACTTGCTCTTAAACTGCTTTACATATTTTACAGTTATGAAAACATTTACACCTCAAATGGAGTGTCTCTTCATGAATATTCAGTATCATTAAAGATGAATGAAAATCGGAAATGTCCTGTAAGTTCAAATGATAACTTGTGTACGGTCTGCATGGATGGTGGAGATCTCTTGCTTTGCGATGGATGTCCTAGATCCTTCCATCAAGGTCAGTTATTTAAAATTCAGTTCTCATACTTTTAGCGTAAACAATGTTGGTCTAATATACTTTGTGTTGGTACTTACAGAATGTGTAGATGTGTCAAGCATCCCTCGTGGCAAATGGTACTGTAGATATTGCGAACAGGCAATGAAGTATGTAGGAGACAGTGCTAATGCTGTTGCAGCAGGAAGGGTCACAGGGATTGATTCTATAGAGCAGATAATGACGCGGTGCATCCGTATAGTGAAAAATGCTGAAAATAATGATCTTGTGGCTTGTGTTTTATGCAGGTAACATTGTTTACAGTATATTGACATTCTGTGCTTTTTATCCTTCAAACTTTAGTACCACTCATGATTGGAGTTTGCAATTTTAACCCCTTTACATTCAAATGGGCTGAATTGGTTTGGTGCATCGTCTCAAACATGTCAAGGCAGTTAAACTAGCCAAGGATGAAATTAAATTTTAAATTCTGTTTTTAATATACTTTCTAACCTCATATATCAATTATGGTCAAAAGAAGCTTAAGAGCATTATTGCAATAATATCGTGTTATGTTGTTTCGTTAATCACATTTAACACATCAATCATTTGTGTATGTATATTTTGAAATGGAAGAAAAAGTGTATGTTGGTCAGTCAATCTGGCTCAGCATGTTGTCATAAACTGAAAATTTTTGCGGGTTTGAAGATGCACTCGTCTGGACCCACCTGTTGCCAACCCACACAACTTACTCATCTTGCCACCTCTATTGATGATGATTGTTCATAAAGTTGGCTAATTCAACCTATCTGTTCGACTTTATTATGCAGATGCCACGATTTTAGCAAAACTGTCTTCAATGACCGGACCGTTATCGTATGTGATCAATGTGAAAGGGAATATCATATTGGCTGTCTGAGAGAGCATAATATGGCTGATCTGAAGGTGCATATTAACTTTCTTCGACGTGTTCATTTCTATTAAGACCAAATAGATTAGGTTATCTTTTCAATGTTTGGCTTTGATGTATTACTTTTATGGACATTTTATAGGAATTGCCAAAAGGAAAGTGGTTCTGCTGCACAGCTTGTGAAAGGATTCATTCTGTTATGAAAAACTTACTTACCCGTGAATCCAAGATACTCCCTGATGATCTATTGGATTTAGTGAAGGAAAAGCAAATGAACAATGAAGTGGATAATGTTGCTAATTCTGAAATGAGATTCATACTTCTTCGTGGCAAGGATGCTTCCCGTGAGACCAGAAAGTTGCTGGCACAAACTGTTGATATTTTTCATGTGAGTGCTGTTTTGATCTTACAGTGTCACAAGCTTATTTTGTTAACCAATTTCCATATTTATTCTTTTTTTGATTTCTTTTCATGTTAATAGGAAGGCTTTGACCCTATTATCGATGCAACAAGTGGACGAGATTTTATTCCATCAATGGTGTATGGGTAAGCGTAAATGCAAAATATATTAGATAGCAATTACTATATTTGTTCTTTTAATCATCTAAGACATTCTTCACTGAACAGAAGAAAAATTTGGAGCCAAGACTTTGCAGGGATGCTTTGTGCAATATTAACAAAAGAGTAAGGATGCCTTTGTCATTTTTGAATTTAGGTTTTCTTAACAATTGTCACTCCCAGTCCAATAAGAGTTTTTAGTTATTAACGATGCTTATTCTGATTGTTACAGCTCAAATGTGATAACAGCTGGGACACTTCGTGTTTTTGGAGAAGATATAGCTGAACTCCCAATAGTTGCCACAAGTAAATGTAATAAGGGGAAGGTTAGTATATCATACTATGCTATTATCACAAAATCACATTTTGGGTTTCCTTTTTTAGTATTTTATTTATTATTGCTACAAGTGTTTTTATTTGTTAAAGAGCTTTCTATGTTTTGTGACTTATTTTGGTCTACTGTACATTGACAGGGATATTTTAAACTACTGTTCACCTGCATTGAGAGACTACTTTCGTCTTTGAAGATAAAGAAGATTGTTCTCCCTGCTGCAGAGGAAGCTAAATCCATATGGACCAATAAGTTTGGTTTTGAAACAATAGATCAACCTCAGGTAGATATCATACATATAGTAGAGCAGGCGGTTATGACCTTTTTATATGTGAATGGGTTGATTTGGGGTACGTCTTATCTTGAAGGGGTTGAATGGGTAAATCAGAAAAAACGAGCTGAAAGTAGCCAAAAAAGTACTCAAGTAAATTATACAGTACATCATAAATCACTTGGTTCAAAGCACAGTTAGGTTCTGTAGTCATCTTTCAACAACACATATCTATAATGTTCAAAACAGGTTACAAAAAGGCGTTTTGTCTGTCAATGCGGCTTTACTTCTTTTGATGTGCTATCCAATCTGTTTGATTTCTATTAATTGAGGAAACTAACTTGAGATTCAAACAAGCATATCAAGTGTTTTAGAATGCTACTATATATAACTATATTTAGATGATGCTAACAATAAATAGAATAGTTTAGGTGATTTAAAATCAAATTACTTTCACATGTGAAAGCGGAAATTTCAATTTCTTTTGTTTGGGTTTCAGCTTGATGACCTCAGGCAAACATGCTCGACTTTGATGACCTTTAAAGGAACATACATGCTACAAAAGGAAATTCCTCAAGCTCTGAACGGTGTTCCAGGTGTAGGCGATGAATTTTTCCAGCCTTCAGTGGAATAGTAGGGTGTGAAGCCAGTTTTTCTATTTTTTCTTTTTATTTGTTTGTTTTTTTTTTTTTTGAGCAGCTTGTTAATGGAGTAGGTATTTACAGAAGTTTCTTTTAACATTATTATCGATTTTTTGCTGGAAACATTTGTAAATGGTAAATATTAGCCTGGTTTTGATGGATGAAATGGTTGATTTTTTTCTCGTTTCCAGTGTTCCGTTTCTCCTTTATCGTTTCTCCCTTATCATTTCCATGTCTGTATAATTGGTCATCAATTCTCCTGTGCTTGATATAGTGCTGCAAACAAGTCCACCCTTATCGAGTTATTTGACCTTGAAGTCAACCCCGGCTCATTTGAGCTGGACATAATCAAGCTCGAGTTCGAATTATGACATTGAGACATAATGAGTCGAGCTCCAGCTTATAAAATACCTGAACTGTTATTGGTTGTCAAGACCCAACTTAAACTGAACTTTATTAAACTCCTACTATGAGCTTTAATTAAGCTTGCATGATGAAATAAGATCTTAGTATACACATTTGAGCTGTTCAAGCTCTTGAATAATCATAGGGGGAGTAACGCATCTTCTGCATTCATAACTTATACTAGATGGTAACATAGAGGTTATGCATTCGTAACTCTCCAAAGCTCTTCAGATGTATTCAAAAGATACACTTGTAGTTACTTTAGAACGAAGTTCCCATTAATCTCAACTTGACCCACTAACTAGTCATCTTTCATTATGATGTCTTTTAACTTAGCTTAAAGATCATTCTTCCTCCATTCTTAATTGCCGCCCTTCCTTCCAATTCTTTTTTCTGCCATTTTCACTCACTTGCCTTCACTATCAAGCCAATTTTCACTCTTGATAGTTCATACCCCACTTCAATTTAATAATCCTTCCGTTTCAAAATAAAAATTTAGTTTTTTCTTTTATGGCTAGTAAAAATTAGCATCAAAAAATCAAAATATCAAAGAAGCATCAACTAAGATTTTGAAGGGTGGAGTTGTTCAAAATCTAGCTATGAAATAGTACTACTTTTGGTAATAACATGATGCATACTATTATTTGAGATCATAACAACATTCTTTTCGACTCATATATATTACTATATATGTTGTATTCATATGATGAATAGTACCTAAAAAGTAAGCATACTAAGAAAGCCAACATGATGATTGATGAGACAAAATTTGCTTGATTGTTAAGACAAAATTTGCTTGATTGTTATGATACTCATTAAGCACCATACATCATGTAATATAAGTATATATAGCAATACACTATTACACTCCCCATCACAATTCTTAATCACAATCCTTTTAAACTAAGACATGAACACCAAAAAAACCATACTGTTTTGGTTGTCTGTCATTTCCGTTGCTCTCTTTTCTATCATTTTCTCTTTTTATACCAAAAACGTGACCATAGATACTACCAACTCTTTACCTGGTTTTAAAGTCACGTTTATCGACATGGTTTTTGAGAAAACTGGGATTTATGACTTGTTATATATCATAAACCAGATTTATGGCGGTCACCACCACCATCATCACCATCACCACCATAGGCGACGTAAGGTCACTTGTGCAGCCAAAAAATGGAGTTCTTCACTTGTATCACAATACGGCGTGGTGCGTGTATTGACCGTTGATCAAAATGGTTGTGGGAACTTCACCAGTTTACAGCAGGCAGTTGATGCTGTTCCTGATTCTAGCCCGAGAGCAACTCTTATCATACTTGATTTGGGCACATACAGGTAACGTTTCTACATCATGTAGTCTAGATGCTCCACAAAATGTGTACAAATCGCATATAAAGTTGTTGTAGAGGTCATAATATGTGTTCAGTGCATGTAAAACTAACAAGTCTTTACCTATGCAGGGAGAAAGTGTCAATAAACCAGAATAAGACTAATTTAATTATTCAAGGTCAGGGTTACCTCAACACAGACATCACTTGGAATGATACCGCTAATTCAACTGGAGGCACTATCTACAGCTCTACTGTATCCATTTTTGCTCAAAATTTCATTGCTTATAACATCAGTTTTAAGGTATTGCAAGTCAATCATAGATTCAAATTAGCAAAAAAAGAGAAAATATTTAGTTTGTTTCAAAACTGATATGGTCGTTTTGTGTTTTTAATGGCAAAGAACACAGCTCCTCCCCCGAGCCAAGGTGCAGTTGGAGCACAGGCACTAGCACTAAGAATTGCAGGTGATCAAGCAGCATTTTATGGTTGTGGGTTTTATGGAGCTCAAGATACTCTTCATGATGATCGAGGAAGACACTATTTTAAAGAATGTTTCGTTGAAGGATCAATAGACTTTATTTTTGGAAATGGTAGATCACTTTACGAGGTAATTACTTCATCAAGTTAGCATAGATGATCGGTAGAGGTAGGAAGATGGATGGGTTGGGCAACGGGTAGCTGTTGAAACCGGCTAGTACTAGTTCAAATGGGTCAGGCCAGGACCTTTTCGTGTTCCATCTGTAAATAAAAACCTTAGTTTTAATCAAAAGAAGTCTAGGAAGCTGGATATTTCTCAACTCATTTGAGATAAAGCACAACCCAAATCAGCCTATTCATAATCAAACAGGTCAAATTTATACGTCTAATTGGAAGTATTGGTTTTTAATTATTTTTCTTTCAGGATTCTACACTGAACTCAATAGCGAGCGATGTCTCAGATGGAGGTGGGATCAGTGGAGCAATAACAGCACAAGGGAGGAACTCAGAGGACGAGAAAACAGGGTTTTCATTTGTCTCGTGTAATATTAAAGGAAGTGGCAGGGTGTGGCTTGGGAGGTCTTGGGGCGCATACGCAACTGTTGTATTTTTAAAAACTTATATGTCTGAGGTTGTTTCTTCTGATGGATGGAATGACTGGAGAGACCCGTCTAGAGATCAGTTACGAATAATATTAGTCTTTTTCACGTCTTATCAAACTATTTCATTGTTATTAACATTTGGCGTATTTTCAGGACAGTTTTCTTTGGAGAATATGGATGCTCGGGTCCTGGAGCAAATAACACATTCCGGGTTCCATATGGGAAGCAACTAAGCAATGCAGAAGCCGAAATGTACATGGATATATCTTTCATTGACGGAAATGACTGGCTTTCTCGTAGCATTAACACCATTTAGACACTTATATTAATGTTTATGGCCTCTCTTGGCATCTTAGGACGAGTCAAAGTTGGTCAACACTATTTGTGACAAAGTTTATGATAAGCCAACATGATTGGCTTTAGAAACAATGTCGAATAATAAGTGATCAAGTGATAAAGCATATGAGGGCATAATCTAATAACACAAACTTTACTATTACAGATACATTTCATTCAAAAAGTTTCAAGATTTTCAGTCTTAGTTAAAATGAAATTTTATGGCTATTCGGATAATTTGTTTTTCTTAACCAAACAGATACAACTATAAAAACATGTCAAAATGGGAGAAAAAGAATTAGCTAAAAAGCAAAGGGGTCATTTTGCGATGGTAATTGTAGTTATTTGTAATAGAAGGATTTGTTGGGCTAGAAACAAATCGAAAATGGCCCAATCTCGGTCCAGGATTCAAGAAAAAAAAATTGGTACAATCTTGGTCCAGGATTAAAAAAAAAGGGCACAATTTCTGTTTCTATGAAATCCTATTTTATGTTCAGTAAGTATATTTCGACTTTCAAGACAAACTATACAAACATTAAACAAAATGTTATGATTTGAATGATAAAAAACTACTATAACTGAAGAGAGATATTTAAATAACTACTATATTATCAACAAAAACTCTATATAAACTTAAAAGGTCATGTGAATATCACAATTTGCTAATTAAGATGATAATCGCACGTGTCAATGGGTTGGTAACCCATTAGTAATGTTTTTGATTTTGAAAGAATTCATCTAGTTTCGAGTCCTGTTATCCACATTTGTACGTGGGGTAGATTAATTATTGAGTGGTTTACAAAAGTACTAAGTTTTATCTTAGATAATGTAATTACACTAAGATAATTTGTCATCCTTAAAAAAATTGATAGCCGCACGTAACAAAACATTATAACCATGTAAAAAAGTAAGATCAATACAGTGGATTCAATCGCATGTTGTAAAAGAAATCACATTGACATAAAATACATGGTCGGCTAAAGATGAATCTAATCCTAAAGATATACGAGTACTTAAGTTCAGATGTTGTTAATGTCAGTTCTATATGTTGTCTTTATTTAATTATCGTGTATATAAATCCTAATTAGAAACATATTTATTTAATGAAAGAAAGTATGGGTATATAATCTTCTATTTGTTGCAAATATTGTCAAAATTTTGTACCCTTATATCAAGTCGATATATTTTGAAGTTATCATTTATCCTTATCTAGTAAATTTTGTATCCTAATAAGCAATTAGGCATGATAGAATATGTTAAAATTAACAAAAACAAGCTTTCGTGTAAAAAAATAGTGTGATTGTAATTGTTATATATGATTTTTGTTATAAACAAACTTTATGTATAATATGTATATCGTTAACTTTAATGGATGTCCTTGTCAAATTCGTTACGCCTAGTCTGGAGTTTTTTTTTTTCAGGTCAAGGGCCCATTAATTCTCGGAGCCCCCTATTTGTGTGCATAAGTTATTTGGAAACTATTAATCACGCATGATGCAATATGTTGTTGTATATAAGGCAATCACTTATTGTTACTGAAATTAAACCTTAAATTATAAAAACTAACAGTAACTCTAGGTATTTCTTTCTAGCACTCTACCCGCGCAATGCGGCGGCGATGGTGGCGGCGACGGTGTGGTGGTGGTGGCGAGTGTTGGTGGTGGAGACGACGTCGAGTGGTGTAGATATTTCATATAAAAGTATTGTATGTGATTTAAAGGGTTAATGTAGATATTTTAAAAGGTAAATGATTGATAGTGTAATTTAATTATTAATGTTAAGATAATAGTATATGTGAAAATGTTTTACAGGGTGATAGATGAAAATGTTACATGAGAGGGCATTTTAGACAATTTCCCCATGTAACTTTCAACATGGGGTATATTCTTTATTAAAAAAAATAAAAATATTTGTTTCAGTAACTATAACACAAAATATAGTTAGGTTTGCTTAGGTTTTTATTATTAAATAAAAAAGCAGTTGTTGGTTCGAAGCTCATTGTCCTCATTTTTGTTATGTTTTTTGTTTTTTCAATAACATTTATATTATGTAGGGTTTTAAACGAGCCGAATCGAACTCGATCATGGTAGTGCTCGAACCCGAGTTTGAGATTGTTTTAGAAGCTCGAGCTCGTTCGAACCTTAGTATTTAAATTCGAGCTCAGCTCGTGATGTATTAAGAAAGCTCAAGCTCGACTCGAGATCGGCTCGTTTGTAAAAAAAAATGAAATTGAGCTTTGCTCGAGCTCGAGCTCGGTAAACTAATCGATCAAAATTAAGCTAGATTATTTGAAACTTGTGAAAAAAAGCTTGTTTAGGCTCCATTCGATTAGTATTTCAAAGTTCGATTAATATAATATGTATGTGTATATATATCAAAAAAATATATATTATTGTATTAGATATGAAAGCTCGGGCTCGATTACTAAACGAGTCAATAGCTAAGCTCGAATTTGACTCGAGCTCGTTTAGTCGCGGCTCGAAACAAGTTTTTTTACGAATCGAATTCGAATGATTCTCAAGCAGACTCGACTCGTTTACACCCTTAATATTTTGTCTCCATTTCATTTATTTGTTTCTAGACTCTTATTTTCCTTCTTTGTTTCTGTTTTATTTTTAATCTTCGAAGTTACATATGTTATAAAAAAGTGACATATGGTTTATGCTTTTTGTTAACATTTGAATTTTATTAAATATTTTTTATTTGTATTTCACCTTTTTTGTTTCTATATTTTATAGCATTATGTTTTTGCTAACTTATTGTTTTTGTTTTTTTAACCTTTATATTTTATAGCATTTTCTTTTGTTACATATATTTTGTATTTTATTTATATAAGTTTTGTGACATTTTTTCTAATATATATTTTGTTAACGTATATGTTTTTAACTAAACAATTGAATTATGCTATATTTATATTTTGAATTTGGTGTTTTGTTCTTGAGTAAATTACACTTTTCGTTTCTGAAGTTTATACGTTTTTCACTTTTTGTTCCTAAACTTATCAATCAGATCTGTGTTTTTATGTTTAGATGGGGAAGAAGAATGTCTAAAGACGAAAATACCCTCGCATGTTTGCCACATGTGGCGTTTAACGGTCAAAAACTCACAGAAGGACGATTATTAAAAAAATTGGCCAAGTTTAAGGTCAAAATTGTAAATTTTAAAGTTTAGGAACGAAAAATGAAAAATGTGCCAACTTCAGGGATGAAAAATGTAATTTACTCTTTTTTCTTATTAATTTTATTTTTCTTTATATTTGTTTTTTTGGGGATCTTTATTTGTCATATCTATACTATTAAATAAAACAAATCACTCTTGTCCTTCACTTGCTAGCGTAGTGGTTGGACACCCCGGATGTTGTAGCAAGGGTCACATGTTCAAATCTCATCTCGAACATTGTTACTAGCCAATATATTCTTGGTGTGCGAGTTGAATTTACCGGGTGGGGTGGGCGGGGGAAAGGGATCGAGTAGGCCTCGGTATCCAGTCCGGATACCCGTGGTCGGCCTTCGCTGTTCTAAAAAAAAAACAAATCACTCTACTTTTTTTCTTAACTTTGTACATTTGAAAACCAAAAATACTCATTTATTTTATTCACTAATTTAATCATTTATATCTTATATACCTATAATACCTTTAACGAAACAATTTACAATATAGATCATTCAAGGCTAAAATAACTATACTAACACCTTTAACATCAAATACATTTACATTGACGATCATCGCCGCCCCCATTGTCGGCCCCACGCCGCCCCCACCACCATCATGGCCAACGCTGCCGACACTACTACTGCCATCTGTTTCTGCTATTATTACCCTTACCGCACAAATCTAGTTAAAGATAAATAAACAGCATGTCAAAATATTTATAGAGATAACATACTAAATATTACTCGTAAATGAACTTGGGTTTGGATGGATTGACAAATTTACCTATATACTAAAAACCAAGGTCTTTTTTACAACTATTTTAGCCTATTGGCTAAAGTATAGGCTAAAGTACAATAATAATAACTTTTTCAAGTATACCTATTTTTTTACATCTCTTACAACTTTAACAACTTAAGAAATATCCAGATTAATGTCTTTAATCTTTTCCAGTTTTCCACACTACTACTCTCTATGAATCACTTTCTCTTGACGCAGGCATAATATATGTAATACAAGTGTCAAGGTAATTACTTTCTAATACCTTATCTTTGTTTGGATTATCTTATCTTTGTTTGCTCCTGATTGATAATTTATGAGGTGGATGTATATTCCTTTTGTACTCATGAATCATTAATAATGGTGCGATATGATAGAGTATATGGAAAAAATGGTTGCTTATACAAAATGCCATGCCAGAGTTAAAAAAAAAAATAGTAACTTTCGCTTTTATTTTGTTTTACCTATAGATTGTTATTTTTTACCCAACATAAATGCCATATATTTTGCAACAGGATATCAGTTTTGTTTGACAATCAATTACCTGGACTTGTTTAGTACAATAGCATATATATTTTTGCTAACTCTCATTAATCGGGGCTCATAGGCCAACTGTTGGGTCGGTCCTTTCTCTTTTTCATGAATATTCACTTATATTGATTTACTGACTTGCATTATGTTAGCATCGTCATGAGATTAGATTTTTTTTTTAAGTGTTTAGATACCTTTTAGTTTGAATTCACATGATAGACCGTATAGAAGTTGGATACGTAGAGTAGCAAAATGTGACAAGTTGGATAAATTTAAGTGCTCTTAGCTCTGACAAATTATACTCTACACACCATTGGTGTATAGATTTTTAGCCAGAGTTAGTTGTAAGGTTTTTAGAAATCATTTTTTTTTGTATGTGTATATTTGAGGATGTTCAAGTTCTCCGTTACCTTTAAGGCTTTAAGTCAATCGATCCATGCTCAATTTTATGCGCGAATAAATGTTTGTTAGTGACCGTATTATGTTTGTATCCAAAACTTTATCGTCTAAAAATCGTGTTTCCCAGCAATGCGCGTGTTAAAATAGTAGTTTTGAACCTATTTTGATATTGTTTCTTCAATAAACATGTATATATTATTTATTTTTTTGAATGGCTTTTTAATTAACTTAATGTTTTACGAAATTATTAATAGAGTAAACGTACATATTTATGTTATTGTATTTGTGATATTGTCTAGCTTTAAAGATAAAAAGACACACATATATGATAATTACGCCCCGCTGAGGGGCATTGAACTAGCTAGTTATAATTATGATAGTTATTAAAAGAGTTAATTGCAAGATTGGTCCCTGTGGTTTGTATCTTTTCGCAATGGGGGTCCCTTTTTGACTATCGTTGCAATGAGGGTCTCTATTTTGACTATTTTTCGCAAAATTGGTCCATTTTTGACGGACCTGTTATGAAGAGTTGTTAACTGTGCACGTGTTTAGCATATAAAAGGGCAATATTGTCTTTTCATGCAAGATAGAGACTATTCTTGCAACTTTTATTTTTTATCACCATCTTCCTTATCAACAACTACATTATTACCATCTTGCTCATCAAAAACTACATTATCAAAATCAAGAGTAACAAATCTGTTACCATTTCAATCTATACATACCTACATATATATAAATAACATAGTAAAATTACAAACATAAATCAACTATAGATATATAAATTTTTTCCACACATATATATATATATATAAGGGGAAGTGAGTATGGGTAGTCCTTCATCTAAGCTTAGATGATGAACCCCTCACATTTGGTTTTTATAATTATAAAGATCATGGGGGGGCCATGTATTTATTTAAAATTTAAACATATAATATTTGTATGTAAGGGGTTCCCCATCTAAACTTAGATGGGGACAACCTCATACTCACTTTTCCCATATATATATATATATATATTATTTTATTTTTAAAAAATCGAAGATCAATCTATGTTTCTGTAGTTTCTAGCAGCATAAGCAAATGTCACATTATAATAACTAACCTTTCAAGATTCACATGACTAACTCTTAAAATCATTATGTATTCTAAGTTTCTAAGGCCGGTGCCAACGGCCCGTCGTTGGGTTGTTCGTGGAGGCCGTCGACGAGGAAGCCGTTGGCAGGACCTTGTTCGTGGAGTCCGTCGATGGAGGCCCTTCGATGGGTGGAACTCGGACGACGAGAGAGTGGGGAGTTTGTGTGGGGCCTGGTGTTAGTTTTTCCATTTTTTTAATTGAAAAAGGCTTTTTTTTTAGTTCCGATCGAGAAATATGCAGGTTATATATATATATATATTATATATGAAATATGTGATATAGTGGAGAAGAAGGAGCAAGCATCGGCCCACCTTTACTTTCTTTTCTTTTTTTGTTTTTTCTATTAGATCCCTATAAAATGTAACAATTACATATTCTACCTTTACTTTAGAATACAAAATGTTTTTTTTTTTACTTTAATATGAAAGTATATGTATAAAAATTAGATAAAATTGGGTATATAGTTCTAGGTTTTTATATATTTTAAGATAAATATAAAATATAAATAAAAGTTGAGGAAGAGGTGGGGTTGGTAGTGAATGAGGAAGAGGTGTTTTAGGAGAGAAAAAAGCTGATGTGGCAGTGAGGAAGAGGAAGGAAGAGGTTCATGGTTGGCAGAGGCCTAACAAAAAAATGTTTTGGGTTAATATACATAGCCATAATCCTGATTGTTTTTTGAAACCTTTCAATCTATACATATATTTATACATAATAAAATCACCAAAATAAAACCCATCACAACTCATTCAAATCCAATAAACAAAATCAAAAACCGATGGTGAAAATGGAGTTTCTTTTGGTGGGTTTTCATATACATTAGATGAAAGGGAAGTGATGGGTCTTGATCTAGATGATGAAGATGGTGTTTTTGGTGTAAAGTGGTGTCACGGAGGTGACATGGTGGTGATTGAGTGGCGTCTGGTGGGGCTGAGATGGTGGTGGCGCGGTTGTGAGGAGGTGGTGGGGTGTTGTCGAGTTGGGTGGAGGGTGCAAGGAGGTGTTCGGTGGTTGTAGATGGTGTTATAGATGACTTAAAGGGTATTTGGTGGATTTTCCGGTGAACGGCGGTGGAATGTCGGCGGTCGGATTCGGAGAGAGGGGGGAAGATAGAGGAAGGAGACATGGATTCAAAATATAAGGGGGTGTTTGGTTCACGGAATTCGCAGAATTCTTTGGAATTGGAATGTGAATTCCATTCCTAACCATGTTTGGTTGGGTTATAGGATGGAATTGGAATCTCAAATTTTCCACCCAATTCCTTAAAACACTGAATCTGAAATTCCTTCCATATAGCCAAGGAATGTTTTACATTCCAATGGAATTCAGTCATGTTTACTAAAATACCCTCAAACAGTTATATATCAAAGTAATAAGGGGGTGTTTGGTAGGATGAAATGGAATGCATGAAAATGGAATGAGAATTACTTCCTTAGTTTGGTAACATTTGAAAATGGAAACAAGAGGGTAAAAGGTGGAAACATTTCCTTTCTCACCATTCTTTACGTCTGTGTTCTTGAGTTTATATGTAAAGGAAGGGGAAAGAAGAGAAGAAGGATGAATGGAAGAGAAGGGGTGGAGTTTCCTTCCTTCCAAATCATCCCAAAAGTGAAAGGAAAATATCTTTAACAAATTCTATAGAATTCTCCTTCAAAATCTTTTCCCTTCTTTTCTCTTCTTTCCTTAAATAAAAATCAAAAACCTAAATATTTTTAAAATCCTTTATAATCTTTTCCTTTCCTTTTAAAATAAAACTCAAAAACATACCCTACATAAAGGGGAGGAAAGGATGGAAAGGAATAACACATAACTCCTTCAACATTCACCAACCCTACTTTCAACACTATATCTGCATAATCGTTGCCATTAAAAAACTAAAATTAGAAGATCCATACGAATCCTAGCAGTAGATCACTGCCAAGCAGTTCGTACATGTACATCTCACATCTTAATAGTGTGTTCCTTTTATCTTTTTTTTTTCCATATATTTTAATTTAAATATTATTGATTTTATTTTAGGATTTTGACATCCAATAAAATATGTTATTAGCATGTCAGATCGAGAATTTTGATTTTGAATCATGTGGATCATCTAAAGCTAAAATTGGAATATAAAAAACACTGTGATTTACTTAAATATTTATTTGTTAATTATTGATCTTAATAATGGTGGTTTCTCATTCTTTGATTATACCAAACTATTGAATAAAATTCCATTCTTTAGCCTGTGTTCTCGAGTTTGTATGTAAAGGAAGAGGAAAGAAGAGAAAAAGGATGAATGGAAGAGAAGGAGTCGATTTTCCTTCCTTCCAAATCATCCAAAAAGTGAGAAGAAAATATCTTACACAAAATCTATAGAATTCTCCTTTCAAATCTTTTCCCTTCTTTTCTCTTCTTCTTTTAAATAAAACTCAAGAACCCAAATATTTTTAAAATCCTTTACAATCTTTTCTTTTCCCTTTAAAACAAAACTCAAGAACATACCCTTAGTTTTATTCTCATTCACATCATTTCCATTCTTTATTACCATTCCTTTTTTTATGATTCACTTATACCAAACGCCCCCATAACTGATATGATTAGCCATCTCTGGCCTCTTACCTCCGGTTATTGATCTCCATCGCCATCCACCGCCATTGCGGAGATCGAAACCACCATCAACATCCACCACCACCACCACCGTGGTTGTTCCGACTACTGGGGACACCTTAATGATTGATGTAAACAACCATAGATCTTCGTTACACTTTAGCGAAAGGATGGAAACAACCATGAATCTTCGTTACAGCCATAGATCTGCCAGAGAAACATTACTTTTAAACAGATCGAAACGGCAACTAGAAAAAATAAAAGGTATATGTGTAGAGAATAGCATGTCCTAGAGAAGAAGATGGATCGTGTTTGTTTGTATGCTGGAACAAAGCTTTATGTGTGTAGAAGATAGTGTGTGTATGTGTCCGCACAGAGAAAGGGGGATGGGGTCATGGAGGTTTTACAGTGAAAAGAAAGTGGAGTGTTGGTCTATGTCGTATATATCTATGTATCATTATTATTATTATTATTATTATTATTATTATTATTATTATTATTATTATTATACTAGCATATTACACTACTACAAATTAAAGCTATGGCAACACCTATAAAGTGTTGTATTAGGCCTTAAAAATGTTGCATTATTGCTAATGCTGACACTTTATAAAGTGCTTCATTAGCTAACGTCACCTTAGACTTAAAACAACACTTTTTTTTAAAATATGTAACACTTTTTAAAATGTTGCCAATGTATTAAAATGCGACACTTATAAAAAGCGACACTTATTTTATTCATAGGCGACACTTTTTATGCATTTGTTTTCAATCTACACCAACACTTTTACCTATCAAATGCAACACTTGTGTGTTTTCTAAAAATAAAATGGCAACACTTACCATTATCTAAGGCAACACTGATTTTCATCCTAGCATAAAAAAGCAACTCTTTTTGACATATAAGACAACACTTTCTGCGATTTTATAAGTTACTTGAATGCAACATTTTTTCTCGATGAAGCAACACTTTCATATTCATATATAAAATTGTCTAATGCTTTTTAAAAAGTCAAAATAGATAATTCAATGCTATTTAGAAAGTCAAAATAGATCATATATATAAATTATCCAACATCATACATATAAAATTTGTCTATTGTCATATGCATGCCATTAATTGCATAGAAAACATTAAGTAAAACATCAAATTACAATCATAAAAAGGTACTAAAATCATTCTTGCAAATCTTGTATTATTGTTGCTTTACATACGCCAAACGTCAAACGCCAAAGAAGATGCCACCTACATATGAAAACAATGAAAGAATTAGGTTAGTCTTCTTTCAAGTATATAGTGTCAAACAAATTTAACAAGCTAGCAGAAATATTATTTGTTACATCTTGGTACCAAACATAGTAAAGCAAAACTAAAAATCAAGAATATGACATGTACTTTTTAAAGATAGATAGACAGACCATATACAGTCCTTATAATGCATGTACATTATCACCCTTATAAAAAATATGATTCTAGGCAACTTACATATTTGGGTAATTAAGGTTTATATATATTTGTTCAAAGAATGACTAGCATGGTGGGTCGAGATAGTTTCCTACCGCACATAAGAAACCGACAACCATAAGCAATCCTATATTTAAACACACAGGTTAACAAAATCTCTTTAATTTTGTAGCTAAATAACGAGTCATTTTTAGACGATATAACTAAAGGGTTCTAACATTTTATAGTTTACACATAACAAATTCAGTTCACAATCCTATGTGTATTATGGATTTTGACCCATAACAAAAGACATTTTTTAATATCCATGTTACTAACATTTTTTTCTCAGCTTCAGCATGTCATGTGTGATCTTAAAAATGAAGTTGAAAGGCTCCCAATAATGTATAATGCTGAAAAACAACACCTTATTTTAATTCTTGGTCCATTTCACCTAAGGCACTTTCTGAAGTTATCATCTACTATGCAACTTTTAAAAAAGGAATACATTCATTTACCACACCCATTAATATTATTAAAATAAGGGCCATGGTTATGAATGAGAAAAATGTATATGAGTCAACATAAAGCAGCTTCTTCAGGGTGAAACCAAAAATTCTAAAAAGTCAATCAAATGGATAGCATAGTCAGGCTGACCGTCAAGTTCAACACACATAATTTTTTTGTAACATACTTCAAGCACATGGAGATGAAAGCCAATATTCCAACTCAGAGTTGATTTCTATTATGATGAAATCAATATCAAGGAAAAAAATGAGCAACCTTGCACTATTCAGAATATATACAAACCCTCTAACTCAGAAACCTGAGGAGTATTATCGGTAAGAGTAAGGTCACTAAGGCATTTCATCAAATAGGTGATATGCAAATACATGACTAGGCCAAGAACGATCAGTCAAGGAGTATTAATGTATTATCATATGTAACAAACTAAGAATCAGGGACATCACCTAAAGGAAACATATATAATTTCAGTATTGCAATATGTGAGATCAAAAAGATGATAAGAGTTGATGACATACCTTGTAAAAATCAGGTAAAGAGATCCCGAGTAACTCCAGGAGGCAGTTTTTGCATAATCTTTCGCACAGCATCTTCAACTAATTTATCTCGTTGGTTGTCAATATCTTTCCTTATAGCTTCTAGTTCAGCCTTTTTCCTTTCATGATCCTCTGCTAGTTCAGCTTTCTTCCTTTCTTGTTCTGCTTCAAAGTCTTTTCACATATCCTCCAACCTTTTTCTTTCACCTTCAACATCCACTACACCAACTTCACCAACTTTCAGGGACTCGATAATCTCTCGTGGAACCATATATGACCCCTTACCACCACTAACTTTATTTATTAACTTTTTAGTAACACCTTTACCATATAGTCTAAGATGTCCATCGTACTCTTTGTTCATCACAGCCAGAAACGGATCTTGTGGAACACTTTCTTCTTCTTCCGGAGGCTTGTAGTTCTTCATGAGTTCCTTGAATATAATTCAAAACAGAAAGTTAAGCTAATATTCTAGTAATTATGTTAACTTGTATCAAAATTGATATAATATCTTACAATTTTCATTTCCATGTCATCATATGTATCAACATACTCACGTCCTTCTGTTCTTTTGCGTGTGCGTTCAAACACTTGGGTTTGCTTCGGGGACTCCTTGTTTGGGTTCTCACTTTTCTGTATTAAATAATAATGACAAAAAAAAATAATACGATCAGGGATGGAATGATAACAATCAATCACCTGACTCAAGAAAGATCGTTTACCATTTCCTCACGAATCCTTGCAAAACTTTTTGGGCCAGCCGTGTGCATGTTTTTCTGTAAAGCACGTCTATCTTTTGCTTGCTGACAACGGTTCTACAAAGACAATAATGAACCCATAAAACTCGTGTAAAGTAAATCAAAGAATCTCTATTATTCATAATCTTATAAGAAGTTGCAATTAAATATCTATCTATCAAATTACCATCTCCTTTTTACTAATCCATAATTTTAGCAAATCTGAAAAATCCTTTGCTGGAATGCCGTCAGGACGGTTTTGCCATCTAGTTTTGTTATCCTTGTATTTATAAAAGTGTTTTTTCTTCACCCTGCTTTTGTGTCCCCTCCAAGAAGCTCCAATAGTCATCAGAACCCAATCTCTAGCACTATTTGGCACGATATATTTTTTCTTCAAAAAAAAATATATAACATTAGTAGAAAGAAGATGATCCCATTTATAAAAAGAGTACAAAAAAAACATCAAATCTTACCAACACAAACTGCCACATCTTCTCCTTATCCTTACGAGGAACTTTGTGCCATGAACTATATGTTAAAGGTGCATAACTATAGTTACGAGCAACTGTACCCAAAAACCGAGAGAACTTTCCTACTGTATCTTTCTCCTCTGTTGTAGGTCCAATGGGCTGCCCGAATCGGTTGCATATGATTACCTCACGGTCGTTACATCTGAACCAGCAAATTGTCCATTTTGGTTGCAAGCTTCCTCAAACGGTGGCATATGCGACATATATGGAGCAACAACTCTTTTTTGCTTCGCTAAATTAGCATATCTTGTCATTGACATTGGCGCAATAAATTGTGTTTGATGTTGCTGAAACAAGTTCCATTTTCATTATACAACAGATTCTTCATGGTTGTCTTTGCTAAATATGACACATTAAAAATTACTAATCTAGTACCTTTTTGGAGACTTTATTATTTACAACAAATTCTTCATGGTTGTCTTCGTCGCTATCACCACCAATATCAAGGAAATATTCTGCATCACGCTCCTTCGTAATCTTTGGTATTTCTTTCCTTTTATTTGTTTTTTTACTGTCGGCCAAACTTGTCAAAGACGTTGAAATACTCTTTACTCCCAACTCTCTCAACCTTTGTTGGTTCTCTTGGACCCTCAACATTTTTTGCCTCTCATAATCATTTACTTGTGTTTTTTCATGATTATCTTGGTTACTTTTTTTTCCCATTTGTGACCTGCTAAAATAAATTGAAATTGCAAAGAAAAATGTTGTTTAATCAGTTACTTCAGTATATAGCAAATTTTTACGTCCATAACCAATACATTCATTATTACTTACATATTAAAAAAAAGACAACCCGCCCGCCCAACCCGTCCATAACCAATACTTCAGTAATTTAACCCAACCTGTTTTATAGAATAAAAAAAGACAAAGCAAAGTACTAACGAAACCAGCAAACCAAACCCGCCCATCATGACACGTCTGTTCAGTGGCAATCTCAAATAAGCATCACAATTCAAATAAAACCGCTACTAATGATTTGCATACCAAACCCCGTTTGAAAATAATCACTATGATTTATATATAATAAGCATCACAAGTCTAAATGCATACCCAACCCGCCCATCAAAACTTTTTATATAGATATAAATATAGATATAAATATAGATGTAAACATACATACATCATACAATAGATATAAAGTTTCAATAACATTAATTCAGAATTCAGATGCAAAATTAAACAAAAATTATATAGATAAAACTATATATTCAATAAAAATTTTATCATATACAAAACCAGAAATTAAACAGAATAGATATAAATATAGATTGTCAGATTCATGTAAAGGATTAGATAATAAAAAAACCTGCTATGGATTGATTTCATTGGATGGGAAGCGGAGAGGGCGAAAGAAAGAGGTGAAACTTTCAGGAGAAATTAAACTTGTGTTTGTTTTCTTTTTCATTAAAAATAAAACTTTTGTTTTGGTATTAAAAATAAAACTTTTGTTTTGGTTAAAGAAAGAGAGGAGTTATTTAGCTAGATTACAAATAAAATTTTCATTAAAAATTTTTGGTTAAAGCAGGGAGTTATTTAGATCACCCGCTAAAAATTTTCATTAAAAATTTTCAAGAGAAATCAAGCGGGGAGTTATGAAAGGCAACTTAAAGATAACTCAAATTTTTATAAATTAAATTAGACTTTATTGGGGTACTCAAAGTTATAAATTAAGCTAGACTTTCTTTAAATTATAGGCTAATATCAAATTTTATAGAATAATTTCTGTTCGAAATAATAATCAAATTTTATTTTAATTTACTTAATATAATTTTTTAACGATAACTAGTGTGGCCGTTAGCCGAGGATAACAATCAATAAAACACAAACAAAGCAATGACCGTCTATACAAAACCCTAGCTAAGAGATAAAGAATTAAAAAAAAAAAGCAGGCAGGTTGAGCCAGCAACCAGCCAAGCTGCTTCACTGTCCACATGAAAAGTTTTTATATAGGTTATAATATTTTATTGTAAAAATCTTAATATTATGTGTTCAACTTATAAGCTTATTGGATTAAGTGGTTGGAGCCAAAGTTAAAGGATTTTTTTTTTTACTTTTGGTAAAACCTGATGAACCACTTTACCTTGGATTAAGATTCTCTAAAGTTACTCCAACTTCATTGACTTGATTTTTACTTTTGGATTTTTTTTGGTAAAACCTGACTCGACTCGTAAAGTTACCTTGGATTACGATTCTCTAAAGTTACTTTTGGATTTTTTGGTAAATTTACTTTTGGATTAAGATTCTCTAAAGTTACTTTGGATTTTTTTTTTACTTTTGGTAAAACCTGACTCGACTCGTAACAATCCAGACAATTATAATTTAGTAACTCACATTGACTTGGTCAAAGCGAGTCAATTTGTTTTTTGGTATAAATTGACTTGATTACGTGTGCTAAACCACATCCAACTATTCATACATGTTTATAAATTATAATGAAAGAAAGTTGATAATATACTATACCACAAATTCTTGTCTATATACAACGAGCATGGTATCCGTATGTTACGACGGATAAGTGTATGACTCAAAACTGATGAATATGTAATATTAAGATAATCAACTTATATTTTGTTTACAAATACGTCAAATATACATAATTTAACAATATTATGTAATGCATAAAAATGTCCAGACTCTTACGAGTCGAGTCACGTTTCGAGTCACGAGTCAAAAATCATGTTTTCGAGTCGACTCAAAAGTTACGAGTCGACAACTATGCCGTCAACTATATACAAGAGGAAATATACGTTAGTATTCCAATAATGATTAATTTTTTCTTTTAAAGATAGCATTAAGCTTTGTTTTTTTTTTATTTTATTTTACCTGCCTAAATTTCTATTAAAGATGGCATTAAGCTTTTAAAGATAAGGACACCTGGACCAATCCCATGAAAATACTCCTAACACAAATATCTTTATTATTTTTATTTTTTCATCTCATCCAATTCTATAACATTCTCAAATTTATTATTTTTATTTTTATTTGTGGTTCCTTTTACCGATTCACCCGATTCTCTCCAAGGTATCATATTCTAATTATTAATTTACTTTTGATTCTTTCATTTCTATAACAAAATTTACTTTTATTTGGATGATTTTTTATCCAAATTTTTACTACTTTTGGAAGCTTTTAAAGTAGTGAAGACGGGTTGGGGGGGATGGATGAAATTATACGCATGTATATGTATGTACTGTATATTTGTATTTGTATTGTATAAATCATTTTTCTTGATTTCGGAAGCTTGTAAATTTGATATGTATAAATTATCAAATTTTTGATGTTAAATCCATTTCAGAGAATGTATAAATCCATTTCATATTCTGCATATTAAATCCATGATCAACTTTCTTAATCTAAATCCATTTCATATTCTGCAATTCAAGGTTGAATTTGATATGAATAGTATCTGCAATTCAAGGTTGTTACTAATTCGATATATACATATTCTGCATTTCATATTCTGCACTAATTTGATATGTATAAATTTGATATGTATAAGTTTTTGATGTTATTTGTGTGTAAAATTAGTGCAATTCAAGGTTGTATTCTGCATATTAAATTTGATATGTATAAATCTACTTGAATCGAAGTAATTTGCTTTAATCTACTTGCAATTCAAGGTTGTATGGGGACTTGTAGAGATTGGATGTATTTTCCTAGACGGATGCCCGAGTTTGATCATGGACTAACTGAATTTCTTGATGCTGCATTTTCTAAGGCAGCGATACGAGGTCAGATATGTTGTCCCTGCAAACGGTGTAAAAATCGTTACTGGTTTCGTAGAGATGAAGTTTTTGATCATTTAAAAGGACAAGGATTTGTAGAAAACTATACTTTATGGTTTTTTCATGGAGAAAATGCACCTGATAATGCAACACGTGATGACGAGGCAAATGTGCATGACAACACTGATGAGCTATTGCATGATAGGTTTAGAGACACCATAGATGAGGCAAGAAGGGTACATGAAGGTATAAATAAAGACGCCAAAACATTCTACCGGTTGGTAGAAGATGGGAACCAAGATCTATATCCTGGATGTAAAAATTTCTCCAAGCTATCCTGCATCATTAGACTATTTCTGTACAAGACGCTTCATGGGCTTAGTAACGTGGCATTTAACGATCTCCTACAACTTCTAAAGGAGATCATTCCAGAAGCTAAACTTCCACCTAATTTTACTCAAGCTAGAAAAATCATAAGAGATTTGGGGCTTGATTATAAAAAGATAGATGCATGTCCAAACGATTGCATGTTCTATTGGAAGGAGTCTGAACATGATGATGTATGTCATGATTGTCACACCTCTAGGTGGAAAGATGACGATAATTCGGACAAAAAAACTTCAAAGGTTCCTGTTAAGATAGTGTGGCATTTTCCTCTAAAACCTAGGCTGCAAAGGCTCTTTATGTGTTCAGAAACGGCTAAATATATGACATGGCATGATAAAGAACGTCCAAAGGATGGAAATCTACGACACCCTGCAGATGGACAAAGTTGGAAGGATTTTGATTCTTTGTATCCTCAGTTTGCAAAAGAAACTAGAAATGTGAGGTTAGGGTTGTCTAGTGATGGATTCAACCCGTTCCGAACAATGAGTATTGCTCATAGCACATGGCCTGTGGTGTTAGTTAATTACAACTTGCCTCCATGGATGTCAATGAAACCCGAATATTTTATGTTGTCGTTGTTAATCCCCGGACCTGAATCTCCAGGTAACAATATTGATGTTTATTTGCAGCCTCTAGTTCAAGAGCTGAAAGAAATATGGGTTGATGGGCTCGATACATATGATAGGTCTAAAGATGAGACTTTCAAATTGTATGCAGCCTTAACTTGGACTATAAGTGATTTTCCGGGCTATTCAATGCTATCAGGGTGGAAGACAAAGGGTAAATTCGCATGCCCATGTTGTAACTATGACACTTGTTCAACGTATTTGCCGCATAGTAAAAAAAACATGCTATATGGATCATCGCCGATTTTTACAGGAAAAACACCCATGGCGACTTAATACAAGTGCTTTCAATGGTAAAGTTGAAGACAGGTTTGCTCCTAAACTCTTATCAGGCGTTGAAGCTTTAGAAAAGTCATCTAGTGTTCAAAATTTATTTGGAAAGAAACGAAAGAGAAAAAATGATAGTACTTGCCCATGGAAGAAAAGGTCAATATTTTTTGAGTTGCCATATTGGCAATTTAATACATGTCGACATAATCTTGATGTGATGCACATTGAGAAGAATATATGTGATAACCTCATAGGTACTTTGTTGGATATTAGCTGGAAGTCAAAGGATCATCCAAAAGCTCGATTTGTCCTTTTAGAACTGGGTATTAAAGAAAGACTGCACCCAGAATTTTCTGATGATGGTAACCATATTTTATTTCAAAATGCATGTTTTTCTATGTCATCAAAAGAGAAAGATATTTTTTGTCGGGCTTTGAAGGAAGCAAAGTTGCCTAATGGATGTGCATCTGATTTTTCACGATGTGTTCGTTTAGCAGAAAGGAAAGTTTCTGGTTACAAGAGTCATGATGCTCACATATTGTTGCATTACTTACTTCAAGTTGCCGTGAAAAAATCTTTACCCAAACATGTTGTAATCCCCTTGATCAGGCTTGGTGCCTTTTTTCGAAATTTATGTAAGAAGGTAATTAAGCCAGAGGACCTTGACCAATTACAACTAGAAATAACCGAGATATTATGTCAACTCGAGAAAATATTTTTGCCAGCCTTCTTTGATATCATGGTTCACTTGCCTATTCATTTAGTAAATGAAGTTAGGCTTGGTGGACCGGTACAATATAGGTGGATGTTTTTCATGGAAAGATACCTGTGTAAGCTGAAGTCATATGTGCGAAACAAGTGTAGACCAGAGGGATCCATAGCCGAAGGGTATTTGATTGAAGAATGTTCGACATTTTGCTCACGTTATATGCAGGAAGGAGCAAAAACTAGACTTAATAAGGGTGTTGAAGACGTTGATGCCTTGGACAACACAAATGAATCTGGTGTAAAAGTATTTGTCATTGAAGGTCATCCGCTCGGAGGTAAAAAACGAAGAGAAGGAAAGACTTTCACTTTAGATGCTCGTTTAAATGAACAAGCACATCGATATGCCTTATTCAATTCTGATTGCGACACGATTGAAGAGTATATCAAGTAAGTAACTTGTTTCAGAAATTCCTTCCCTTGATTAATTATTAAATTATATGTGACTAGTGTAATATCTTAAAAAATCCTTATATTATAGATAATAACTTGTGTAAATGCATATTACATAATACAGGGAGCACCAAGTTTATATTGACTGCCAACCACGAAAAAGTAGATGGACACGAGCACAAAACCATAGTAATCAGTTTGCGGAGTAGTTGAAAGACAAAGCAAGTAATAGTAATGTTCCTGATCATATTTTCTCGTTAGCTAAAGGCCCGAGTTCTACATGTAAGAAATACCAAGGGTATTATGTTAATGGGTATAGGTTTCACACCAAAGCACGTGATCTTAGATGTAAGACTCAAAATAGCGGCGTTTCAGTAACTGCTTTAACTCCTAGTTTTGCAAGCACACGGGATAAAAACCCCGTTGATGGGAACGTTGACTACTATGGTAGAATTTTGGAAATAATAGAGCTGGACTATTCATCAAGTTTTAGTGTTGTTTTGTTCCGTTGTGAGTGGTATCAAATTGAGAAAGACGAGTTTGCTTTAACTTGTGTTAATTTGAACAAGTTTTGTTGTTCAGATGATCCTTTTGTCATGCCTAACCAAGTGCATCAGGTATTTTATGTGCCAGATCCTATAGAAGATGGTTTGCATTATGTTATGAACACTGTTCCCAGAGATTTCTTTGACTTTGAGGAAGAAGGTGGTGAAAATGTTGATGAATCCTACTGGTGCGAGCCTAGTAAAGATAGATTGGGTTCATTGTCTCAAGATGGTGAGCATGATGCTCAGTTGCTACATAAAGATATGTCTCCTCTTGTGGTTGAAGCAGAAACAGAAATCAATGAGGTGGGGGAAATTAACAATCAAAATGATGATTCTGATAATGATGATGATACATTATGGGATTGGATGAAAGCAGATGAAGATGATGAATCCTGATATTTTATTAGGCTATTACTAAATTCCTAAAATTCTTCGATTATCATGAAGGTAAACGACTTTTAATTTTCAAAATTAATGATATCATTGATAGTGTGTATGTGTGTGCTTTAACTTTCGATCAATAAAATCTTAGTAGTAGAAATTACATTCTTTTGTGGTTGAATGATTCAAGGGATAATAAAGGTGCAATAAAACATAAAATAGGAAAGGTTCATGAAAATGAGTGATGATGGTTGTACCGCAAGACTGGACTATTGACAAATGTATTGTAGAAAATTCCTTCTCAAAAACCGAGACTACCTCAGTTATGTTAAACCCTTTACTCACAGAACATGTGGGTCACATATGGTAATAGCCCATCCCTTCTACTAGTCCTTGTGAGTAACGGGTACAGTTAGAGGGTGTAATTTTCATCAATTAACTTATAAATGGTTTTATTTGAGTTAAATTACCTTCTAGCAGCTCAAAGAGGTGAAACGGAATAATTACTAGCCACAATAGGATCAAATGGGTCAAACAAGTTGAAATGCATGTAGATTTTGTGATTATACTTGAGAGTGACATTAAACTTATTTTTGTTGGAAAAAGATTGTTTCAAAAAAGCCATCTATCCTTTTAGAAATGCACCTAATTTGACAGTGACACCCTGGGACACCAAATATCTAGCAAATATTATCCTCTCTTTCGTACAAGTTTGATTCTTTATTGTGTGCAGGTTAATTCTAGATTGAAACAGAATTTTATTCACTCTTATAGTCTTATACGAAATCTACATGGTATTACTTGTGCTTGATTTTATTCTAGAAAAAAGGATAATTCATATTTGTTCTTAATAGAGAAAAATGAAACCCAAGGAAATGGGCAATGAATGAGATAAAAACATAAAGCAGAATTAGTTATGCTATGCCCTTTTCCACATCATGTTGATACTTCGTTACATGACTTTAGTTTAATCCTAGGTCAAACTAAGTCACGAAACTAAAACTAATAAGAAACTAAACTAAGTCAGGCAAAATGTATCCAAAAGAGTCCGGGAAAACAAAACAAAGTCTTACCAGCTATATTTTCTCTATTCGTCGGGATTTTTCTTCCTCTATTTAGATGCATTTCTAAGCTAGAAGAAATGCTTGATAAAATAATAAATAAACAATTTAGGTCTGAAACAAGTCAATTTTAACAATATTTTGGTTCATATTAAAAAGTTCACCATGGAATTCTAGTGGATTGGCTGATTTAGGAAAGGAGCCGGTATAATACTAGAACCAACCAAAGAAGATAATGGTTATAAAATGAGATAATGGTTCATATGTTGCAGCAAGATTGCTGTATACTCCAAGGGTATCTTGGTGGCAAGGCCCACACTCATGTTCAAGGATTTCCCTGGCTTCCTCAAACAGTTCAGTAGCTTCGTCTATCTTGAAGAGTTGTACCGAAGCCCAAAAAATCCTGTTTTTCTTTCTCCACTTGCCCTTGGTTTGGCATCAGCACTTTCGAAAGCTCCTCTTGCTTCTTAATTCATACCTACCCACCATATAAAACATGACGCCCATTCTTGCTTCTACTACTACAATAGTACTTTGCTGGCCTGGCTTGTCTTCCAAAAGTTTCATTGATTTCTGCAACAGCCTTGATGCCTCCTCGGTTTTACTGTTGAAATTATAGTTTCTTTCAAAAAGTTGGCTTTTGAATTAAATTTTCTAACTTTAAAAAATGTTTTATCTTTAAGCTTTAACAAATGCAACATTTGTTAAAAATGTTGCAAATTTGGCTTAACAAACGCAACATTTGTTAAAAGTGTTGCTAGTTTCGCTTAAAAAATGCAACATTTATTAGAAATGTTGCCAATTGTAATATAAATTGCAACACTTGCAAAACAGTGTTGCTTTTGTACTTTATATGCAACACTTATTATCAAAATGTCGCATTTTCATCAATGTCATCATAAAGGCAACACATTTTATAAGTGTCGCTTTTAAAGTGTTGCATTAGACTCATTTTGTAGTAGTGTTATGAGTATAAGTTATTAAAAATAGTTTATATCATAAAAGTGTAACAAAGGTTAAATTGGTCATTTAACATATTTTATCCTTGAATTCCGTTAACTAGATTCCATTGAATTCTGTCAACCAAACACAACACAAATTTTAAAACTTCAAGATTCCAATTCCTTTAAATTCCAATTTCTTCCAAAACATTCTGTGAACCAAACTGCACCTAAGACTTTTGATTTCATCAGCTAACATCATATTCCAAACAACAACAATATGAACAATATTAAGGATCGATGAGAGAGAGTACAACATCATGTTGTTTGATTGGTAGTGCAAAAAAACAAAAAACATAATAATATTGTATATGAAAAAGGGGGAAAACCTGATTGTGGGGGAAGGTGGGGTGGAAAAAGACAGGAATGCCCACACACGTGAAGGTCACATGGGTACTTAACAATAAACATTAACGACTCTGTTAATTTTGGACCAAGCTTGCAAAAATTCTCATTTTAGGGACCCCTATAAATTGTCCTTGTAAATTGTCCAAATGAAATTTTGTCCTTATAGATTGTCCAAATGAAAGAGTCCCCCTATATATTAAGCGAACTCTTTCATTTGGACAATTTACAAGACAGCGGGACTATTATATATAGGGGAGGCTATCTACACACATCAACTGTTCCTAAAAAACATTACCGAAACGCACCGTTTTATGTAAAACTTCTCGTTTTATACCCTGATGCTACATTTTTGTGTATCCAAAACGGTGCTGGATCATCTACTTTTATACAAAAAGGATCGTTTTGGTACAAGAGAAAATTCTTTCCGCTTTGAATAAACACTACGTTTAGGCATAGAATACGACACTGGCATATACACATTTGAGGTAAAATAGTCGGTTTTGGCAGTTCACTTAATATGCAGCGTTTCATGTAAAATGGCATTAAAAACGGGAGAATTCATTCCCTTTACATGTGTGTCAGACCACATGTAATTCTCAAAAAGTGTTTTGCTATCTACACACCGCCCAAACGCGGCGTTTTATGTAAAACGGGGTATAAAATGGGGAGTTTTGCATAAAACAGGGTGTTCGACTAATACTTAGCGTTTTATGTAAAATGGGGCCTAAAACGGGAGAATGACACCTGTCATTCCCCTGACATGAGTGACAGACCACATGTAATTCTCAAACAGTGTTTTGTTATTTACACACCGGAAAAACGCCGAGTTTTATGTAAAACGGGGTACAAAACAGGGAGTTTTACATAAAACGGCCAGTTTTATCAGTGTGTCTTTTAAACAGTTGATGTGTGTAAATAGCCGTTCCCTTTTAAAAAACTTGCAAGATTGGTCCCATGTGGTTTTTCCATTTTAGCAATGGGGGTCATTGTGGGGTAGAAAGTACATAAATACCCCTATACGTGCAGCACACATGCACCTTTAACGGACACATCAAAATTGGACCAATTTGCAGAACATTCTCAAAATAGGGACAGCCATTGCAACGATTATTGAAAAGGGGCCCTCGTTGTTAAAATGTACAAACCAAATGGACTAATCTTGCAATTAACTCTATTTATAAATTAAGTTTTTATGAAACCATTGTCATTGCCGGTATAATGTTTAGCCATGTATTTATGTTTCGTTTGATAGTAACAATTAGCATGTCAAAGTTTATGACTCACATTCAACTCTATCTTTGGTGTTGACCCGACCCAGCCGATGGCCGAGTATAAAATGCGAGTTTTAAATAAAACTTTTTACTTTTTTGAGGTCCAAACAAAAATTTGTCCTATCTTGGAAAAAACCCCCGACTAAACCATCTATATTGAGATTTGACCGGGTAAATGATATTTCTACCCGATTATATATTATTTAATACTATATATGGGACCTGTTTAACCGTTATTTCATTAATTATTATATAAAGATATCCAATTGAATTGATATATAGAACACAATTACTACATCAATTTAAATATCATCAAACAAACTTCAATTCCTCTTTGATGGATTGCTCCCAAACGCACTCTCCAATGAGAATCATCCATTCCAGCCGACACCTTTTCTTTCAAATTATCAATTTGCAATTCACATTCAATTATCAAATCCTTCTTCGTTACATTTTTGTTCTGCCAGAACCCCTTGCATATCATCATCTTCAAAGATGCAAAAATCCCGGATCTATATAGATACCAGTGTTCAGACCCGTCCAATAGACGAGTATTCTCAAAATCTATTAATCAAAGCTAAAAAATTAAAACTCAAGTATATTAAATCCCTATGACCAATATCACAATTTTAATCAATACGAAAACTAAAGAAGGAAACGTATGAAAATTAACCCTATATAAATATTGATTCCAATTTGCTTTTTTTTTTCAAGTTTAGTTAAATAAAAAATTTACAGTTTGTTATATCTAAACTTACTACAAATACAAAAAATAATTTTAGACTAAATGATTTAGTATTAAGCTCAAAAAAAAAAAAAATATCTAGACAAAAATTAAAATAAAAACCAAATTATAATATTTAGTTAGTATCAAGAATTAAATTCTCAAAAATATGTTACAAACACTGCCTTGCAAAGTTGTATAAAGATCCAAGAGCAAGATTGAGAATAGGGAGGTCGGTTGATTAGGTCTTATGATAAGATATATAGGAAAGTTTATTTTTAATCGATAGGGAATAGGGAAAGAAATAAACAAAAACTAATATGACGGCTTCGGAGGGAAGCTTAAAAAAAGGAGATTATGGGTGTCAAGTTTACCCCCAACCCCCTCTTCTAGTTATATTACTAGTGTTCAGGGCCGTCCATTTGAATTCAAAGCTAAAAAATTAGAATTCAAATATATTAAATAGATATACCGAAATCAACTTGGAAATTTGCTAGTTGAATAGCCACTCCATCGGTCAAAATAATACTCCTAAAATTTTAATAGCAAATTTAGACCTTATATCTAAAAGGTTATAGAAAGATATAATCGTAACCTAAGAGTTAATATAGGTTACAAATACAAAATTTAATATATAATATTTAGATTAGTTAAGTCATATATCACAAGTTAATCAATATGAACGCTAAAGAAGAAACATACGAATATTAACTCCATATAAATATTGACTCCAGTTTACCGATTTTTTCCAACTTTAGTTAAATAAAAAATTAACAGTTTCTTATATTCTATAAGTGTAAACTATATAAATTAAAAAATACATATCAATTCATCAACAAAGACCATCTCAAACGTTTTGATTATCTTCAGGTTGTTCCAATCCGAAACAGTCCATACATGCACAACAAGGAGTCATAGATGATGGTTAACATGTATGGGCTTAAGATCTTCAAGATGAACTAATGTGGTCATATTTTTTGTTGTTAAAGAAAAAGCAATAACAAACATATAATGGACAACAAACTAAATTAAAAGAAATAATAATAACAATGACATAGAATTCAATGTTAAAAAATAATAATAATGATTAATTATGTTCAAAATATATAAAAAGAAAAACCATTTTGTAGTTAATCGTAGCTTTTTTTTTTTTGTCGTACGTGAGTTATATTATAGATTACCAATAAAACTGAAAATTGTAAATTAATTATTTTTAAATTGGGTAAAATTGTAAATTGGTGATGGAAAACAAAAAAATATATAAATTAATTATTTTTAAGTGTAAATTGGTGATGGAAAACCAAAAAGTATAATTAGTTATTATTAAATTAGGTTAAAGTGTAAATTAGTGATAGAATATCAAAAAGTGTAAGTTAATTATGTTTAAATTGGGTTAAAGTGTAAATTTGTGATGGGAAACCAAAAAATATAAATTAATTTAGATTGGGGTTAAAGTGTAAATTGGTGATAGAAAATCAAAAGGTGTAAACTAATTTAGATTAATATTAAAAATTTAGAGGATTAATAAGGATGAATGATTAGGTTAAGGAAGAGAAATTATGGGTGCCAAATATACCCCCAACCCAATCTCTTAGTTATATTATAGATATATACATATATATATATATATATATACTGACACATATACATACAATATTATAGATATATACATATACATACAACATTCACCATCATATATACTGACACATACATACAATATTCACCCTCTTTGCCCCCTATTACATACCATCGTCGCAACAATTCACCATAATACATAAACTAATTGAAGATGATACATTAAACCTTCTAATCGCAATTACCAAAAAGTAATTGCAATCAACAACACACCGGCCTACTAAAATTGATTTGCTCACAAATAAAGTTGATTTCATGCTACCAACCAACAATTTGTAGATCGAAGAAATAAAGAAAGTAATTGGTTGGAAATTATTATGAGCGGAAATCCAATATAAAGCAAATAATCTTGAACAGATTTCTTTATTTGTAAAGGTAGGTAGCGGTCGTGGATATGGTATATGTGTGGCCGAATCTTTGTGGTGGTCGTGGAGTGGCCGGAAAAATTGTATGTTGGTTCTTGATTTTTCGGTGATATGATTATATACAAGTGATTGTTGATTTTCCGATTGGAGCTGCTCTCCCTCATTCCACTCGTCCGGCTAGCTAAGGAAATTGGTGGGTTGTGAAAAAGGATGCGGAGAAATTATGAAAAAGAATGAAAAATTATTGGAAACAAAATGTGGGATTGGTTCAAAAGATGAGGGTGAGCCGATTGGATCTATGTTGTGAAGGTGTTGTAGATAAAGTTAAGAAGATACAAGTTGTTGGTTAAATGAAGGAATTTGGATACTGGATTTCGCTGTGCCAAAATTCGATATAATAATATAATGATAGGGGTATTTTTGTCCTTACAAATAATTTGATGTGTATGGATAAGAAAGTTCCGTGGCAAAATCAGGATATAAATTATAAAATAAATTAAATAAAAATAAAAATAAAAAATGACTGACTACGTAATGGTAGACTCAACATAGGTGTTTTAGCCGGTTTTTGTTCCCAACATAGAACATTATTCTCTTTTGACCCCAATAAATTAAAAAGTGACAAGTTGAGATACTTTTAAAGTAAAAAGTCCTTTATTTAACGGAATGGTAAAGTTAAAGGTAATTGAATATAACGTGCCCTATCGGAAAAAAAAAGGACATATTTTTTTTTTATTGTATAAGGAGATGAGTACGTCGACCAATGAAAGTCTCAACTCTGATTTAGTTGTATTGATAGGTTGAATTATTCTATTAAATCAAAGGGAAATAACAAACCACGTACGTAACATAGTTTCGTAGACTATGTATAAGATTACATGCCTATGAAATGTGCAAACTTGATATCTGTAGATATTAAAATCAAGATCCGTAGCATTCTTTAAATCCCGTCATTTTTTAACGGAAAACTAGTTAATCATTTAAGGCGCGTTTCGTTGTATAAAATGTTTTTCAGTTTTTCATTTACAATTTTCTGGCAAATGAAAGAAGTTTTCGTCTTTAGAATACAAATGAAAATTTTGAAAACGCATTCAATTCCAAACTAGAAAATGAAAAACAACTTAAGGATTTTGAAATTTAGGAAATGGAAAAGGAAAAGCGGAAAAACTACAAAAAAATGTTTTCTAATTTTATGTAGAAAACAGTATTTTCTGTTTTCATGGAAAATATTTTTTTAAAAATTATGATTTGAACGTGTTTCTTGTTTTCCATGTTTTCTTAGAAAATAAAAATGAAAAATATGGGTGTTTTTTTGAATTAGACGCGCCCTTAGTACCCGTACAGAATGATCCATTGATAAAAGATCACTGACCGCACGAAGCTCTTAGAGATCCCAAGTTACTCAAGATTAAGTGAAACCAATAACTCGCCTACTTGTAAGCATAACGAGTACGTCTACAGGAGACAGGGTCTCCCTACGTGCCAATTGACTTCAACTTCCGTCATTAAATGGCTCAATTTTTTTTTTCCTTTTTTTTTTTAAGAACAACATTAAATGGTTCACTTGATACTATATTTGTAAGTTCTAAGCTGGTCTTGGAGAAAGGAGGTTGCGCGATCAATTCTACTTTTCCTTTTATGTATGTGATACAAATAATTAACTCTTATATCCTAGAATTTGAGGTAATTACTTTTAATTGTTTGATATAAATAAGACTCTTCTTTCTTATGAATATGTAGCAAAGCGCCATCCACAAATCTTAATCACAATCTTTTGATCCAAAAACATGAACAACAGAAGAAACAGATTTTTTTGGCTATATGTCATTACGATTGCCCTTTTTTCCGTAATAATTTCTTTCTACACCAAAAACTCTTTCTACACCAAAAACTCAAACATAAATAATAGAATCGATATCCTTAGAAGGACCATCGAGCAAAATGGAATTTATGATCTCTTTACTTTCTTAAACAAGAACTATAACCCTCTGCTTAGTCAAAGTAAGCTTTCTTGTGATGCCAATAAATGGAAGTCTCCACTCATAGCAAAGTATGGGGTGACGACTGTTTTGACCGTTGATCAAAAGGGCTGTGGCAAGTTCAACACCTTTAAAAAGGCAGTGGATGCTGTTCCGGAAAATTCTCCCAAACCAACACTTATAATATTTGATTCAGGCACATACACGTAAGGTTTCTAGTCCGTGCATCTTTGTGCTTTATAAATGTAATAAAATCCAAGAATTGAACATGTTATGTCTGTGGCAGGGAGAAAGTCGATGTGCCAAAAACCAAGACTAATCTAATAATACAAGGCCAGGGTTATCTCAATACGTTTCTCTCTTGGAACGCCAATGCAGCTTCAAGTAACGGCACTGTTTTCAGCTACTCTGTTGGCATTTTTGCTCCAAAGTTCATGGCTTATGATATCAGCTTTAAGGTATTGCAAGTAAATCGATCATACATTCCCATATTGTGTAATATCTAGGTCTTCAATTGTGATTGATAATTGTGATTGTATTCAATGACAAAGAACACAGCTCGTCCCCCAAACCCAGGTGAGATTGGAGCTCAGGCAGTTGCGCTGAGAGTCGGGGCAGATCAAGCAGCTTTTTATAATTGTGGCTTTTATGGACATCAAGATACTCTCCATGATGATCTAGGAAGGCATTATTTCAAGAATTGTTTCATTGAAGGAACCACAGATTTTGTCTTTGGAAATGGTAGATCACTCTATGAGGTAATCACTTCTTCAGGCACTACGTACAACAAGTATGAGATCTTAAACTTCGTTCAGCACAAGATAAGGATTCAAACTTATAAACATGTAGATGTAGATAATGGCTTATCCATGTAGATAAAAAAATGTTCAATTTTTTTTTTTTATCATAAGTGGCTTATCAATGTAGATCTAAAGTAACAATATTTTCTTTCAGAACTGTACACTGAATTCGGTAGCAAGTGGCCCAGGGATCAATGGAGCAGTAGCAGCACAACAAAGAAGCTCATTGGAAGAGAAAACGGGGTTTTCATTTGTGAATTGTAAGCTTGGAGGAAAGGGTAATATATGGCTTGGGAGAGCTTGGGGTGTATATTCAACTACTGTTTTTATAAAAACATCAATGACGGCAATTGTTGCTCCTGAAGGATGGAATAACTGGAAAGACCCCTCTAGAGAACAGTAATCACTTTTTTTTTTTTCTTAACCTTTTCTTACCCACTTATTTAACTTTTGAGTACATTTATCTATATGATCGAGTCAATGATTTGCCTTCATCGAGTAACCTGAATAAGGAAAACCTCATATGTTTACCTAGCTGTTTAATAAACAGGATATTATTTTAGGATTCTATAAGCAGAAACCATGGACTCAACTATATCGCTTTGTTTCTCATGTTGATCAAGCCTATTCTCCTTTGTGTGTGTCTAACGGATCATGTATATTTTCAGGAAAGTTTTCTTCGGAGAACATGCGTGCACTGGTCCAGGAGCAAATCCCAAAGGTCGAGTGAAATATGCAAAACAACTTAGCGCTGCAGATGCAAAACCTTACATGGATATCTCTTACATTGATGGGAATGAATGGCTTCCTAAAGACATTAACACTTAGCATCAAAGCTTCAAACTTATGGCATTAAGTGATTAATTTTCTTATCATAGCATTGTTCATATCACACGTGTGGTATTTTCTTTGATAAGAAACGAAGAAAATTTTAGATCATTAGAAGCTAGCAATAGAGTACTAACATATATACTCAATAAAATTTTTATAAAATTTTTGACTAGTGGAACATCTTAATTATATAGCACAAAGTTAACATCAATCTTCAAACAGTTGTGGCACAAGAGGCTCAAAGAATATAATTGTCACGGGCACTCACAATCACTCTCAATATGATAAGTGTACAAAACTATAAATCGACATAAAAGGTTACACACTAAACGTATGGCAGTAGAGACGTTCCTAATTGTAATCTTGTCCTTCTCAATCGAAAGATGAATTAACGTGTGCGCACTCATTCTTTTTGTTGGACAAGCAACATTTTTAACCTTAGAAATCCCGACATCAGAGGTAAAATACACAACGCATGCACTTATTATTTGGCAAAAAAAAAGGGATAAAAGTTTTCATTATATTAACCATTCCCCAAAAACATTCTAACAACATCCTCTAACGATGAGATACAACATAAAGCATTTCAAGATGGCGTGGGACCGATAATCACCATATTAATTATAGTAAAAGGGTCCGGATTCCATTTTAATTTTGGTACCTCATTATTCCAGTACAATATCATCATACTTCAATTCGGTTTGATCAAATCTCACGAACTAACAAAACTGGATACCAATTCCAGTCTTACTTTATATTTGGTACCTTTTTTTTTTTTTTTTTTTTTTTTTTTTTTTTTTTGTGTCGGAACGACTGATGATACTCGCAAATTATGTACATCCAAATTAGTTATATACATTTACGTTTTAGTATCTTCTTATGAATAGCCTTTGATATTAATCTAGGATGATCTGTTCGCATCAAATTGTGATTGGGTATGATTAGTTGTCCAGATCATTGATTTTGAAGTTAGATACAATTTAGATAATTTATTTTTGGAAAATATCAATTTCTAAAGGAAAGGAAAGGAACAGTGTCGCCTTCTGCGGGTTTTGAGCCCCAATACCTCAACGGTGTATGGGGAAGCTAAGTTATAGGCAAACCTTACCTCTACCTTAGTAGAGAGACTGCTTCCATGTTCTACCTAAATGGTAAAAAAAGCCCTCCAACCTTTGCATGGGATGAGGATTGAACCCATAACCTCTGTCTCCAGAGGCCAGAGTGTTTACCACTGATCCAACCATGCTGCTTGAAAATATCAATTTCTAATAAAAGCGAATTTGGGCTTATAAAACAAATACACTTTGCTACTTATTCTATTAGTTTGAGCCGATATTAATTAACATGATCGTTGTAAAACAAGTATTAAAATAAAATAAATATGACAACATTTTGACCTTTAGATCATGATAAAATTAATGCACAAAGATTCACAAAGCACAAATATATATATATTGATGCACGATGATTTTTTATGAATGAAACATATTGTTTTATGAATGCACGATGATTTTCGCTCTCATCACCATCTCCACTGTCGCCCCCACCACCACCTCCACCATCACTACCTCTACCATCGTTGTATTGCATGAGCATAAATCTAGTGTACTAAAAAACCAATATGGTTTTTACAACATCTTATGCGTAAGGTACAACTGACACTTTACTTTCTTAAAGGCTTTTGGTATAAGTCTTTTTACGTATAATATGAGTAGAACTATGTAAACATACATTATATTTATTTTTTTAAAATACCTATTTTGTTCCGACTATGTTAACATTTTACAATTCTTTTATACGAAAAGATTAGGTAAAGCATGCAGTACCTATTTTAGGTAAATAATGTGTATTTCAGGGGAGGATTATGTAAAATTTAAAAAGGATTATGTATGTTTAGCAAATTTAAATATTAACTTATTTGAAAATGACGGGTATTGTGAATTGTAACCAAACAAGGGTACTGCAAAGGCAAAAAAAATTATAATAATTATATTTTGACACTTAAACTTTTTAAGTTATCCATAAATGCCCCTGATTTTCTATGGGTGATATACTTAACATACTTATAGTTGCTGTACATATGATATTCCCTTAATTTATAACGACAGTTCTTAAGATAGGTAAAGTCATGCAATACAGATCATTTTTCTCTCTTTTATTTATATGTAAGTTTTAGAACATTATCATCATGAATAAATCATGTGAAGAAGAGTACGATTCATTAAAAGATAATAAATAATTTACTTAATCTTCGCAACAACATGGGGTAATCATACTACTTAATCCCTAAAAATAAAAAGTATACAAGTTTTTCTCATAATGAGTTTCTTCTGAAATTGGAGTTTGATATATAATAAGGCATGTCATTGAGCCCAAATTTATCATTCAAAAAAAGGAAAAAAAAAGTTATTTGAGACAAATTTAAAAAGTTATAATTTTATTAATTACGCTTCAATTTTGTACCACTCAAAGACAAATTTTAACGAGTTTTTACTATTTATATATATATATTTTTGTTGTCAAATTAGTTTTGATTTAGACGTGTTGGAGACAATTTTAACTAGCGATTTATTGAACCTCCAACCTTCTCCTCATGGAAAATACCTTGATATGAGAAACCTAAAACTCGAACATAAAATCTTGGGAAAAGCTTACCTCTGAGGTCCACATAGTGGATTTAGAAAATACATGTGGCTAACTCACCTAAATGAAGTTAGTTAGTTTTTACTAATTTATCAAGTATTAACATATATATACAGATTTTACTTATTAATATCTATAATTAGAAATTAGAAACGGAAGGTAATCGAAGCTATACATACATAAGCATTGTTATATGTTAGATTAGTTGTGGAAGCAAAATTTGCGGTACAACTCCCTTCATCAAATTTACAAATGTGTTTATCTCTACATCAATTAATATCAATATATAATATACTATGTCTTTTACCCGTACGATGTGCGCGTGGTAAAAAAGTTGAAAAAAAAGTAAAGATTGTAAATATTTTTAATATTAAAAACCCGTATAAAACATAAAAATAAAATGGTTTCTCACCCATCGAATAAGAAAATTACTTGGAATAAGAAAAAAGGATAAAAACACAAATTATAGGTTTTCATAAAAAGTCATATGTTTTTCATAAATAAATACTTTTCAAATTTAAAAATATATGTTAAGTTTATACCTGTTTTAGTTTTGGTATGAGATTTGATTATGTTATTTTTTTTAATGTATGTGCTTTAATTTTGATATGGGATTTGATTCTGTTATTTTTTCTTATAATTATGTGTATATAAAGTTTTTATTTAGTTTAATGTACTTTTAGAGAATCCTACGTATATCCAAAGTTAAACTATTATATTTTTAATTTTGTATTTGTATATTAGTCTTTATTTTAATATTTAAATTCTTTTTTGACATATATAAATAAGATAAATATTGTAAAAAGTTATGGAGATGACACATATGATGTAATCCTATGTGGCAATGTTTTAAAATAGGTTTAATTTTGAAGAGGGCTTAAAATGTTAAGATTCTTACTCTTTTAATATAGATATAGATATACACGGGTTGATTATGGTAAAATTATTATTAAAGTAACACAAACAAGAAAAAGATGATGACCTTAGATCATGGTAAAGTTGATGCATGAAAACTTATAAAGCAATTGATGCACGATGATTTTCATGATGCACGAAGATTTTCAATGAAGGAAAACTTATTGTTTTATTTATTTTACTTTAATACTTGTTTTATTTCAGCTAAAGCCTATATAAACAATGTAAAGATTATTTTTCGAATATATATATATATATATATATATATTTTATCTTTTTGAACATTTCTTGTTTATAATATCCTTATTAGTTTATACTATTCATTCGTTAAATTCTAAGTTAACTACACTATTACATTTACATCTTGTCGCTGCTACCACAACCCATCGCTATCACGACAAGGCCGCCGCTACCTCCACTACCGGCACATTGCAAGATCTCACATCTACATTAAGTTTTAAGCATCTTAACATAACATGCTTCGATATTCTAGGATGATCTTTACATAGTCAAAGTATGATTACGATGATTAGTTGTCAAGAAAACTGACTTTGAAGTTCTAGATGCAATTTAGATCGTCTATTATTGGAAAAATATCAATTCCTATTAAACATTAAATTGGGCTTATAAACAAACACACTTCGCTACTTACGGAGTACTATATAAATCGAGTCGATCATATAACCTGATTGATATTCTTGAAATTAGACATCCACAATGCCTTGTTTGCCATTTACAAACCTTTTAACTATCATTTTCTCAATTATTTTGATATCTTCTTCTTGGAATGCAGATGCTTCTAAACCGTTTGAATTGGCTAACAAACTTTGTAGCAAACAAAGCAACGCCAACTTCTGCTTGAAGGTTTTAAAATCGGATAACAGGACCAAGTTTGCTACAAACACAAAGACCCTTACAAAGATTGCGATTGACTTGACAGTGAAAGTTTTAACGAGGACACAAGATTACTTTAAGGGAGTGAAAACAGGTCATCCCGGTGTGTTGAAATCTCTCAAAGATTGCATTGGCTACTATAATAATGCCATCGCTAATTTCAAAATCTGTCTAAATGAAGGCGAGTGTGGCTTAGTTAATTATGACATGATGGTTGCTTCAGATAATGTTAGATATTGTCAAGATCTTGCAAATGAAAATGGTGCACATGCTTCCTTCATCACGACTTGCAACAATGTCACTCAAAATTATATTTTGCTTGGTGTTAGATTGGCAGAAGATATGTGTCACAATTGAGTGAAGATTTTAGGATATTTATTTTCACATAATATCATATCATATCACTTATAATACGCTTAACATATTAAAAGGGATCATTCCTTACGTACTATGCTTCATCTCTTTTTCAATTTTGTGCTTCTGTTTTTTGTTTTTTCCTTTTGTTTTTCGCCCAAAGGCTGGTATGATATGCATTAAATTAAAACAACCCTCGTAGTCTTTTAAGGACGAATTTGGTTCCATTTAAAGACGATACGGTAGATATTTAATAAATAGAAACCCGTGTGATATGGATATATTCTAATTATATACTGCTCATTCCTAAACCACCACAGACGAATTTGGTTCCATTTAAAGACGATACGGTAGATATTTGATGTTCAATACCCGAATTTAAACGAACAAAAAAATCATCGACTTGTTTGGTTTGCAATTAAATAAAAGGAAAACAAAGTTGATTCTGAGTCAAACACAAGCTAAGTTTGAACGAAAAAAAAACAAAAACAAAATCACGTGGTTAGGCAAATCAAATTTATCCATTTAATCTAGACCGAAATAGGAATTTTATTGGTTTTTATTAAAAAAAAAGAAAGAAAAAAAAAATCTCTAGCTACATTACGATAGTCATAATACTTGTTCACCAAACAAATACGGAGTAAATTAATAAATCATTAACTTTTACAATCTTAATCTTAATCTTAACTCTTAAAATAAGACAGTTAAATTAATGACTTATTAATCAATTAAATCGCTCAATTTTATTAAATTGACTTTCGCTTATATCATCATTTAGATTAACTATAAATTAAAAATCATAATAATCATTATCCAAATATATCATTATATTAATATTTATATAAATTTGTAAAAAAAGTCTCATATATTTACACTTTTTTGTTTTCCATCAATAATTTACACTTTTAACCCTAAATACTTAATTTATATTTGTTTTTAACCAATAACTTGAGAAGATTTCTAAATTTTTTTAAGCAAGTTACAA
This sequence comes from Erigeron canadensis, assembly GCF_010389155.1. Taxonomy (NCBI): domain Eukaryota; kingdom Viridiplantae; phylum Streptophyta; class Magnoliopsida; order Asterales; family Asteraceae; genus Erigeron; species Erigeron canadensis. The sequence continues at coordinate 34,390,756 of NC_057769.1, read as the reverse complement.
AAAGTATTTATATTTAATTTATAAAGTTACAATTCTCACTCAAATCAAGGGTCCTAATTGTTATAAAACAATCATTATTGTTATCTAATTATCATAGAAAAGATGATTCAAAATAACCCTATTTGTGTTATGGACCCGTATAATGACCAAGTACATATACTTGAATATCAAGTACATGATTACAAGTATGTTTATATTTTAATTCTTAATTATCTTTCATAATAAAATTACATTATGAGTACAACTGGCTTAAACAAAACTATATAATAGAGAAATTATTGTAGCATGTGCTTTGTAGAATGACTACGACAAACAATTCCATTAATATGTCTCAGCTAATAATGATAGTGACAAACCTATGACTATTGTATTACAACTTGCAAAGTATAAACTGTATATCTCAAATTTATAAGATTTTATGAAATAAATGTATAAATATCTAATATTGATAATATCGTAAATCCCGAATCTAATGTTGGACACGAGTTTAAAATCTAGTTGCCTGCCAAATAAGGAACACTATCACCCGCCTCTATTCAAGCCGGGCTCTAAATTTTATAGTACATTGTTGTCTATATATTTTCTCTCCGTACCTTTTTAAGATTTCAAAGTCAAACTATATAAAATTTGACCATAAATTTTTTCTTTTGTGTTATACAATAAGTTGATGAAAGTTATACATCTAAAACACATATCTAAAATACAATCAATTCATATAACTTTCATTAAATGTTATATAACACAAACAAAAAAATATATGTTTAAAGTTCATAAAGTTTGATTTTAAAAAACTTAAAATATGACAAATTTAATGACATATATATTTTGAATCACATCCAAGTCTCTGACTCACTATATTTTAGAGTGACTCTTCAAAGAAGATTATCACAGACATGTCAATACTATATCAAACCTATAACTTACGAGTAAAACGGCAAATGCATTTGTCAATTCTATTAACTTCTAAAGTTTTATACCATAGCTATATCTATATTTCAATGTGAAGGTGCTTCTAAGTATTAGCTAAGACTATCCCCATCGGGGAATTATTATTCGGTGGGTCTTTGAAATAGTGACAAGAAAAATATTGAAAAAATTACGATGCAACCGACTAGGTCGAAGAGCCACTTGATGTTTGATGAATATTTTATTAAGAAATACACTATCAACTTATCAAGTGTCCACATGCTTTGAGATTTGGAGATATATCAGTTTATTAATCCGGGAGTTGCTCCAGAAACATAACGATAGATAAACTTGCGATACGTATAAGATTGGAAATACATACGTATAGATATATGTACATTACAAAAGTGTATCATAAAGTTAAAAAAAACAACACGAAGAATAAAAAGTGGTTCAAGAGACTTTAAAAAAATATAACATCATAGTTAGATCTAGCTGCGCAGTAACATGTCAGAGGGGATAATTAAAAAACGAATTAAAAAAAATTAGCAAGTAGGCTAGCAGGTTGCTGCGCAGCAAGTAGGCTGCTTGTTTCACTGTTCCTAAGGGTGTTTAGAAATATATATATATATATATATAGTAATAAGTAAATATTATCATGTGCTATTAAGACTTGTACATTGCATGCTTAAAGGACTTGTAAATCCTTATAAAATATAAGGGCTAATTACTTGGAAAATCCTTCAACTTGTCACCTAAACTTTTTCTGGGGCTCGAACAAAAAAAAGTTTTATTCGGGGGAAGAAAACCGGCTAAAATAACTATTATGGGGCTCCATACAAGTTGCCTGTTAAAGATATTTTTGAAAGTTATTTTTATTTTCTTTAATTCCATTTATTGATTATATGTAATTTCCATGTCATTATATATACACCTATATTTTCATGTCATTATATATACACCTATAAAGGATATTTTTGTTTCTCAATTTATATATACATACAACGAATCATCCTAAAAAATATAGAATTCATCACGCGTGAAGATCATCAAAATACATCGTATCAAAAATCAAACCGTGAACATCATCATTATTCGCCGGAAAAAACTGTCATCAAAAATCATCGTATCAGAAAACTCAAATCGTGAACATCATCATTCATCACACGAATATCGGATCTGCTAAAAACGAGATCTGGTCGTTTTTCCGGCAAGGTGGCGGCGGCCTGACAGTGGGGTGGCCGAAATCTGAAAAGGAAGAAGGAGTGAGAAGAATAGAACTAGAAAGTGTACAATTGCAAGTGTTATATATATATATATTCACTAGAAGAAGATGATGAGCGATATTATGATTTCTTTCAGTTCACGACCTCATTTTTTCGAAATCATCATTTCTATACATCTGACTTTATGATTAGTCACTTCAAAATATCATTTGAATCATCACACAACTTTCAATATCTATATTATCTCCAATATCTTCAATTTTCAAATCATAGCTCGACGCTCGTGGTAAAAGATTCCAATTGTGATATGTTGGATTGAAATATATATATATATATATATATCCTCTATATATATATATGTTGATTTGGTTAATTGTATTGTTATATGTATAGATGGTGAAGTATATGGCCAGATCTAGTTTTGTAGGTAGATATATGTTGAAGATGGATTATATATCCAGATTTTTTAATCTGAATTAAATAAATTAAAATGTCCTGGCAGATAGTATATTAAAATTTTATTAAAATCGGATAGATCCAGGACACGTAAGCAAAAAATAGGCGCGGCCCCATAAAAGTCATTTTACGCGGTTTTCTTCCCTCAAATAGAACTTTTTTTTGTTAAGACCTCAGAAAAGCAAAAGTGTCAAAGTTGGAGCACTTTCCAAGCAATTAGCCCAAAATATAAAAGACGAAATAAAATAATCAAAAACCAAATTTTTAAATATGTGAAAGTAGTTTGATGAAAACATTAGATCCTACAAATTTAGTGTTAAGGATACGAAAACGAAACTTTGATGTGAGTTAAATGTTAAAAGATAGAAACTTTCCAAGAAAAAACCAACTAAACATGTAACAATAACACGAAAAAATGTAAAGGAATAATAAGATAAATAAAAACATAGAATAATACTTATATTAATAATTTAAATGTTAAATGAACGTAAGAAGTAACGATGATAAAAAGTTATTATATATTAAAAACGTTATGTATCTAAAAATACAGATGAAAATAATTAGAAACCAAATGTTTAAAAGTAAAACGTAACTATGTGAAAGTTGTTTGATAAAATCATGTGAACCTAAAAGTTTTGTATCAAGAAAATGAAAACGAAAACTTTGATGTCGGGTAAAAGTTAAAAGATAGAAACTATAGAGGGTTTAAATGAAAATTAGTAAAAACTATCATGTGATATTAGGACTTGTACATTGTATGCTTAGAAAACTTGTAAATCCTTATAAGTTGTTAGTATATATATAATTCTGCAGTTTTAATTCATATTTATTGTCATAGTTACGGAGTATTTGATTATTTTCTTTTTACTTTTTGAATTTATAATTTAATTTATATTTTATGTTTATAAACGGACGTTACCACATAGGACTAAAATTGTTGACAGGGCAAAGTTTTTTGGACTAAGTATATAATTTATTAAACTTAAGAACGAAAACTACAAGTGACATTCCACGACAGAGAAGATTTATGTAATTAACTCTTTTTTTTTTTTTTACGGCAAATTGTTTTGTGGACTTTCGGCGATGACAAGAATGTTATTGCTAAATGACTACAGTATATTTTTTGTAGTATAATAAACATTTCTATAAATAAATAATTTAAAAGATGAAGAAATGCATAGATATGGCTTTCTGGAAACAAGCAGCTCCATCCACTCCCACTTTTCATCTAGGTCAACTTTGTAAGTTGACCTTTTGACCAGCCAATAGAAACTCACCACATCAGCTCTCACATTTTAGTCTAAATCTTTTGGAGACTTTGTGGGGTACATTTTATTTCCACCTGGAAATAAAAACGGCGTGAAACGAAGCCCAGCCCACTTAAATTTCTTTGTTTTGGAGTCCAGTTGAGCAAAAGGAACAATCAGCAAAACATTTGATTTGGAGTATTTAATTTTTGGGGGAGAGACGTAGAGTAGAGCTTTATTTCGGTGCCAAGCGGAAAAGGACACGTACACCATTCACCAGCCAAAGACCCCACATTTTCTACTAGCATAGGCCTCCTCACATTGAGGGAATCCCCTTTCATTTTCGATCCCCAACTTGATTATTTAAGTTTGAGAGAATCTTGACCCTTGATTTAAAATTAATGGCTATTAAATTTTAGCCCCTTAACTAAAAATCAGGGCTAAGATCCTCTCAAGTTAACTAGTCAAATTAGGATAACTTGAGAGAATCATTTTCCCTCAATTTTTATTTTGGTGAACTTAGGTATGTGTTGACCTCCACTCCTCAGCTTGCCAACGCACCACTCACCTGTTGAATTTCATCTTGAGACCTTCATTTGGATAATCACGCGCCACTCACATTTTTTTCTCATTATATTTATGTGTTAACAATAATGTTTAAATATCGGTATATATTTCGCGGTATTATCGGTATTATCGATATCGGATGGTATTTCAGTATAACTAGCCCGCTTTTTTGTCGGTATATTCACTATTCATTACCTTCGGTATCTTCGATATTGTAAAATCGGTTTTCACATTTTTTTAAAATTATTTTTATAATATCCCGGGGTGTAGACAACTTTGCAGCTTTTTCTATTGTATGTAAGTATAAAAAATTTTGTACATTTTATGTAAGTATCTCGCTAAAATTGAATACTTAATGTAAAATTTTTACGTTTACCAATAAAAAACTTCTACGTGGACAGCTCATGCGGTTGCCACGTATACATTTTTACATTAAGCGTTCAATTTAGCGAGATACTCTTTTAAAAGTTTCAAATGTTTTGATGCATACACACAATAGAAAAGTTGCAAAGTTACTTACACTCCGGGATACTAAACTCTACTTTTTATTGTTTGTAAACTTTAAACACTCATTTTGTTATTTTGGTATTTTATTTGAATGGAATTGTATTTTGATCATCTTCGTCAAATTATAACAAGTTTTGTAGTATTTTTTATATAAAGACATAAAATATAGAATCACACCGATACGACTAAAATACCGGTTTTGAAATAAGGACTTGGCACCATGCACCACACAGCTCCATATTGTAAGTTTGGCGCAAAAACTTTGAGTTGGTCATGAGCTGGAGTTTGAGGCTCAGGCTAGGAGTTGTGTTGTTTTATTTTATGGGGAGTGATATTAATACAATAAATTTTTACCATCTACAACAAAGGTATAAGACTTATTGCGCAATATACAACTGTCTTGGAAAATGATGTAAATGGATCAAATTTGTTGTAAATTTCCCTTATTTTATCCCCCTAACTCTTTTTATAGAAACTTTAATTTTTAGAGCCTTTAAGAGTTTTTTAAGCTGATTTCTTTTTTATCTCAAATGTATATCCAAACAAATATATAATTTTAAAATAAGTTTTTATTTAAAAATTTGGGGCTGCTTTAAAGCTCATAAAAATCGACAAAAGCCCTTGTCGCAACAACCCCTTCTGATTTCTTAATTTCTTGTTAGCGGCTAGAGCCAAATCCACCTCACCCTATTTATTTACCCTGTGTGACTCGGTTCTTGGGTTTACTACCGAGCCAAACATGAGATATTTTAGGGGATGTTGAACTTTCATTTAGACAGAACTTTCATTAGAATATTTAACAAATGAATAACATCCTAGTTACATAGCTACTTAGAATTGACACATATTACTTTTAGGAAAATGAATCAACCTAACTCATATGCCTAAAAATCAACCTAAAACCTTAAAAATTTGACATGTGGATTTCATTAATTCTCTTTCCTAATCTTGCCCCATGATTTTTCCACGTGTCACCATCTTACTATTAAGCATATATTTAGGCACACCAATTAGGTTGATTAATCATTGTCCGTCAACGCATATCAATTATCAAACAGTTTATGGGCGCTATAGATTGTGAGAAAATGAAGCTTTATAAGCAAACCTATAAAGATACATATACTACTTAGGAGGACTATTATAGGATGATCTTAATTTACATAGTCAAAGTATGATCGGGATGATTGGTTGTCAAGAATATTGTTTTTGACTTCTTTGACAAATATTCAATCAAATCTTAAATACAAATCATTATAAAGAACAGAAAAAGTGAAAAGTTATATGCATAATTTAGAGATAACATTATTATTTATAGGAGTCAATACATTGTTTGAGAGATTTCAACACGCCAGGTGGTCCTGTTTTCACTTTTATGAAATAATCTCGTGTCCTGATTGTAAATCTAGTTGCCAAATCGACCACAATCTTTGTAAGGGTCTTTGTGTTTTTAGCAAACTTGCTCCTGTTATCGGATTTTAAAACCTTCAAACAGAAGTTGGCGTCGCTTTGTTGGCTACAAACTTTGTCATCCAATTCAAATGGTTTAGAAACATCTACATTTGACAAGGATATCAAAGTCAGCAAACTAATTGAGAAAACGATGATTAAATTAAAGGTTTGTAGATTGTAAACAAGGCATTGTGGATGTATGTTTTTAAGAATATCGATTTATATAAAACAGCGTGTTGTGTTTATAAGCCCAATTTGGCATTTAATAGGAATTAATATTTTTTCCAAAAATATATATACGATACATAAAATGTATCCAGAGCTTTAATATCTTATTCTTGACAATTAATTAATAAATACAGCCCTAATTTTCATGTTAAATGTATGCACCTTAATACGTAGCAAACCCCTTCTTCTATTTTGACTTTTGAGCATCGTACTTTGACCATGTAAAGATTACCTTAGAGGGATTGTAATGGCACCGGCGTTGACGGCGTGGAAGGCCAACGAAGGCGGGGTGGTGGTGTGGACGGTTACCACATTGGGGTGATTGCAGGGTCTTTCTCGTGTGGAAACCCGAGGTTGAGTGGTAGACGGTGGATTGGCTATGGTGTCGGTTTTTTTTCTTTTTTGGGTTAAGTGGTAAACTGGTAAGCGACAAATTTTCTGTTTTGTTTGTTTTTAAAAGGTTCCATTTTGGTTATATGTGTTTTATAAATGAAGAAGAGAATATATTCTAATTTTTAAACTCATTTTATACCCTCCAAAGTTTGACAGTTTTAACAAATTGGTAATTTAGAGTTTGTAAGGCTGGACGGAGTGGGTAGGGGAGAGAACCGGTATCGGGCCGACCCCCCGGTACCGGTTGGGTGGGCAGCGTTTTGGGGAGGGCTGTGCCGGTTTTGCTGCCGATATTGTGACCGTTGCTATGCTTTTCTTTTTCTTTTTTTTTTAAATTTTTTTTATATTGAGCTGCCATTTACGAGTATATATATATATATATATATATATAGGTTGCAGGTGTGGTTGGAAAAGAAGACAAGCACTATCTATATATAATATTAAGTAAATTCAAATTTACAATTTATACCCTGAAATTTAAATTATTTATAATTTGGTTCAATGTTTTTTTTTTCTTTTTTGTTTTCTATACATTATATTATTATTTTATTACACATTATTACTATTTATCATTATAATAATAATAATAATAATAATTATTATTATTATTATTATTATTATTTGATTATAATAATTATTATTATTAAATAAAATGTTTTAGTTTTAAAAATAAATAGAAATTAAATTAAATAGAAAAGGGTGGGGAGAGGAGGGAAAGGGTGGCGAGGTGCTCCTAGCATTAGGGGAGGGGAGGGGATGAGAAGAAACATCAGGGAGGGGAGGGGAGAAGTGGGGAAGCTCTCCCCCCACCCTAATGGTTGTTTGATTAATTTGAAGTAATTTATTTGTTTGAGATACAATAATTTTTTAAGTTATTGATTTAAATTCATTTTTGTTTATTTTATGTTTTTAGACTGCTAGTTTATTTAATGTAAAAGTAAAAAATATATTATATTTTAATGTAAAAATATGATGAGGTATGGTTATTGTTACGGATATAATGTGGTTGTTGGATGGTGTTATGTGGTGGTGATGTGGCGTCGATGTGTCACACCACCTGCTGGTGTGAACCGGCCATTACAAATATTGATATCATAAATAGCTGATATCATACAAATGATAACATTATAATGCTAAGGCTAAGTTCTTAAACTCCCATTATCAAACAGTTCACTTGATAATATATTTGTAAATTCCAAGTTGGTCTTGGCGCAGAGGAGGTTGCCTGATCAAATCCAATTTTCTTTTTAAGTATTTAATTAAAATTAATAAAGCCTGTTTACTCTTATACGATAGAATTTGACGTAATTGCATGGTATATGATGCTTTTCTCCCTTATGACTACGTATTTAACAATACATCCTCTGCAGCTTAGTCTTAAACTTTTCATCCATGCATAAACATGAATACCAAAAGATGCAAATTGTTTCGGCTATATGTCATTACCATTGCCCTCGTCTTCATAATCATTTCTTTGTACGCAAAAAATTCAAACATAACTACTATTCTCTCTTTCTCAAATTCAAATCTCGATATTGTCAAAAGGGCCATCGAGCCAAGTGGAATTTACGAGTTCTTATCTATCATAAACCAAAATTTTAACCCTCTTCATAGTCGACAAAAGCTATCTTGTGATGAAAACAAGTGGAAGTCTCCGCTCATCAAAAAATATGGGGTGGCGACTGTTTTGACAGTTGATCAAAAGGGTTGTGGCACGTTCAAAACCTTTCAAAAGGCCGTCGATGCTGTTCCTGGAAATTCCCCAAAACCAACACTTATAATATTTGATTCGGGCACATACACGTAAGATTTCTTGTTTGTACAATATTTACACTTCATAAAATGCAATAAAGTCCAAAAACTTGATGATATGTATGTGGCAGGGAGAAAGTAGCAGTGCCAAAAAGTAAGTCTAATTTGATAATTCAAGGCCAAGGTTATCTCAATACATTTCTTTCTTGGAACGCCACTGCAAGCTCAAGCAACGGTACTGTTTTCAGCTACTCTGTTGCCATTTATGCTCCAAAGTTCACAGCTTATAACATCAGTTTTAAGGTAACGCAAGTGATCATAGATTCCCACGTGCAGTACTTAAGTTGCCACGAATAGATTTATTTTAATTTTCAAGACCGATTTTTTTGACTGATTTGAATGGCAAAGAACACAGCTCCTCCCTCAAACGGAGATGCGGCTGGAGGCCAGGCAGTTGCGTTGAAAGTGGCGGGCGATCAAGCAGCTTTTTATAATTGTGGGTTCTATGGACATCAAGATACTCTCCTTGATTTTCAAGGAAGGCATTATTTCAAGAATTGTTACATTGAAGGAACATGGGATTTTATATGTGGAAATGGTAGATCACTCTATGAGGTAGATTCAGATGACTTTAAGTTCTTTGTGCTTAATGAATATTTCATCTATAAGTGTAAATGACTTTGAAATGAATACACTGCCTGAGTGCCTGTAGAAAAAAGTGTGTGAATCATAACTTTGTTGTAGCGAAGAATACATAGATCAAAGATAAACAATTTTTCTTTTCAGAATTGTACATTGAACTCGGTAGCAAAGGGCCGTGGAGCAGTAGCAGCACAAAAAAGGGGCTCGTTGCAAGAGAAAACAGGGTTTTCATTTGTGAATTGTAAACTTGGAGGAACGGGTAAGATATTGCTTGGGAGGGCTTGGGGTGAGTATTCAACCACTGTGTTCATAAAAACATCAATGACATCAATTGTTTCTCCTGAAGGCTGGGATAATTGGAAAGATCCCTCTAGAAATCAGTTAGGCTTCCTTTTTTTCCTTTTTACCATCTACCAAATTACCCATCTTTGATTATTTATATTCTTTTACTGGTTTCATTCAGCTATATGTGTCTAATTAATGTTCATGTATATGTTTGCAGGAAAGTTTTCTTTGGAGAATATAACTGCACTGGTCCAGGAGCAAATCCCAAAGGTCGAGTAAAATTTGCAAAACAACTAAGCGCTGCAGATGCAAAACCTTACATGGATATCTCTTACATAGATGGAAACGATTGGCTTCCTAAAGACGTCAATACTTAGCAGCAAATTAAGCTTCAAATGTACGGCTTTAAGTGATTTTCATGTCATATAGTATTGTTCATATCATGAGTGTGTTTTATTTCATAAGAATATAAGATGTAACCAAAAAAAATTTAGATGATTAGAAACAGTAGACTACTAATTTGTGATTTAAAACGTTACACACTTATAAACGCATCATGTGTACGTGCACTTACTGTTAGGCATAGAAGCAATGTAGACTTTTCTTGTACTCTTGTCCTTCCTAATTGAAAGACGAGTTAACGTGTGCACTTATTCTTTGTTGGACAAACAATATATATACAGTTTCCTTACAATGTTAGAAATCCCGGCATGAACTTAAAACGCATAACGCATGAACTTCTCATTTGGAAAAGAAAGATCACAAGTTTTCATAAACCATCACCACCATTCTCCGGACATATTCAACAACATCGACATCCTACAACGATGAGAAACATATATCATCCCTACATGGGACTAGACGTGGGCAAAAAAACCGGTTCCAAAAAACCGAATCTGGATTATCCAAGAACTGGAACCGAAACCTCAAGAACCGCCGGTTCGGGACCGGTTCCACTTTTGGATCCAAAAATCGGTTCCTTATCGGTTCCAATCGGTTCCGAACTGAAAAAAACCCGAAAAATATGGTCCACGTTGACCAAGAACCGGTTTCAGTCAACGTTGATTGGAACCGGTTCTGATCCAATGCCCACCGTAGAAACACAAGAAAATTTCAAAATCTAGATGTATTAGGATATTTTCAAATTAGAATCAACATAATAATTAGAAACATAAATAAAAATGATTTTTAAAAAAGAGCTTGGCTTTATTGATGAAACATACCGGGCCATTATTGGAAAAAGTCAGGGATTTAGGGTCAGACTTTCAGTTTTTGTTTTTGGTCTATGTTGGGCTTCAGCTTTTACGTACAGTTTGAGTACTTAACGTCTTAACGCATGTTTAGGACTTTTTGGTCGGGCCGCACGTCAAGTTTGGGATTTTTGGGCCTGTATTTTTTGGCCAGGCTCGGGATTTAATCCATTATGTACCTCTAGTTTGGGCCCATTAAGATATTTTGGCTTGCAAGTTAACTCTTACCAGATTGAGATTCATTTACTAATGTTGTAATCGACATCACAATTTCCTGGATCTTTTACATAGGAAAAGAAGTGTGGAAATACAAATGAACTCACTCTTGCTATAAAATATGTGGCCCACACATTGTTTTGTTTTATGTTGTATGTATTATACTTTTCAAAGTTTCCCATCTTTCCAGATATTTTACATTCGTAATAGACCAAAATTGTCAACTTTTCAAAAGGTAGAAATTTCGTAGAAAACTTTCAAAAGCCAAAAAAAAAACAACACATGATTTATATTCACTATAAAACCCTCAAAAATCAAATTCATAATTTCATCAATCCACACAATCTTACAATATGGTTTCTGAATCCATTTACAAGCTTCACTTTCTCTTGGTTCCCTTACTAGCCCCTGGCCATACCATTCCCATGATAGACATGGCCAAACTACTTGCTCAACGACCAAACGTTTAAGTCACTATCGTCACCACACCCTTAAACGCCATTCGATATGCCCCTACCCTCCAAGAAGACATCAAATCCGGCCTCCCAGTCCGTTTTCTTGAACTCCCTTTTCCTGCATCCGAAAATGGGCTACCTGAAGGATGTGAAAGCGCGGATACTTTGCCCGGTCTACATTTACTTCCAAACTTTTCCGTTGCAGTTGACATGTTGCAACAAAGACTTGAAGAACGTTTTGAGTCGCTAAAGCCTAGACCGAATTGTATTTTGTCTGATAAGTACATGCCATGGACCGATGCTATAGCGGCTAAGTATCAACTACCTAGAATTGTTTTTGATGGAATGAGCTGTTTCAAACAATTATGTACTTATCATTTGTATGCATCAAATAACTTAAATGATTTGCCTGAGTCAGAACCACTTGTACTCCCTGGATTACCTGACCAGATTGAGATCACCCGTTCTCAGTTGCCAGCCGAGTTTAATCACACGCCTTTAGCCATTAAAAAGCAACTTGAACGAGTGAAGGAAGCCGAGTCAAGAGCTTATGGGATGGTGATTAATAGTTTTGAGGAGTTAGAGCAAGAATATGTTAAGGAATTTAAGAAGTTAAAAAGAGGTAAGGTTTGGTGTCTAGGCCCGTTTTCACTGATCAATAATAACACCTTGAGAAAGTCGTTAAGAGGAAACAGTTGCTCAGTGCTTTGGTAGTAGTAGTCAAGTCATCCCTCCACAACTAATTGAGCTTGGTTTGGCGTTAGAAGCATCAAAATCGCCATTCATATGGGTTATTCGGGCTGGTGACAGAGCGGATGAAATTGAAAAATGGATACAAGAAAATGGGTTCGAGGAGAGAGTAAAAGATAGAGCGCTCATAGTCAGAGATTGGGTGCCTCAAGTCCTAATCTTATCACACCCTGCGGTTGGAGGGTTCTTGACCCATTGTGGTTGGAACTCGATATTAGAAGGTGTTTGTGCTGGCGTCCCAATGATAACGTGGCCTCTATTTGCCGAGCAGTTCTTGAACGAGAAATTAGTAACCGAAGTTTTGGGAATTGGTGTGGGCGTTGGGGCTCAAGTTCTTGTGCATTGGGGTGAGGAAGACCAGTTTGGGGTTACTGTGAAAAGCGAGCAGGTGAAGAAGGCTATAGAAAAGGTAATGGATTTTAGTACAGAAGGAAATGAGAGAAAGAAAGCAAAAGTACTCGGGATGTTGGCTAAAAAAGCAATAGAAGAGGGGGGGTCTTCTCACAACAACTTGACACTACTAATAGAAGATCTAATGGAACTTGCATACGTTAAAAACCAAAAACCATCAATCTGAATTGAAGTCTATATTTCAAAGTTTTGGACTTTTTTGTGGTTTTACTCATGTTATGCATTTACATAAACTGAATTGAACAAGCTCACAAATATTACCTAAATGCGTTATGTAGAGAGCACATAATGTCTTGAAATTTATCTGAATATATCAAAGATTGTTTTATAGCTGCAGAAATTAAGCACATATTGATTTGTAATAATGATTGTGGATCAAAGTGATCAGTTGCATTAATACAGAAAATGGAAACAATCACACTAATAACAATAGCTACACAATATCTTGAATCGATTTAGTGTTGTTCGTAGCTAATTGCCCAACAATATCTTGAATCATTGACGATATGTTGAGATAAGATGATCCTCCTTCCTCCATTGCTCTCTTTGCCATTTCCCCGAGCTCTCTAGCTCTCTTTCTTCTTAGTTCTCCTTCCTCGTGTTTGTCCATTATACTTTCCAGTGCTCTCATGATGTTTTCCTTCTTCACCAACACTCCATACTTATCCGCCTTCTCCATACGAATGCTAACTCCAACTTTTAATACGTCTATGATGAATCTTTCATTTATAAATTGATCTGCATATTGTGGGAAGGTAACCATCGGAAGCCCAGCTGAAACCCCCTCAAGGGTCGAGTTCCATCCACAATGAGTTAAGAAACCACCAACAGCTTTGTGGGACAGTATCAAGACTTGTGGTGCCCAACCGCGAACAATTAGGCCTCTATCTTTGACCCTTTCTTCATATCCAGATAACCATTCCTCTGTTTCCTCTGTTTTGTGTCTTATACACCAAATAAACGGTATGTTAGATAACTCTAAGCCCAACCCGAGCTCAAATAGTTGCTCATTTGAAATACTCGACATACTTCCCAAACAAATAAAGATCACGGACCGTGACTCTTTCATATCCAGCCACATTAAGCAAGCATGCTCGTCGACTCCAGCCTTATTTCCTCTCTCGGCTATATCCAAAAAACTTCTATTATGTAAAGAAACCGGCCCAATACACCATACCTTTTTCCCTTTCGCCTTTGCTAGTTCTTCAACATAATTAGGTTCTAGTTCATGAAAACTATTAACCACAATCCCATTTGCAGCTTCCTCGGCCGCCTTCATTTGTACAAAAAAGTCCTCCATCTCTTTTGTGTCTGTTTTCGCCCAACCCCCGGCTTGTGCTTTCGTAAGTTCAATCCGGTCAGAGATCCCGGGCAGCACAAAATAGTCCGAATCAGACTCAACTTCATTTAGTATATTAGTATTCATTACAATGTGCAAGCACAAGTATGTAAAACATCCTGGCCCATGAAAAACAAACCTCGGGATACCAAGTTTTCGAGCTACATCATTTGTCCATGGGAACTGATTATCCGAGATTATGCAACTTGGAGGCGGAATTAATCCGCGAAGAACACGTTCTGCAGGCTTTTCTAGCATGCCCATTGCGGTATACATTTTGACAAAGAGATCAAAGGATGGAAGCATGTCGAAATTTTCACATCCTTCGGGCAAACCAACTTCGGATAATGGAAGATAAAGTTCGACGAGTTGAATCTTTAGCTTAGCTTCGATTGCGCGAGCAATGGCTGCACGAAAACGATCAGCATTGACCCGAGTTGTGACTATCGTGACTGTGGCGTTGTGTCGGGCTAGTATACGAGCAATGTCGATCATGGGTATCATATGGCCTTGTTGCATTAGAGGAAACAAGACGATATGAAGGTCTTTAGGTAAGGAAGCCATGATAAGTTTTAGAAGAATTGTTGTTGATGAACCATTCAGAAATCTTCTAGTTTTGTAGCAAGTGAAATGACGTTGCATTTGTGTCATATGTTTGGCCAACACGTGAAGAATATAGTATATGTTTGATCAATACGTTTTTGCGCACTAATTTGTGAATATATGTAAAAGTTTATATTTAATTTCTTGAAAAGCATTATCCATTCTAATTGCCTTCTGATCTATTTTTGAAAATATATATCTAATGTTGATGATTTTAGTATGATGAGTTAGTATATATACCAGTAATTTATTTATTTGAATATTATATTTTTGAGTTAAGATTTAATTTAGGAGAGTACTCGAGAGTGCACATAGATTTAATTTAACTAGAATAGCTAGATTGAAAGATTTTGTTTGTTAGTTGGTGTTATTTTCAATTTTTTTTTATTTTTTACTTTTTATAAAAAGAAAACTCTTCATCACGAAATGACCACCATTCACACACATCTTTTTGTCAAAAGTATAACTTTCAAGACCAAGAGGTTCAAACCTTTCATGGTCTTTATACGAATTCCGTACATATATATACACTTTCTTATTGATTGTTGTTTGGTTACCATATTGGAGTCGCAACATTTATTTTATTGCAAAAAACGATTTTGCGAAAACGTTAAAGGTCGAAATACTTGAATGCGAAGAAAGTCTTCAAAGGTTTATCCAATGCTTCCAAAAACAATATATTATTAACCAACATATTTGTATATCACTCAATACTCATCACAAAATCATATGCCAAAGTTTCTTTTATATAAGTACTTTTTTTTTACGGGAAGAAACAATTATGTAAAATCTTATAAATATCTTTTAGATAACCCAAATAAATAAATAAAACCTTGAGATATGAACTGACGAAGACTTAATTGATAAGTTTTTGAACAAGTTAGTATGTGATTGCCATTTTTCTATCACTAGTCACATCCAACCTAAGTTGCCTACTCTGACTCTTCCTTCATTACAAGACAAGACAATTATGAATTATGCATACGTGTCTACACAAACTTAATTTCTACTCTTTAATAATCGCTCCCCATATCCCCACCACTACTTTTTGGTATCTCGACTACTACTACTTTTTGCAGCGAGAGTCGCTGCAAAAAGTGAAAAAAATGCGGGCCCCCATATCTATAATGGTAAATATGGCAGAATAAAAGCGGGCCCCCTGTCAGGGTCGTTGCAAAAAGTCTGGTCGGGTTACCAAAAAGGTGGTCGGGTTACCAGCCGCCAAGCAAACTCCCACCCCCTTATTAAATATTTCTATCTTTGAAATACCTTATTTGCCTTTGGTCTTTTTCTGTTTTTTTTTTTTACGTAACTACCCAAAATCCCTAATAAAGCAGCCCGCCTTCTCCACTACTGCCGCCGCATTGCACGGGTATCATGCTCGTATGTCTTAATTAGGGATAACTATTTGGGGTATAAGTAATTTTTATATTTTTGTTATCGAAAAGGATCAATCCTCTTAACGATTAACATAAAAATCCTTTTAAAAGTATAAGAAGGTGACATGTGTTATCCATTAGCTAATTCTCTTTTCTAATTAGTCTCACTCACTAATTTTGCCAAATTGACTACATCTAATAGTCAGGAGAATTTTTAGGCCATTCTTTTAAGAGGATTAATCATTTTTCCTTTTTTATTGTGAATGCAACTTTCATTTTGTTCATTGGATGTGACTAAACTACTAAATTAAACTATTTAAACTATTGATATAAAAGTGTATACGTGACAAACCATATAAGTTGTCAGGTAGAATTTTGAATTTTTTTAATTGGTCAACATAAAAATTATACATAAATCGATTAATTTAAAGGGTTAGTTACATACAATAAATCAAATGAAAATTATATTGACACAATAAAAAAAATGTAAAAGTAACTAACTTAGATACTTAATCTTGGATTCCCCGTCTTAATTATATATCAAACATATGACTATTGGGTTTTGACTAGTGTTTCCGGCACTGCTTATGATATATCTAGTTATTGAACACAAGTTTCTTAAAACTCCCTAAAAATTGAATGATGATGATTGATCATTATATGAATCATAACCAATACCTCACGAACACTTTAGCGTGAAAAACTAAATGATAATCTATCTATGTTATCTTGATTTATAGAACTAATGGGTTATTAACCAATCAAATCGTTCAATTTTATTAAATTGATTTTTGATGATGTCATCATCTAAATTTTTAGATAAATTAATGTAATTAATTAAAAGTATTTAAAAGGCAAAACTATACAGAGGCATTCACATGTATGGAACAAAACTATAGAGAGGCATACTATTCAACAGATACGTACACTATCGAAGATAAAAGGCAACGAGCATACATACTTCAGCTCAGACAACATTTGACAGTTAGAGTTCATTGACGAGTTCAAACTTCGAACAGTCTTTGTATGCGCCGGAAATCCTAAACGGGTTCAAAGTTTCGGGAATCCCAAACCACAAGTTGGTTCTAAAGGAAGGCGTACCTGTGATGTTACTTCTCAATATAGACCGGCCAAACGGGTTATGCAATGGAACGAATTGAGGTATTACAAGATTAGGAAAGCATGTGATTGAAGCGGAAGTGATATCTGACAACAACATGGGTACAAAACTTACATCCCGAGAATGAAGCTGATCCGGATCAACGAATCCCGTTCAGGTTTCATAGAAGACAATTCTCGTTGGTTGTTTCTTTCGCAATGACAATTAACAAAAGTTAAGGGCAAACAAAAGTATTACATTACATTCTATAATGATTACATTCTTCCAATTATTTTCCACTGTTACATTACTTAGTTCTCTTTTTCATTATATTTTCTTATTTAGTATTCATTTAGCAAACATTTCTCCGTCAACTTATTATTATTTCAATAGAATGGTGGCTTTTTTAATGTGTATCAAATTTCAAGTTAGAAGCTTCTACATGCTAAATATATGAATATATCTAATATTGATAATATCATAAAACCCGTGTTAAGTATCAGACAGGGGTCTAAAATCTAGTAATATAACCAAAAGAGGGGATTGGGGGTACACTTGACACCTTTAATCTCCTTCTTTAGCTTAATACTTCATCCTTATTAATCCTTTATTTTTTTTAAATATTTATCTAATAAAGAATGACCGACCTTTAATAAAAACATTTTATAAAAAAATCTTTATTATTATTATTAACTATATATATACCACTTAGAAAAAACTCCCACATATTCTCAACCCTAAAAAAAAACCTACAACAAAAAAAAAGAAGCTATGATCGACTACCAAAAAGGTTTTTTTATTTATATACTTTGTTCATATTTAATTATTATTATTATTATTATTATTATTATTATTATTATTATTATTATTATTATTATTATAATTTAACATTGAATTTATGTTATTGTTATTATTATCTCTTAAGTCAACACATGTTAACCATCATATACGACTTTGTGTACTTTACACTTTTTGTTTCTCTTAAAAAGAGGGTAAACTAAAATCAATATTTATATGGAGTTAATTTTCATATGTTTTTTCTTTAGTTTTCGTATTCATTAAATTGTGATATTGGTCATACACTTTTTTTTTTCTTTTTATTTAACTAAAGTTGAAAAAAGGGGTAAACTGGAATCAATGTTTATATGGAGTTAATTTTCATATGTTTCTTCTTTAGCTTTCGTATTCATTAAGTTGTGATATTGGTCATATATTTTTTTTTCCACAATTATTATAAGATTTCTAAATCTTGAAACTACTCGTCCATTAAACAGGTCTAAACACTAGTAATGATATATAATTAATATTCTACTAACCTAAAAAAAACTTACATAACATTATAAATATAGAAACATATATTCTTCAACCAATCAATCTTGAACCAGTAAACATGTTATTGTGGTAACAAATTGATGGACAAAAAGGTTTTTGTAGTTTTCCTACCGTGACTGACAAGAAAAATAAAGTCCTTCGACTCTTAGCTGTAAGCCATATTCGATTTAGGAACTTTGATCAAATATATGTAGGGTGGTGTGTTTTTTTTAATGAGTTTTTAAATAGCTTTAACTTAAAACTATTTTTCTATCGAAAGCTTTGTTAGCTTTAATTTTTGTTTGAAACAAAATTTTTAAACAAAACGCTAGTCTTATAAGCTATCTACTAAAGTCTACAACTTTTAATTTGTAAAATTACACATATACCCCCAAATCTCTAATCATTTCGGTGTGTTTTTTTCAATGAGTTTTTAAATAGCTTTAACTTTTAATTTGGATGAAAAACTCTTCTTCTGTCGAAGGCTTTGTTAGCTTTATTTTTTATTTTGAAACAAAATTCTTAAACAAAACACTAGTCTTAAAAGCTATCTACTAAAGTCTACAACTTTTAATATGTAAAATCACACATATACCCCGTAATGTTCTTTTTTTTTTGGTTTATATATAATGTCAAATAATATCATTTTAGATTAGTTTTAACCGTTCATTTTCTTTACATATATTTGTTTAATATCACCATATAGTTATCATCATTTTCTTTTTTCCCCGTTAAAAAATTAGTGATAGTCGCACAACCACACTAAAATGATATGCCACATTAACACCACACTATATCCACGTTACATTTGTAATAATATCCCGAAAATTGGAACACGTACTTAAAAGTTAAAACTATGCCTTATGTTCCCACACAAATAGACAAACCAATACCAAAAAAGTAAACAAATATTGAAATGAACATCACATATTATTCACATGGGGTAGTTGTCCTTCGCTGTGTACATATACGTACTATTCTAATATTTTATTATATCTAACAATTTTTATTTATCTTTTCAAATAATAAATTTAGGGTAAACGGCCTTTATGTTTCTTCATATATCTAACTTCAATTATAGACAAATCTCACGCTAAGAAACCATTTTTCTCTTCTTGTGAACATTTTGTTTACATCAAGATTTGAACTAAAAACCTTTCAGTCTCAAGCTTAATTAAAATGAAACAAAATATAATAATAATAATAATAAAGTGGGGCCCAAATAGTATCGCGCCTCTCACTAATTTTTTGTAAATTTTTTGAAGTTTCAATAAAAGTGATGTTATAATAATAATAATAATAATAAGTTATAATAATAATAATAATAATAATAATAATAATAATAATAATAATAATAATAATAATAATAATAATAATAATAATAATAATAATAATAAAATGACCCCATATTTCTCTACTTTGGTGAATAATTTCACTACTCATCTCAATTTCACTTACCTTTTAAGCAGGACTGATTAACAAGTGGGGACCGGCCTCGTGAAGCTTCGTCTGGTCCGAATTTGGCCCAGTCCACCACCATTTAGACTTTCATATACAAGACACTATAAATTTTCATGATCATATATATTTGGACATATTGTTGCAACTTGCAAAAGAGCAATAGTTTATTTTTCTTTTCTTTATTAAGAGCGTCGCTAACATATATATGCATGCATCATATGATGCATATATTTGGTATAAACTGAAAATATTTTTTACAGTAAAACATGGTTATTTCAACATATACACCAAATTTCTATTTTAATTTGAATTTCTCTCATAATGTGAATTTTCATTTTAGTATTTTGGAACTATATTTAAAGATATAGCACAAAGGGAAAAAAATTAGAGTAATATGCAAATTAAAAAAAAAGAAGAGAAGACAGGCAGGTAACAAACAAAGATAGTTTACTATTCATTTCATTTACTTCGTTAACTAATATATATACAATTTAAAAGAAGCCATCGACCAAAGTGGTTTGCTATTCGATCATTCCAGTTTCAATTACTTTGTTGAATAACAATAAATAATAATAATACGATAAATTTTTTTTAAAAAAAAAATTGATGGAGTCAAGTCAACTCTCGTTCTAAATCCTGTCTTCATCGCCATTAATACTTAATAATTGTCATTGTAAACTTGGAGAAATTAGAGACGTAACCGATTTGACCTCATCTACAAAATCCAAAAACAAAACGCAACTTAGAAGCCCTTGTCAGTTAGCTCAACAAGTGTCATGAAAAATGAAGGGGAGAAGTGGGTACCGAAGGTCCCATCACGTTTGATCCGGGGAGTTTCTAATTATAATGGGCTTTCGGGCAGTGGGTTTCGCCCCTGCCCAATTCTAACATGGTCCCTTTCGGGAATACTAATTAAAATAGCACCCCATATTCGTAGTAAAAAGAAAATGTTAACTTAGAAATAGTACCATGAAATTAAAAAGGAATATAAGCAGTAAAACTTATGCATTAGGATCCAAAATAACAACATTTAGTATAGAGTGTTTTCATGAAGACAAAGGCAGAATTTTATTTTTTTGTGTGTGACAATTATTCAAAGTCGTATGTTTTTGAACGTATCAAAAAAATAGATATTGAAATTGGTGAACTACAGAAATATCAGGAAAATGGATGCATATATATCATCCACATGCATAACATGAGGTGAAGATAAACATATATACATATACACATAGGTATCTTCATAATATATATATAGTGTCACAAGCTTGAAACCAATATTAATTAAGCTATCTTTTGGAAAAGCAATGGCTTCACATCCCTCAGACCTTCATTTTGTCTTGTTTCCTCTAATGACCCAAGGCCATATGATACCCATAGTCGATATAGCACGACTACTAGCCCAACGTGGTTGCACGGTTACAATAATCACGACTCCTGTTAATGCCAACCGTTTCAAACCGGTTATTGCTCGTGCAAAAGATGATGACAAGCTCAAGATTCAACTTCTTGAGCTCACATTACCTTCTTCCAAAGTTGGTTTACCTGAAGGATGTGAAAATTTCGACATGATTCCATCAGCACTACTTTTTATCAAATTATTTGAAGCTGCAGGAATGCTCAAGGAACCCGCAGAAAAGATGCTCAACGGGCTAAATCCAGCTCCAAGTTGCATCATTTCTGATAATCTGTTGCCTTGGACAGGCGAGTTAGCTCGAAAGCTTAATATCCCAAGGCTTACATTCCATGGACCGGGGTGTTTTACGTACCTATGCATACATATTGCACTGAACACTAATGTATTAGATGAAATCGTCGTCGTCTCTGATTCGGAGTACTTTGTGTTCCCTGGCATTCCTGACCATATTGAACTAACCAAAGTGCAGGCTATGTGTTGGGGGACTAGAGACACGAAGGAAACCGGGGGTTTCTTTGAAACTGTGAGAAAAGCGGAGGAAGATGCTGATGGGATTGTGGTTAACAGTTTTAAGGAGTTGGAGCCTTACTATGTTGAAGAGTTTGCAAAGGTGAAAAGCAAAAACGTATGGTGCATTGGCCCGGTTTCACTATGCAACAAAAGTTTCTCAGATAAAGCGGATAGAGGATCCAAGGCATCAATTGACCAACAAGATTGCATAAAATGGTTGGACTCAAGGGAAGAACCAAGTTCTGTAATATTTGTTTGCTTAGGAAGTCTAGCTCGTACTTCCACCGTACAAAACATTGAGGTCGGTTTGGGATTAGAGTCATCAAAAGCATCCTTTATATGGTGCATAAGGCAAACAACTGAGGAACTAGAGAAATGGTTCTTAGAAGAAGGGTATGAAGAAAGGGTGAAAGATAGAGGGCTTATAGTCCGCGGATGGGCACCACAAGTTTTGATTTTGTCACACCATGCCGTTAGTGGTTTCATAACACATTGTGGATGGAACTCGACTCTGGAAGGGGTAACTGCGGGAGTTCCTATGGTTACATGGCCACACTTTGCAGACCAATTTATAAATGAAAGATTTATAGTAGACATTTTGAAAATTGGAGTGAAAATCGGTGTAGAGGCACCTGTTCTCGTTGGAGAGCAAGATAAGTTGGGCACTATCGTGACAAAAGAAAATGTCGAGATCGCAGTGGAATGTATAATGAGCAAAGAAGAGGAAGGAGAAGCAAGAAGAAAGAGAGCTACAGAGCTTGCGGAAATGGCAAAAAGAGCGATGGAGGAAGGGGGCTCGTCTCACCTCGGTTTGACATCAATGATTCAAGACACTATAGGATTATTATGCAAAGACTCTGCAACCGTTCAAGATAACATCGTGCAAGAATTGTAACTTGTTTCGATTTTTAGTAACATATGTACTATACTCGTAACCCATAGAATACGACGTTGAGGGTTACTTACTTTAGATTTTATATATACCATATATTTTTATCATCCTATTATTTGTATTTATAAAAGAAAGGAAACAATCTAGCATAGCAATCATTACAAGTACTTCTTATTCCTCCCCCCCCCCCTCCTTTCCCCACAAGAGCTTGGGGAAATGACTTATAGGATTGTTATGCAAAGACTAACCGTTCAAGATATCATCGCGCAAGAATTGTACCTTGTTTCGATTTTAGTAACATACGTACTATACTCATAACCTTTTAAATACAACATTGGGAGTTACCTTACTTTAAAATTTATATATATATATATATAGCATAATTTTTTTTTTTATCATTCTATTATTAGTATTTATAAAAGGTCGGGAAACAATCTAGCATAGCAAATACAGTAGCCTACATGTTTCAAGTTATTCATGTAAGTACTTTTTATTAACACCCCCCACCCAGACCCCCATTCGCCGCCGCCACCCTAGTGCGTGGGAACGCAAGAAAAAAAAAATTCAAAGGAAAGAATAAGTGATACACGGTTCTTTTTTAAGTAAATACATGGTTGAAGATGTATCTTTCTTTATATATGGAAATATATGCTGAACAATTAAAATGCTCTATTTCCTTAAATTTTGAACATTAATTGATTGGAAATTATTTCTCGTCCGATGGCAAGACTAGTTGGGAGTTATCATGACAAGCTAGATTAGTTTGATTGCAGTCGAGTGTATATTTAGCAAAGACTCTGCTACACCAGTTCAAAATAACATCGTGCAAGAATTGTAACTTGATGAGATTTTTGTGTAACATATATACCATATATTTTTGACATTATAATTTATAAGGTATATATATGCAGTAAAACTTATGTATTAGACGAATCCCAAATACTCGAAACACCATACACCATCAAAGACAGTATTATTACACGACTTAAAATTAACCCATGAAAGATTGCATTTCTGAGTAACATATATCATATGAAGAAAAGGCCGAAAGAGGGATTTATCGTATTAAAATAGTAGTATGTTTTTGGACATATGAAGTAAAAGATATTGGAATTGGTGGACTACAGAAACATCAGGAAAGGGGGCATGGAAACATATCATCCACATGCATAACATGAGGTGACTCTTGCAAAATACTTCCTATGAGATAAACATATATATGTATATATATATATACATAATCTTCACAATAGTTCACAAGAAACCAACCTAATAAGCTATCTTTTGGAAAACAATGGCTTCACATCCCTCAGATCTTCATTTTGTCTTGTTTCCTCTAATGGCCCAAGGCCATATGATACCCATAGTCGATATAGCACGACTACTAGCCCAACGAGGTTGTATAGTTACAATTATCACAACTCCTGTTAATGCCAACCGTTTCAAACCGGTCATTGCTCGTGCAAAAGATGATGAGAAGCTCAAGATTCAACTTCTTGAACTCAGATTCCCATCTGTCGAAGTTGGTTTGCCCGAAGGATGTGAAAACTTTGATATGATTCAATCAGCACCACTTTTTTTGAAACTGTTTGAAGCTGCAGGAATGCTAGAGGAACCTGCCGAAAAGATGCTCAAGGGGCTAACTCCGGCTCCAAGTTGCATCATTTCTGATAATCTTTTTCCTTGGACAGGTGATTTAGCTCGAAAGCTAAATATTCCAAGGCTTGTTTTCCATGGACCGGGTTGTTTCACATTCCTATGCATACATATGGCCATGCATACTAATCTATTGGAGAAAATCGTCTCTGATTCCGAGTACTTTGTGCTACCCGGCATTCCTGACCACATTGAACTAACCAAAGTGCAGGCTTCGGGTTGGGGGGCTAGAGACACGAAGGAAACAGCGGGGTTCTTTGAAACTGTACTAAAAGCGGAGGAAGCTGCGAATGGGATTGTGGTTAATAGCTTTAGGGAGTTGGAGCCTTACTATGTTGACGAGTTTGCAAAGGTGAAAAACAAAAAAGTATGGTGTATTGGCCCGGTTTCACTATGCAACCAAAGTTTACAAGATAAAGCAGAGAGAGGATCCAAGGCTGCAATTGACCAACAAGATTGCATAAAATGGTTGGACTCAAGGGAAGAACCAAGTTCTGTAATATTTGTTTGCTTAGGAAGTCTAGCTCGTGCTTCCACCAAACAAAACATTGAGGTCGGTTTGGGATTAGAGTCATCAAAAGTATCCTTTATATGGTGCATAAGGCAAACAACTGAGGAACTAGAGAAATGGTTCTTAGAAGAAGGGTATGAAGAAAGGGTGAAAGATAGAGGGCTTATAGTCCGTGGATGGGCACCACAAGTTTTGATTTTGTCACACCATGCCGTTAGTGGTTTCATAACACATTGTGGATGGAACTCGACTCTAGAAGGGGTAACTGCAGGAGTTCCTATGGTTACATGGCCACATTTTGCAGACCAATTTATAAATGAACGGTTTATAGTAGACGTTTTGAAAATTGGAGTGAAAATTGGTGTGGAAGTGCCTGTTCTAATTGGGGAGCAAGACAAGGTGGGATCTTTCGTGACAAAAGAAAATGTCAAGATCGCAGTGGAATGTATAATGAGCGAAGGAGAGGAAGGAGAAGCAAGAAGGAAGAGAGCTAAAGCGCTTGGGGAAATGGCAAAAAGAGCGATGGATGAAGGAGGCTCGTCTCATCTCTATTTGACATCAATGATTCAAGACACTATCGGATTATTAGGCAAAGAATCTGCTGCAACCGTTAAAGATAACATCGTGCAAGAATTGTAACTTCCTTCGATTTTTGAGTAATATATATCCATAAATTTTTTGTCATTCTATTTGAAATTATAAAAGAAAAGAAGTAATCAAACATAAAATCTTAACATTTTTGTTGCGTATATGTTTTAAAACATTCATGTAATAAAAGTAAATTAGAATTACCTCCCTCATAACTTGTCCTTGATGGGATTAAAAGAAATCAATAGTACTTTGTTCCCTGATCTATACTCGTATAACATAAACACTTGTTTTTATTATCTTCTAACTAGTTTTTTTTCTACATGAACTCAACTGTGGATTTTAATTGTTACTGTCACATCCAAGGTATTGGGCCAAAAGACATATATCAGGTGGGGTAAACCTTGGGCTGGTGAAATGAAAAGTAAGACCATGATTAATGTAGGAGATGGGCATGGGCTTGACACTAAAATATATTTTCAAATTTCAATTAATCGATATGTTTTAGTTTATTGGTAGATAGCACAGAGTAAAAGGGTAAAAGAAAGCGTAATTACCATTATTTACACTTTAAAGTGTTTTTACTTTTATATACATTGTTACCAAATATTGATAAAGTTCCCTAAGCCCACAATCCAAAATTTCTAAACTCCCAATCTTACTAACAATTCATACACACATGGATTTGGGGTTGGGTTTTGAGCGGATAGTGTGAAACCTAAATCCGAACTTGAACCCGATAAGAAATTTGCTACTCGAACCGACCCGATATCTATGGGGTACTTTATCAAGAACTCCATCAGAAATAAAATTATGCCCAAAATCCGAAACCCGACATGATAAAAATAGCTATTTTTCAAGAATAATTATCAAAACTTGTATAACTTGATAAGGGATATTACTTGCTATTGATGCTTTGAAAAATAGATGTGCAAGTTGTGAAATATAGATACAAAACTAGTTGATATTAGTGTGAAACATTGTATTTATAGAGGTAGAATTTAAATTCAAAACTAATCACTTTTAAGTATATAGATATAGTTAGGAGTGAACAAAAACCGAACCAAAAATCAAAAAAACCATGAAAATCGAAAAATCCGAACCGAAAAAACCAAAAACCATTGGTTTTGGTTTTCTAAAATCCAAAAATTATGGTTTGGTTTTGGTTTCTAATGAAAAACTGAACCGAACCAAAAATATATATTGTTTACATTATTTTATATATATACCATTTTATTATTAATTTTTGGTAAATATGTTAATATATTTGCATTTTTAGATATATATAAAATATCATTTACTATGTTTTCAGTGAAAATACACAATAAGATTGATTCGCTTTAATAATTATATAATTAAAAAATGCGTAAAAGATATAAATAAACTTTTCAAACTCAATTTGACCCAAACCGCAAGTGGTTAAAAATCGACTAAAACCGAAAAACTGAATTGAAATAGACCAAAACCGAAAAACAGAAACCGAAAAAACCGAAACCCAACGGTTTTAGTTTTCAAAAACCGAATTATAACGGTTCGGTTTTCAGTTTTAATCAAAATCCGACTCAAACCGAACCGTACTCACCCCAATATAGTTACTGATATTGTATCGGGTTGACATGCCCCACTCCGAACGGTTCGAGTATCGCATCCGGTCGGTTTTTTTTTTTCATCCGGCACCGACGATTCTGTTTTCCCTACAAACTCTATCAAGTATCACCACAAACAAGTCACGTGACAGTCTGTCTATTTCCATGCCACATATTTGTTTCCAATTCACAAGCACATAGACAATTTCTCAATCCCCTTCTTCACTACAGTATACAACATTAAGTCAAAGGTCAATATTATAAACCCTAGCTCTTTTTTTTTTTTTTTTTTTTTTAAAGCTATTTAAAAATATGAAGCATTTTATTTATTATTAGGGCAGAATTATTTGAATTGTGGAATGATAAAAGTTCGATTGAAAATTTGCTATGAAGTTTGTTAGTAGGAGTTAGGGTATAAGTAGTAATGTAATACTATATAATTTGTGAATGGTTGTTGAATTATGTAATTTTTTACTTGTCTAATTGTAGTTTGTAACTTCTTTTAACATGGTTTAATGAAAGAAACAATGTTTTTTAGCTATTTTTTTCTTGCTTACATTTTGTTTTGTTGCTGTTATTTGATGCTGAATTGCTGTTTTTTGTTACTAATTTTGCTGTTTTTGTTTTTTTGTTGCTGGTTTTATGTTGTTATTGTTGTTTATTATTGCAGAATTGTAGTTGTTTTGCTGTACAAGTATGGGTTTTTTATGCTGTTAGTAGTGCAGAATTCCGGTTACGTTTTTGCTGCAGGCGTCTAAGGTAAGTAATCATGCCCCCCACCTTAGAAATTTTTGGATCCGCCACTGCTGCCTATAATTTCTTCCCTCTATGTATAGATGGGGGTGGGTTATGACCAATTTGGCGATTTGTACACATCTTAGGTATACACATAATCATGGCATTCACTTCTACTATTTTGTTGATATATTGATATATCGAGTTTAAGCAGCCATCGAGCAAAGTGGTTGACTATTGATTAAGAGATAGAGTAATAGATATATAGAGTTTAAGCAGCCATTGAACAAATTAGTTGACTATTCATCAAGTACTCGTAATATATAGATTATAGAGTAATATAGTTTCATATTCGCTTTAAACATTTTGTTGATTGATATATAGAGTTTAAGCAGCCATTCAGCAAAATGGTTGACTATTGATTAATATATAGAGTAAGTAATTGATAATATTGATTAACGATTAATTAGTGTATAAAGTAATCGAAAATAGAGTTTAAGCAGCCATCAATCAAAATGGTTGACATTTCAATTACTTTGTCAATTAATATATTGGGTAATACTCTCCCGTCTCATTTTAGTTCGTACTTTGACTTTTTGACTCTTTTTCTTTCAACTTTGACCGTAAATATTTTTGTTTGTGTTAAATATATGAATGGATTATGTTTCACATGTATTTCTCATTGATATAACTCTCATCAACTATTAAATAACACAAACAAAATTATTAACGGTCAAAGTTAAAAGAGTAAGACTCTAACAGTCAAAATAGGATGTTTAAAATGGGACAAAGGTAGAAGTTTTTTTTCCTAAAGGTATATTGAGTATTAGTTACTCTATAAGATATCCTAATGGTGACGTACTTTATTTTTCATTAGTTTTGTCATATTAATTTCCCCTCATCACTTCTAAAAGTGATTTTCAACTGACACACTTCTACTAACAATACCTTATCACTTTCCCATCACAAAATCTCTTGTTATATAACTACCTTATTTAATTACCAATTTGATTTGTTATAGCTTAGATTTTATAATTTATCGAAACATTATCTTTTATACTACTACACCTATGAAGCTGGGACAAACCACTATAATTATTATTTAGAGGCGTCCAAAATTTATTTGATCCCGCTACATTGTGCGGGCAATATTCTAGCTAGTATATATACATACGTATCGTCACCATAGTTTCACAACACCACCAACATATTAACATATCTTTTGATAAACCAATGGCTTCACTTCCCCCAGACCTTCATTTTGTCTTGTTTCCTCTAATGACCCAAGGCCATATGATACCCATAGTCGATATAGCACGACTACTAGCCCAACGTGGTTGTACGGTTACAATAATCACGACTCCTGTTAATGCCAATCGTTTCAAACCGGTCATTTCCCGTGCAATAGATGAAGATAAGCTCAAGATTCAACTTCTTGAGTTCACATTCCCGTCTGTAGAAGTTGGTTTACCTGAAGGATGTGAAAACTTTGACATGATTCAATCAGCACCACTTTTTATGAAAGTGTTTGAAGCTGCAGGAATGCTAGAGGAACCTGCAGAAAAGATGCTCAAGGGGCTATATCTAGCTCCAAGCTGCATCATTTCTGATTATCTTTTTCCTTGGACAGGAAATTTAGCTCGAAAACTTAAGATTCCAAGGTTTGTTTTCCATGGACCGGGGTGTTTCACGTACCTATGCATACATACTGCGATGTATACTAATGTACTAGATGAAATTGTTTCTGATTCGGAGTATTTTGCGCTCCCTGGCATCCTGACCGCATTGAACTAACCAAAATGCAAGCTTTGAGTTGGGCGACAGATGTCTCGAATGAAACGGCTGGTTTCTTTGAAACTGTACGAAAAGCGGAGGAAGCTGCTAATGGGATTGTGGTTAATAGTTTTAAGGAGTTGGAGCCTTAATATGCTGACGAGTTTGCTAAGGTGACAAACAAAAATGTATGGTGTATTGGCCCGGTTGCGCTATGCAACACAAATCTACTAGATAAAGCAGAGAGAGGATCCAAGGCTCCAGTTGACCAACAAGATAGCATAAAATGGTTGAACTCGAGGGAACCAAGTTCTGTAATATTTGTTTGTTTAGGAAGTCTTGATCGTGCTTCCACCGTACAAAACATTGAGGCGAGTTTGGGATTAGAGTCATCAAAAGTATCCTTTTTATGGTACATAAGGCATACCACGGAGGAACTAGAGAAATGGTTCTTAGAAGAAGGGTATGAAGAAAGGGTGAAAGATAGAGGGCTTATAGTCTGTGGATGGGCACCACAAGTTTTAATTTTGTCACACCAAGCCATTAGTGGTTTCATAACACATTGTGGATGGAACTCGGTTCTAGAAGGGGTAACTGTTGGACTTCCTATGGTTACATGGCCACATTTTGCAGATCAGTTTATAAATGAAATATTTATAGTAGACATTTTGAAAATTGGAGTCAAGATTGGTGTGGAGGTTCCTGTTCTTGTTGGGGGGCAAGACAAGCTGGGATCTTTTGTGACGAAAGAAAATGTCAAGATTGCAGTGGAATGTATAATGAGCAAAGAAGAGGAAGGAGAAGCAAGAAGGAAGAGAGCTACAGAGCTTGTGGAAATGGCAAAAAGAGGGATGGAGGAAGGAGGCTCGTCTCACCTCAATTTGACATCATGATTCAAGACACTATCGGATTATTAGGCAAAGATTATAAACCTGCTCAAGATAACATTGTGCTAGAATTGTAACTTCTTTCTATTTTTGAGTAACATATATAGTTATCCGCTATATATCTGTGTCAGTTTATATGTATTTTAAAATAAAAGAAGTATGACTTTGTCTTTTTGGTTAGAGGCATACTATGTATAACTGTCTACATCTTATATACTCATATTTTTGACGTGTTTGATAGTGATTGAGTGTTGTTGATAAAGAAAAGAAGTGTTTAAGCATAGCAAGTTAGCATTCATTACATTTTTGGTACCTTACATATGTTTTAAAACATTCATGTGAAAATAAGATGCCATGTTACATGTTACAAGAGTGGTGGACTGAATTGGCTGGGAGATTTTTGGACGTGAGTAGTGTGGTGTCCAGGAAAAGTTGAAATGGTTCAAAAGACGGTGAAAAACGCTGTTGTGAGTGACAGGTGTTGAATGGGCCACGGCCCAGCGGGTCTGAACAGGTCGGTTAATCTAAGTGCTCTAACAGGTCAAGTTTTGAGTCAATCAAGCAGAAGGAATTTTAAGCTTTTAGCTACTGGGTGTTGGAAGAAGTCAAAGCTGAAATAATGGGAGTATACCCATGTTGCAAGTCAACGTTCTTCAGTCATGATTAAATTAATATTCACATTCGCCTGATTCACCTCTGAAAAAGCATGCTACTTAACAACCTTTGTTCTGTATTGTACGGTGAGAATGCTGTTAACAATGGGATATCAGGGTGTTAATGCGAAGAAGAGATCAATTTTTTGATCGGAGATTGCAAAACCACCATCATGAACGACCCATTTGATCTTAAACTAGCGTGGTTAACATATTTGACTTAATTGTTTAAGCGGTTACAGTTTTAAACGGGTCATGTCTGGATTAGCTTGTCCAAACTACATACGGCTGAGTTGCTCAACCCGATTATGTTATCTGGTGTGGTTTGGGTTGACAATTTTAAAGTGTCACCCAACCCAACCCGTTTGTCTGTTCTATAAACTTACCAAATTGCATATTTAAACAAAAAAGAAGCCAAAACAGACTCTGTTTGAATTTGAAACATCTGGCTAGAGTATTTTGCTATGACTTTCAATTAAAGAGGTAGGCAACATACTGTATATCTAACAATTACTAGCTATCTAGCTGGTTACTAATAAACGAGCTGTTTATGTTAAAAAGCTCTTCATTTTCACAGTAAATAATGTCAAAAAAAACTTACCGAGTATTATTTATAAGTTTGTAGCCAAGATTTACTCAGTAACAAACGACGACTACACAATATCTTGAATCAGTTTAGTGTTTTTGGCTAATTCTTGAGCAATAAAGTCCATCATTAACTTCATGTTGACGTGAGAAGAACCGCCTTCCTCCATTGCTTTCTTTGCCATTATGCTGAACTCCTTTGCTCTCTTTCTTCTTCCTTCCCCTTCCTCTCCATTGTTCATTAAACTTTCCACAGCTGTAAGAACATCTTCCTTCTTCACCAGATCGTTACACTTATCTCTCTCTGTGAACAAAACAGGAACCTCCATCCCGATTTTCACTCCAATTTTCAAAATGTCTGTGATGAATCTTTCATTTAGAAATTGGTCTGCAAACTGTGGCCATGTAATCATTGGTATTCCAGCTGAAACCCCTTCTAGAATCGAGTTCCATCCGCAATGTGTTACAAAACCCCCTATCGATTGATGTGACAAAATCAAGATTTGTGGTGCCCAACCACGTACCAGTAGGCCCCTACCTTTTATCCTTTCTTCATATCCGTCTTCTAAGAGCCAGCCCTCGAATTCATCACTTGTCTGTCTAATGAACCAAATAAATGGTATGTTGGATAACTCTAATCCCAGCCCAAGCTCAATAGTTTGTTCTGTGGTAGCATATGATAGACTTCCCAAACAAACGTAGACTACTGATACTGGTTCTTGTGTATCCAGCCATTTCAGACAATCATGCCCATTGATTGCAGCCTGGTTTCCTCTCTCAGCTATATCTTGGAAACTTGTGTTACATAGGGAAACTGGGCCAATGCACCATACCCTTTTATCTTTTGCCATAGCAAACATTTTGACGTACTTGGTCTCCAACTCATCAAAGCTATTAACCACAATACCACTTGAGGCTTTCTCGGCTTCTAGTATTTGTTCAAAAATCTTTGTTGATTCTTCCGATTCTCCTTTCCCCCACGTTGCAGCTTGGGGTTTGGTAATTTCAATCCGATCAGGAAGTCCGGGTATTACAAAGTACTCTGAGTTGGAATTGATTTCGTTTAATATATTAGTATGTGTGACAATGTGTACGCATAGAAACGTAAAGCATCCTGGTCCATAGAAAACAAGCCTTGGAATATTTAACCTCTTTGCCATATTGGCTGTCCAAGGAAAACCACCATCTGAGATAATGCAACTCGGGGGTGGACATAAATTCAGTAGCACATTTTCTACTGGTTTTTCTAGCATACTCATTGCTGCGTACATATTGAACGCTTGGGCTGCCGTTGGAAGCAAGTCAAAATTCTCGCATCCTTCTGGCAAACCAACTTCAGTTAATGGGAGTCGGAGTTCAAGAACTTGGATCTTGAGCTTAGCTTCAATTGCACGATCAATGGTTGGTTTAAAACGGTTTGCGTTAACTGGAGTTGTGATTATAGTGACAGTTGCACCTTGTTGGGATAGTATTCGGGCCATGTCCACCATGGGAATTAGATGACCTTGTGCCATCAATGGAAGCAAAACAAAATGAAGGTCAGTAGGAGAGCAAGCCATTAGATCAGTTTTCAGAAGTTGGTTATAATGGTTCTCTGTAAGTATACCAAAGAGCTTTGCACTTCTACAAATACCAAAAAACACATCACTATATAAGTGCTTAGCATGTATCTTTTCTCTTTGTCATCTTCGAAAAGTAGTAGTCGTTAAATAACAAAAAATGATATATAATAAGATTTTATGATCACTATGGTAACATCAAGCTCATATTGGCCAGCCTAATAAAATAGATGTTATAGAAGCCATGCTCACAACATATTATGTTTGGCAGCATCTACCACAACTTGGCTGGTATGTCTTAAATAAGGAGCTACACAATATTGTATATTAGTGTATTGTATACTGGGATAATAAATAGATATCACCAAACTTGCATAGTTGCTATGTTCCTTTTATCATCTTATGTTCGGCTGCAGCATCTACCACATTTGTTTTTCTTGTACTAACAAGATGATAGTTTTCTAGTTAAGTTACAGCCCAAGTGAAAAACAAAATCATTCCCAAGAGTGACATACGTCACTTCAAATCAATTTTGTCACTTAACACTACTTTGTCACTTTACTTTTTATTAATTTAGCACAATAAAATCTGAGGTAGCATAAGTTGTTATTTTCATGACCTTGCTACCGAGTACATGCAGACTGAATGTGACTTTGCCAACCAAATATTTAATTTCGGGAATGGTCTTTGTTGATGCCGACCCATGAACTATTTCAGCTTGTGCCACTTGTTGCATTTCAGATACAAAGTAACTGTGTCATATTACAACCTAGCAGGACTGCATATGGCGAGTTCTAATTAACAATAATACAATATATATATATATATATATATACACTGACTTACACAAATACACACTCAGGGGATTTATGGAATTTAATTGGTTGTCAATTCTTGTTCTAATGCTTCAACTCATGTTTTTTTTTTTACTTCTTGAGTCGTTTTTTCAAAGGTTTGACTTCAAATGTTTTTATCTGTGTTCTATAATACTTGATACTAAATATATAAATCATTTGGCTTTTGAATATACTTTCATTGATATAACTTTTATAAATTATTATATAACACGAACAAAAATATTTAAAGTCAAAGTTGGAAAAGATAGACTAACAAAAGTCAAACAAGACTTTTAAATTGGGACTGAGGTACTTTATGATTACGGGGGGAACCCCCTTTTTAAAGTTGTACCCAAGCAAGGTTTTATATTGTGACTCTTTTTGAAGTGTCATAATGCCTAGAAGATCTGACAATAGCAACACTAACCAGGAAAGTGTCGGTATCTATTAAAAAAGTTTGGTAACGCGATTTTATGTTACTATATAGAAGTACAACTTTTGAATAGAAGACTTAAAAACATAATCAATAACACTAGCTTGCATACTAGACCGAGACAAAGGATGAGTATGTCTTGGCGTAAAACTAATACTATCAGCGAACAAGTACTTATATTGGGTAGACATCTTGGATTGAGTTGGTATTTTTGGCCACTTCTTCTGTGACACCTTTGATCATCAGTGTCATGTTGAGGAAAGAGGAACCCCCTTCCTCCATTGATCTCTTCGCCTTTATGCTTAATGCCTTGGCTCTATTTCTTCTTGCTTCTCCTTCCTCATCGTTATTCATTAAAATTTTCACAGCTTTCTTGACATTTTGTCTCTTTATTGTAACTTCTGACTTATCTTGCAATACATACATCACCGGGACTTCTGCGCCAATTCTCACTCCAATCTTCAACACGTCTATGATGAATCTTTCATTTAGAAACTGTTCTGCGAAATGAGGCCATGTAACCATTGTGACCCCTGCACAAATCGCTTCAAGAGTCGAGTTCCATCCACAGTGTGTTACAAAACCCCCAATAGCTTGATGTGACAGTATCAAGATTTGTGGTGCCCAACCACGGACCATTAGGCCTTTATCTTTTATCCGTTCTTCATATCCTTCCTCTAAAAGCCATCTCTCAAGTTCGTCACTTGTCTCTCGAACGAACCATATGAAAGGGGTGTTTGATAACTCCAATCCTAGCCCAAGCTCAATGGCTTGTTCTGTGGAGGCATACCATAGACTTCCCAAGCAAACATAGACTACAGACGCTGGTTCCCTTGAATCCAGCCATTTTAAACAATCATTCTTGTTAACCACAACCTTATTTCCTCTCTCGGCTATATCTTGAAAGCTTTTGTTGCATAGTGAAACAGGGCCAATACACCAAACCCTTTTATCTTTTGCCTTTGCAAATTCTTCAACATACTTGGGTTCCAACTCCTCAAAGCTATTAACCACAATCCCACTTGAAGCTTTCTCGGCTATTTGCATTCTTTCAAACATATCTGTAGTTTCTTCCGAGTCCCCCTTTCCCCAAGTTGATGCCTGTGGTTTGGTAACTTCTATCTCGTCAGGCAAGCCAGGTATTACAAAGTATTTTGAGTCGGAGTCAATTTGATCTAGTATGTTCGTATTTGTCATTATATGTATACAAAGAAACGCAAAGCAGCCCGGTCCATAAAAAACCAACCTCGGAATATTGAATCTCATTGCTAAATCACTAGTCCAGGGAAAATGACCATCGGAGATGATGCAACTCGGAGGGGTAGATAAAGCTCGGAGCATCTTTTCAGCTGGCTCTTCTAACAGAAGCATTACTGAGTACATTTTTAGTACGTCAGCAGGTGATGGAAGCAAGTCAAAGTTCTCATAACCGTCAGGCAAACCTACTTCTGCTAAAGGGAGTTGGAGTTCAAGAATTCGGATGTTGAGCTTAGCTTCAATTGCACGACCAATGACTGATTTAAAGCGGTTTGCATTAACAGGACTCGTGATTATTGTAACCATAGCACCACGTTGGGCCAGTATCCGGGCAAGGTCCACCATCGGTATCAGATGACCTTGAGCCATCAATGGGAACAAAACAAAGTGAAGGTCTATGGGAGGGTCATCCATTGGAGTGTTGGTTTTGGTGGTTGTGTAGTATACTATTAAAGGGCTATTCATTTCTACGTACATATATATATACTATGGGATATATGTATATAGGATAAACACATCGTTGTATAACTGCGAACAATGTGTCAGTGCTCTTTGTAATCTTCGAAATCAAAGTGAGTCTCATTATAAAAATTTGATACTAAGTAATTAGTATTGTAGTATTCTGTCTAAACAAAACAAAAATGCTGGATTGTTTTAAAAGGCATGATCAAGCTATATTAGTACAACTCTATCAAGCATATTTTATTCCACATATACAACTTATGAAGTATGTTTTGTTATGGATGGCTTAGTAAATTGATCACTTTGGTTGTTATAAAAAAGTAGATCACGTTCGAAATAAAAATAAAAAATTAATGGTATCACTTTGGTGGATTAATTAGTTTATAAATTACTGGGCCATTCGGCAGCATCATATCATGTTTGCATAGTTGATTACTTGCTACAACAAGATATATGAACTTTTTATGCCTAATTTTACAAAATAAATAAATAAATATATTTTATATAACGTTTGTTTCGTTTACAACAAGGAAAAAAGATCCGGCTATCTCAAGGTATCACTTTTTAATTTTTAAAAGTAATTGTTGGATCATATATATCGATTACATCAATATTACTTTTAAGATAAATTTATATAGAGGTTCAGTCAGTGAGTTCACGGATCTTAGATAAGATAGACAAGGTCAATTTTGTTCATTAATTTGGCGTTTGATCAGATTAATGGGTTCATACCAATTAGTGTAGTGACATTTTCATAAATAAGTAGAAATTTACAAACTGAACGCGTTTTTGGTTCACAGAATGTTTTTGGAAAAAACGAAATCTGTCAAATGAATTGAAATCTGAAGGAATGTAATTTGACTGAATGTTTTTGATTTTTTTAGATTCAAATGAGGGGCGGAATGAAATTCATTCCCCCATCCTCAGGGAATGAAGATATTCCATCAAATGAGAAAATGTTTACATTCCAACGTAATGTGATTCCTCCATCATTAATCAACCAAACACGCTAAAGAATGAAATTCATTTTCAATTCCATCAGATTCCATCAAATTTCGTGAAACAAACATGACATTTAGACAATTTATATATATTGAAGATATATCAGTCAATTTTAATGGAAAAAAAATAGATGAAAGTTGATGAAATCTTCAAATGATGATTTTCTTTATTGCACCCAGTGAAAAAATGAGTGAAAAATTGGAATTCATATTCTGATATTCATACTTCAGATTACTTAATGGCCTTGAATCGAGAATCTTGCATGAA
The DNA here is from genome assembly GCF_010389155.1 of Erigeron canadensis. NCBI lineage: Eukaryota > Viridiplantae > Streptophyta > Magnoliopsida > Asterales > Asteraceae > Erigeron > Erigeron canadensis. The sequence goes on along the minus strand of NC_057769.1, from coordinate 34,353,215 downwards.
AATTGTCAAGAAATAAATAATTAGTTTACTTGATAACTAACATTGTAACAAAATAAAAAACATGCATAATTTGTTATATAAATAAAGCAAGATTGTAAACATCTATATTTTTTTTAAAAATATTACTTGGTAATTTGGCATCAATAAACATTAATTTATGACATCATATTTTAATTTTCTCTATTCCTACATTAAATATCTTCACTTTTAAATATTTTAGTTTGTTATATGCAAATAGGTTACATGCTTTCTTTTAAGTTTAATATATATTTTTATATTATTAGATTACATGATATTTATAAACGTATTTCTTGATATGCCCATGTAATACGTGGGTTACTAAGCTAGTGTATATAAACAACATTATCTTTAATTACCTTTATATGAAAGATGTTGCTTCAAGAAAAAACTTTAATCATTGTATAAAAGGATCAAACTTTTCACTTTTATATATTTATCACCTTTATTAATAAGGATAAACTAATATATATATATATATATATATATTTTATTTTAAAAAGAGAGTAAAACTAGATTGATTTTATGTTATGTTCTTGAGTTTTTTTTAAGAGATGAAAAGAAAGGAATTCAAATGATCTTGAAACAATTTGTGTTCTTGAGTTTTTGTTAAAGGTGTAAGAGAAGTGAAATGATAGGAAATGGAGTGATAATTTAGTTGATTTTGTTCCTTAAATCTTCCTCTCACTTTTAGAATGATTTGAAAGGATTGATTATTTTCTAATCTCATCTCATATTTTTTTTTTTAATAGTAACTCAAGAACATAGCATTAGAGAAAGTTCAAACCAAGAATGGGTTGATTAAACTGACGTGGCATGCTATGTAAGTATCCACCTTTACAGATTCTTTTTAGAATAAAAAAACAACCTTTTCCTCCGTCCAATATTTTAGTTGACTTTTTGTACGACAAAAACTCCAACAACCATGACTCAAAGATTTTCCAACGAATTTGTATTTTTGCTAGCTGAAGTAATTTGGGTCCCACACCTCACCCACTCTATGAATCTAATGGAATTAAGCTATTTTTTCCCAATTTGAATCAAAACACTTAAATAAAAATCAAAAATCAATATTTAGTTCTCTCCAACATCATTCATTTCTTATCTTCACTTTATCTTTCACATACTTTCATTTATCTCTTTCTTTCTTCTTATTTTTTTTCAAACTTTTGGATTTATCAAGACATGAATTAGTGAAATTTACTACTCATAGTATTTTGTTGGATAATAATAATCATCATAAAAAATTCAAAGTTTTCTTTCATTTCTAGTGTTCATCTCTTCCATATTGCTTCAAATTTAGATCTTTGTTTCAAAGAACTTTTGGTAAGTGTTTTTACTCTCTAAATACTTGATTTATGCTATTGTATGTCTTGGATACTAGATATTTTGATGTATTGGCCAAAATTTTTAAAATTTAGGGTTAGGTTTAAACGATTCAAATTAAAACAAAGGTTTTATCCTTGACACGTATATGGTTGTAAATTAAGCATAATTTTACTTGTTTTATATTGTAAAACCAAAATTGATGTTTAACTGGTGTTTATTTGGACAAATTTAATTCCATGTTTTTTCATATAAAATTTTCCATAAACCTTACCAATTAACATTCCAGTATTTTTTTTTCTCTTTACAAATTTTCCATAAACCTTACCAATTAACGTTCGAGTATTTTTTTTTCTTTTTACAAACTAGTAATCAATAAAGACTTAAACAAAACCTTAAAAGGAAAACTAACCAATATTTGAGTATTGTTATTATTATTAAAGACTAGTCATCAAAAGACTGTAAAAAAAATTTCTAAACACTATCAGTTGATTAAAGTAATATTTATATGATTTTATATATTGCAATAATGTATGTGATAATTTATTTTAAATTTTTCATAAATATAGTCGTATAGTTAATGGCAAGAGGTATATTAAAGACAAATATGAGATAATGTAATCTCAATTTTCCATAGATATGGTTAATTTTTATAAAATAAAATATCTAAAAAAGTAGTTAATAATTAACAATAATAACATTAAATCTCACTTAAACAAAAAACAAAAAATTATCATTTTATTAGCTTAATCTTGGAGTTGCTCACGAGTCCAACTTGCGACAGGGATTGGGCTTGGTAAGGCGGGGGGCACAATAGAATCACTCAATCTTCTATAAATATGTAATAATTTTATTAGTGATAAATACTTAAACACATTTATAAATATAAAATAAGAAGTGTTTGGTAAAACAAAATATTCTAATTGGGTAGCCATTCTTGCTAGGTTCATCAGAATTTTCGATGATGTAAAATTACTCTTGTATCTCCTGGGAAAGTTCATCTTGTTTGAATACAATTTTTCGTAGTTCATTCACAACTTGATCGGATGACATGTTTAGAGTGGGTGGCGCTTGTATGTTGATAAAGTAAAAGTGTTAAAAACCTAAAAAGTGTGAAGATCATCATAAGTCATTTTCAATCAACTGGGTTTTTCACTTTTACTTTATCAATATTTTACCGCTACTACGTGCACTCACCTACTTTAAACTTGTCAATCTGATCAAGTTGTGACTGAACTATAGCAACTCAGATTCAAACAAGATAAATTTTTCAGAAGATACATGAAATTAATCTTACATCATCAAAAATTTTGATGAATGTGGCAATAATGGCTACCAACTAGAGTATTTTGTTACTAAAAAAATCTTATTTTGTATTTATATATGTGGCTTATCAAACTAATAAATTTTTATATAATTATAAGAGATTGGTTGACTCTGACTCCCTCGTGCCTCCCATCCTATCAAGCCCAACTATTGTCGCAAGTTGGATTCGTGAGCAACTGAAAGAGTAAAGCTAATAAAATGATTTAAAAAAAAAAATTGGTTTGTTTTGTTTTTCTTTAAACTAAAATATCATTGATTTAATGTTACTATTGTTAATTATTAACTATTTTATTAAGATATTGTAAATTTTTTATTTAATAAAACATTAACCATATCTATGGAAAATTGAGATTACATCATCTCATATTTGTTTTTTTATAACTCATGCTTTGACTATGTCTATGAAAAATTGAGAATACATTATCGTAAAATATAAAATCATAAATATTACTTTAATTAACGGGTAGTGTTTTAAATTTTTTTTATTGTGTTTCGATGACTAGTTTTTAATTAAAAAAAATTAAAATAAAAACTCAAATATTAGTTGGTTAGTTTTCTTTTTAAGGTTTTTTTAAGTCTATTTTGATTACTAGTTATGTAAGTAAAAAAAACATTCACCTCTCACATTTGTAAGGTGGATTAATAAGGATTTTTCGAGAGTCCTGTATTTCATCTTAGACATGCGTGTAATTTAGGAATAAGATTAGATTAATATGTCGTTCTAACAAAATTTACTCAAATGTTTGTTGGTAAAGGGACTAGGAGTGGTAAGCATAAGTTTATCAACCCTCTCAAAATTAACCAATACAATTCATCCATCTCATTTAAACTTTTCAAACCTCCCAACCAATCCTCTAAACATAATTCATTAGCATTCATTAAAATCTTCCAACCCTCTCAAATTTTTTTATTTTTCAAACTTTTTATTTCTTAATTAAAAGAAATCAGAAAAAAAAACATTTGGGTTTAAGAAAAAAAAACGTAGCTATTGTTTTTATCAATCAAATGCTACGACAGAAATAAATCAACCAGAATCACATGTTGCTGCCACTTTGACTAAATCAAAATCAACCATTTTCATCAATTTGGAGATGGCCGTATCCAACAAATGAAAATGCGATTAAACGAAACTACTAATGAAACATAACAAACTAACCATCGAACCAAGTAAAAAGTAGTTAAACGATTAAACGATATCGTCCATTACATAAAAACCAAATAAAAAGTAGTTAAACGTCCATTCCAACAAATGAAAGATAATAAATTAACCATCAAAAGGCCAATTGTACGTTTTGGCAATGAGACGTTTTTTGTTGAGCACCCATTCCAATACGATCGGATCTTTTTCATCATCATGCGGCTTCTTGAAGAACTTGTAGTCATCCTGCTCACTCTTTTCCTTTTGTTGTTGATATTGGAGGTCCAAAATAGCTTTTGTCTTCTCGGTGATTTCCGCCATCATTTTCTTCTTCTCATCCGCATACAATTGAACAGAGTCAACAATTGTAGTCGCACTTGACGCCCCACTAACCGGTTTCTTGCCTTTTCTTTGACGAGTGGGGGTGTTGTCTTCATTCAAATCCGGAATGATTGTAACCGGATCATTGGAACTCGATGCATAGTTGCCCCCATCGAATGACTTTCTTCTCTTGTCGGATGAAGTGGATGAATTGGTGCCGACATGTTCTTGAGTAGCATGTTTAGTAGCATGAGTAGTCTTTTGTGGCTTCCATTTAGCTTCATCCTTGACAACTTTCCAAGCCAATTGGTAAGGAAAAACTTTGCCTACTTTAGTGTCATAATTGGGCCAAGGCGCTTTCCAACACGTCAAGATCGTTACAACCACTTTCCCACATACGAAGCTACAAAGAAACAACAAATTGACAGTGGTCCAATTCACTCAAAGTGTATCAAATTCAATCAAATTATACTAACTGTGGGCCGATGGGAAAAGTGGTCCAATTCAATCAAATTGACAGTGGTCCAATTCACTCAAAGTGTATCAAATTCAATCAAATTATTCAATCAAAGTGTATCCAATTCCCACATACGAAGCTACTGCTTGTATCAAATTCACACACAATGAAACTCAATCACATTCACACTGCCGATTCAATCACATTCACATAGATACTAACTATACAAATCAAATGACAAAATGCAATGGGCCGATTCAATCAAATTCAATACAACAAAATTCAATGGGCCGATTCAAACAAAATTCAATCAAATAAAATTCAATCAAATTCAATTTATCAAAATGCAAAGTGCTAAAAATCGAAATAAAATTACTACTAACCGATTGTTGATAGAGGCCATTGAACAAGTTCATTGCTCCATTCATTGTAGTTCACTTTGTGTTTAAACTATGATGGGTTCGAGTTGTTCCATTCACAAGTTCTGAAAAATGATCCAAGATCCGTTCCCAAAACTTATCTTTTCCTTGTTCATTCCCGACTACTCTACAAGTGGAGACATGAATCCATGCCTTTGCCAAAGCCACTTCCTCCTCTTGAGTCCACGGTTTCTTCTCCGCACGCCTTTTGAATTTCTTGACTTCTTGAACTTCTTGAACATCATCTACCATATACGATTGCCAAAAAAATTTGATATGGCCTAAAAGTTTTAAAAACATTGACAAGATTAATTGATAAAAAGGAATATCGGTTGGAACTTCTTGTGTTTCGGGGATAGTTTCTTCATCATCGTCGCTCGGCAACTTGTCATGATAGGTATGTAAGAAAGGCTCGAACTCTGCTGTTTTAACGAATTCGTAATCCCGGATATGCAACGGCTGTGAACTATACCCATACAACGGTTGGGAACTAGCAGGTTGAGGGTAGTAAGGTTGTGGATTCAATTGATAATGATGGACAGATGGTTGAGACACGCTTTGTGGAGGATTTGATGGGTGTGGGTGGTACACTGTTTGTTGAGGCACAAAACCACGCCCACGAGTCAAGCCGATACGGCCACGACCTCGACTAGCATCATCAAATCCTCGGCCTCTGTTCAAGCCGGCTGCAACGTGTTTTTGCCTTCGTCGATCCATGATGAAAGTGTGATGAAAGTGTGAAGAAAGAAATTACGGCTAGTTTGAGTTTGTGATGTTTGTGAATGAAGAAAAAGGAGGTTGATATACAAGTAAAAATAACGGCTAGTTTGAGTTCAAAAACAAAGAAATTTTTGTTTTTTTTTTTAATTAAGCCAAAACGACTAATTTTTTTGAACTTGGCCCCACGCATTCAATTAGCAACGGTCACTTTTGATTTTATGGCCAGCGGTTTGTGAAACCTCCATGGAACCCGTTGAACCATAAAATCGAGCATGGCGGTGGTATACCCACCCGGTTCCTGTCATGAAATCATCAACCCGCCTCCCACTCCTAGTCCCCTAAGATTTATGGAAATTTTATATGAAGGAAAACTTGGAATTAGACTTCTTTTTGAGAGAAAAAAAAAAAACTTGGATTTAGTTTTTAAAATAAGAAGAACAAAACCGTATCTTAATTAAGAGATTAAAAACACTTTATTGTAAAGAAGCAGAGCAAATTAAGCTAAGGTCTTTCGGTTAAATGGATCACGTTGTGGCCGGCTACATGAACAAGATCTTAAACTGGACTCGAGTTCTTGGCTAGTTCTTTAGTAATAGCTTGAATCATCAACGTCAAGTTAAATTGAGACGAACCACCTTCCTCCATTGCTCTGTTTGCCATTTCTCGAAGCTCGCTCACCCTCTGTCTCCTTGCCTTTGCATCTTCTTCTTCATCATCCATCAAAGCTTCGACAGCCATCTTAATATCTCCCCTCTTCACGATCACTTCAAACTTATCTTTTTCTCCAAAAAGAATTGGAACTTCAACACCAATTCTAACTCCAATTTTCAACACGTCTATAATAAATCTTTCATTTAGAAACTGCTCTGCAAAATGGGGCCATGTAATCATTGGGACTCCAGCACAAATCCCTTCTAGAGTCGAGTTCCATCCACAGTGTGTCACGAATCCTCCTATGGCTTGATGTGACAATATCAAGACTTGCGGGGCCCATCCGCGTACTGTTAGACCTTTATCTTGTATCCTTTTTTCATATCCTTCTTCTATGACCCATCTCTCAAATTCATCACTTTTGGACCTAATAAACCAAATAAAGGGTATATTTGATAACTCCAATCCTAATGCAAGCTCAACGGCTTGGTCCGGGGAGCCACGAGATAGACTTCCAAAACAAACATAAACCACGGATTTTGGCTCTTTCAAATCCAGCCATTTTAAACAATCATAACCATCGATTTCCGCCTTGTTACCTCTCTCAGCTATATCTTGTATATTTTTATTGCACAAGGAAACCGGGCCAATACACCACACCTGTTTATGACTAGCCTTTTCAAGTTCTTCAACATACTTGGGTTCCAACTCGTGAAAACTATTAACCACGATCCCAAAGGCAGATTTCTCCGCGGCTTGCGTTTGTTCATACTTGTCCAACAATTCTTTTGTGGGTCCTTTTCCCCAAGTGGAAGCTTGTGGTTTTGTAATTTCAATCTTGTCAGGCAAACCGGGTAGCTCAAAGTACTTAGAATTTGAGTCAATTTCATCAAGTATATTAGTATTTCTCAATTTGTGTATGCATACAAAAGCAAAACATCCAGGTCCATAGAAAATGAGCCTTGGAATGTTTAACCTTTTAGCCATATCGGCCGTCCATGGAAACATGCTATCCGAGATAATGCAGCTTGGAGCAGGACTTAAACTTCTCAACATTTTTTCGGCTGGTTCTTCTAGCATATAAGTGGCGGAAATAAGATTGGTTCCGAGTGAAAATGATGGTAGCAAATCGAAACTTTCACATCCTTCAGGCAAACCAACTTCAGCTAATGGGAGTTGAAGCTCAAGAACTTGAATCTTAAGCTTAGCTTCAATTGCGCGGATAATAATTGATTTGTAACGCTTTGCGTTAACAGGAGTTGTGACTATAGTAACCGTAGCACCTCTTTGGGCTAGCATTCGGGCAATGTCCACTATGGGTATCATATGGCCTTGACCCATTAGAGGGAACAATATAAAGTGAAGATCGGTTGAAGGAGAATCCATTGGAGATCCTCAAGTTGTTGGTTTTCGGTGATTTTTATGTAAATGTTGTTGTCACTGAATAATACAAATGTATAGCAAATATGAGATGTGTCTTTTTGTGTCATAAAAATTGCATGATGATTTTGTTTACAAGGGTGTAACAAAAGTTCAAAAGTTTAGAAAATGACAAAAGTTCATATAGCTTTTTAATATTTGTCTTTTTATATAAGCAATAATATTATAATTTATCTTTATATGTATGTACTAAAGTATTGATGTAGATTTGAGTGAAAAGTTAAATGACGTGAAAATCAAGGGTTAGAAAATTAACTTTTTAATAAAGATTCGAGTCGGATTGGATTGTGAAAATCAATAGTCTAAAAAAGGCTTGAAAAACACAAACTTGCCACTTCACGTACGTTTTTTAGCTTTCATTATCAATGTACATGTTTGGTTGAGTTGGAATTGAAAAATAAGAATCAAACTCCTCATCATATTGTACATGTTTAAAATCTATGAGCAAGGATGGATTTAGATATCCATTCTCATTTTCGTAAAAAAAATCCCATAGTCATTTTCATTTTCAAGTCAATTCAAAATTATATTCAGAGAAAAAAAAAAAACAATCGAGATATTGACGGAGAAAATAAGACGAAAAACGACAATGAAAAAGAAGTCAGATTTTAAGCCCATATGTATTGAATGGAATCTGGGCCTGGACAATGCAAAAGTTATGGTATTTCAGGATGGTGTTTGGTTTTATTGCTTGTAATATTATCCTTTTTTTCATACATTATTAAATTATATTTAAAAAAAAAACCGGCTTGATCCAGTTTAAATGGTCCCGAAAATTTTCCGCTAAAAATATCCGTTTTTAAAACATTAGATATGACCGTTTTAAAAGCATCTTCAAGTTATGGTATTTTCCGGGTGGGCTTTTGTTTTATCTTTTATGTTTATTTTATTTTCGTCAAATGATTGTGTTTTTGCCACCATGGCCCATGGGTCTATGAGCCATTAAAAGAAATAAGATAAGGTTAAAATTGATGGAAAGAAAAGCCATTGAACTCCTTTTGTTTTTTAACGGTAAATTTGAGTTAGGAAAATCCATGTCTCCATTCCTGTGATCACATCAAAATTTGAAATCCATCTATTGATGATTGGTGTCATTAAACTTCTTGATGAAATCGGTTTATGACGATTAACAAAAAAAGTAAGTCAAGTTCAAGATAAAACCCATTTCTCGGATCGGAATTAACTCAAGACCTATGAGCTCAAATCCATTTCTTCATTTCCATAGCAATTGAGCTAGTAACCTTACGTTAATTTAAGATAAATTAACTGTTCAAATTAATAATCCAAGCTTCTGAAAGAAACTTGGATTTGAATCCAAGAAGCTCAACTGCTGCTAAGCTACTTTGATGTCGACCCACCATCTTATAAAGTGAAATTGGACCACTTCATGACATTCCATCAAAATCTTAAAGCTCAAACATTGACTATGCTCTCTTTTAGTCTTTTCATACATAAGGTATTAAGTTATGAATAATGTTTTTGTATTTTTATCTTGCTAATAGCCCATTAACTAAATAAATATTGAAACTAAAAAGAAAAAGAATCATGATTGGATAATCACATGTAAAAAATCACATAGATAGAAGTAACTATACATACGTCTAATTTTCGTAAGCGTACTCATATTTTTCGACTTTATATATAATTATAATAAAACTGATTAGTATGTTTATAATCTTTGACTTTATATTTTACAATAAAATTGAAAGATTAATGCCTCCAAGAATAAAATAATCTAGAGAGTACATTAATCTCAATGAAATTAAAAATTTATTGGTTTTCAAAATAAATGATATACATTTTTTATTTTAAAACGGCGGAATTTCATTAATAGAAAAAACAGACGACTAACAAGTTGCTAGAAGCCAAATATATATATACAATTACAACTCTACTCAAGAATTAATAAATGATATACATTTACATTGCGGCCATTGCCCAATAGAAAGACTTTCGTAATCAACGAAAACTTATATACCAAAACATATTACTCATTATATTATGTGTTTCAAAATCATTGTTCACATACACAAACACAACACATTTAGAAATGTTGTCAGTTCAACTTAGATAGATTGGTCATCTACAGAGTTTTTACTTTTTAGTGTTAATGTTTGCCGTTAAAAATAATACATGTTACTTTTTGCTCAAATAAAGTTTTACGTTTTAGAATTTTGTAATGCCTAAATTAAAATACTCCGTATATAGATAAGGGGTTTGCTAAATATAGCCTTTAGGGCTGTGTTTAAGGTTCATAAATTGTTTGTACATTTACCATGAAAATTAAAGGGCGGACTTTTAATATAGAATATACAAATTTTTTTATACACGTTAAATACAGCCCTTAGCATTTCTCTATAGATAAAATAAAAAATTGTAAAATACTTTTGGCATGAATGTTCAATTAGGGTGGAACGCGTATCACACTATTTAATTCATATTTTCAATTAATCTCTTTATAACATCGATCTTAAATTCACCTTTCCAAACCACATTTCTCATATGTTAGCACTTGTCATCATCACCTTACATTACCCTTGTTAATTTATCCGGACATTTTAATTAAATTTATAAAACAAAAAAATATGTATATATATTTTGTTATTGATATTTTATAAATTTATATGGAAATAGTGAGCTATTTCTTATTAAAAATATTGTAAGACTTACCACATCACAATTTTTTCTAAAAATATTTTTAAACGACAATTGTGTTTTATTTATTATGAAGATAGAGATTTCAACCCGCATTACGTTTGTTTACTTTCAAGAAAAAAATTTCATACTTTCCATGTCTAAAAGTATTCGTCTTATAGACACTGAATGTTCAATGGTGACAAATTTTCCCCCAAGCTAATTATGGACTTATGGTTGGGGAGAAGATTCCCTTACGTTACTTAACATGAATTTAGATTATTGGATTAAAATTAATAGTTATTATTCAAATAATATTTTTAAATTTTGACATTTGATTATAATCCACGTTCAAAATGTTTCTAACTTGATCAGTCAAGTTATCAGTAATAATAACTTGAAGAAATCTTCTCCTTATGGTTTAACAATTCATGTTTGTGCAACCATGTTCAATGTCCAACCCCTATCAATAACAACGATATTCTTATACAGGTTGTCTACATTCCAACCCACATATGTTCATCACCCTTATTAATTTGAGGTTTTATAATCTTAAAAAAATTTATGGTACGAAACTGTGGCATAATGGGTATGTTGGATAGTTGGAGTGCGTTTCGTGAAAAAATGGAATTCTTATGCCATTTAAAAATAAAGAAATAAAAAAAAATACTAATAATCATTTTGTGTTGAAATTGTGTTTTTAATCTCTCAAATTTTTTAAAAGATTAAATTTTTTACACACACGTATTTAATTCTCTCTTAAATTTTTTAATCTCTTAAATTCTCTCCTAAAAGCAGTTTCTTATTCTTTCTTCAACTTAACAAAAGGAATTTAATACCATTACCATTACCATTCTTCTGTTTTATTTCCATTTCATATTAAATCTCTCTCACACAAATATACATTTTTCAAGTTCATTCGTATCATTTCTTGTTCAAAAATTTTTTATATATCAAAAATCATACAGTGGTAGTAGATAACTAGATAATTATAAAATAAAATAAAATAAAATGGGGACAATAACGTCAGGACAGTATGATGCATCATTTAAGATTTTATTGATTGGTGATTCTGGTGTTGGCAAAAGTAGTCTTCTTGTCAGTTTCATTTCTGATGATGATTCTTTTCAACATCTTGCCCCTACAATTGGTATTCTTTTCTACTTTACCTATATTTATATTTCGTTTATTTTCTTTTGTTTTGTTTACATGAATTTTATGTAATTTGAATCTGTGTTGAATTTCTATGTGCTTTTGTTGGTAAATCATGTTTGTTTTTTTTTTTGTCATTTATCTAGTCAGAATTTTAATAGTAGGAATATAATTTAGAAGGTGATCAGTTTTGGTAATTCGGTTATCATTATTCTGTTATGTTTTGGTAATTATATAAGTATTTTTAACCCATTTTTTGTAGTTCAAAACTTTATTCCTTTATTATTGATGACAATTATTATTATCGTAATTAACAAAAAAATTAGCAAGATGTTAGGATTTTGACAACCCAGTAATTTATGAACTTTTTTTTTGAAAGGCAGTAACGGATAAATGGCTAACACTTCCACGCAGATGCGTCCATGTCGGTTTATCTCCTGGCAATGCCCTAAAGGGTTTGCTCCTCATGTGTTAGATGAGTATAGCATTGTTAAGGCCCCGCACCATATTTACATGTGGCAGGATTCGAACCTGAGACCCCCCAGAAGGAAACCACTTTGTGGAAAACCCCCTGACCACATTAATTTATGAACTTTATACCACGCAAAAAAATCCATCGCCGAACGACAAAGACGCCCTTTATGTGCAAAGATAGTAAGTGTTTTCATTAAAATTGCCAAAGTAGATGGGTCAAAAACTTAGGGGTAATATATCTAGTTTTGTAATGCCTTGGAGTAAATACATTTCTTCCACAAACTTTTTTAGAATTCTAGATATTTAACTAACAAGAACAAAAACCAATCGCCCGAGCCTAGTCACTGCGACCTCTGGTTTTTATAAAGTCTAAATTAGACACGAAGTTTACGATATTATCAATATTAGATCTTCATACATTTAATTCGTAAAAACTTATAATTTTGAAGATATACAGTTCTAAGTGATACACTTTACAAATTGTAGTACAATAATCACATGTTTATCACTGTCATTATTAGCTAAGACATATTGATGAAATGGTTTGCCTATTATAAAACAAGGAACGTGCTACAATAATTTCCCTATTATAGAGTATTTGGAAACTAGTTTTACTCATTATGTGATATTATCTATATCACATTATAAAACAAATTCACTTTTCAACTTTCAACATTCATATAATTCCCTTAAAATAAATCCCAACCACTTTTTTTTTTTCTCTCTCTCTTCAAATCTTAACCACTTATTTTTTACTCTTCCTCATAAATCATTTTATTCCTCTAATTCACTCAAAATCTTTTATCTCAAAAATCGTACATCGATAAATTATAAAAGTTATATGGGTGTTCTTAAAATTTCATGCTCTTTCATTAGAGATGCCATTCGATATACTTTCGACGAAATTTTAAATCCGATGGGGGAGCCCAGACGACTAATACATTTGGCTATCACACTATATGACCTATCACCCCCTATTACCTATCATACTCTATGACTTATCACCCCCACCATCTCACCGCCACAACGTGCGGGTATTTTGTCTCGTTATGAAAGATAACTAAGAATTAAAATATAAATTGTGATCTTGTACTTGACATTTAAGTATATGTATTTGATCATGATGCGACGAATATGTTTATTCTCAATCACCTGTCCTATGATAACATAATAACAATTATGACTGTTTTGATATTCTCTTATAACAATTAGGACTCTTGATTTGAGTGACAATTGTAACTTTAAAAATTAAATGTATAAATACTATCGTTCAAAAAAAAAAACTCCTCAATTTGGTTAAAAATAAATATAAATTAAGTATTCGGGGCTAAAAAGTGTAAATTATTGATGAAAAACAAAAAAGTGTAAATTAATGAGACTTTTTCTACAAATTAAAATAAATACAATACAATAATACATTTAGATAATGATTATTAGTATTATTAATTTATAGTTAATCTAAATGATGACATACGCGAGAGACAATTTGATAAAATTGGGCGAATTGATTGGTTAATAAGTTATTAGTTCAACTGTTTTATAGTATATATTAAGATTAAGATACTATAATTAAGATTAAGATAGTCATATAATGTTCATAAGTTATTAATTTATTTTTTGTGGGACCATTTTTTCTGTTTATTTTGGGATCAAAGGATTGTATGTAACTACTAGAATGAAGACCCATGCGATGCACTACTTGAGATTTTCGTTTGTTTCGTGCTTATGTTTAGGTTTGTTTGTTTATATTGAGGCTTACGAACCATCTTGGATAAGAATGTATTGTCAAATATGACGGTTGTTGGCTGCAAGGATTACTAATACAGAGGAGAAGACGTTATAAAGGATAGATTAAAGATGATCAGATGAATGAGTAATACTTCATTTGGGCTCTAATTCTTGAGCTACACTAATTTTTGGGCATAGTGATTAATTAACTAATGCTTAATATAACTTAATACATTAACTATCCCAAAACAAAAAAGATACATAATAAACTTAAGTAATATCATAAATTTCATCATTAATAACTCATAAAGAAAATTTGCATTGCCACATTATTGCAATGACAATATTTCTTTTTCACCTGGATTGTCATGATCATGGTAACAAGAGGGTGTAAATTAAAATAGAACATTGTCTGATCTTGTACTACATGCAGCACGTTATTACTAGATATAGGTAGATTTATGATAAAATACCATCATACTAAACCATAGCTAAAAGTGAAGAAAATTGTATGATGGTTATATTAACGATAGACGGTTGTTTCTTTTTTTCCCCTAATCATCTGGTGTATACTAAACAACAACAATCGGGTTGAATTAGGGATTCTCAATCTTCACCTGGTTTCAATTTTCGTGCTTTAAATTTGCGGGGCCTTAAAAGGTATCTTCTTCTTATGGTAGTTTGTTGAGTGTCATGACGAAATGACAAGATGAGGTGCCCTGGGCACCCCCAAAGAAGGGTCGAAGTTTTTGGGCCTGTAGCTTTACCCGTCCCCCCTTCGTCGGGCAGGAAGGTGAGGATGACGTCAAGTCATCAGAGAGGGAAGGACTTTCTAACTGAACTTGATTTACCCGGCTCAACATTCTTGGAAAACAATACTGTTTCATCATTTGAAGAATTGACTTGTTGTGTTTCATCATTGTCCTCTTCTTATGTCCCATGGTTTGGTTGTTGGACCTCATTCATGTTGACATTCATGCCTTCGTCTATCTCATATTCCGTTGTTTGTTCCATATCTTTTTCTGATTCATGTCCTGGATGTTCGTTAATGTGTTTGATAACTATAAGCATGCTTCTAAAGGACAACAAGTATAACAGTCAGTCAGTCATAATGAAATATGAAGTAAATTATCTCAGTAAAGTAATATTAATTCATGTGCATATTACTGTTTACTAATGATGGTATACCAAATGACTATTCCATTTGTTAATGCTATTAACTACTATCGTTTCATTCATTATAATGTATTAACTACCATACTAACTCACATAAAATGAAGTTGCATTGGTATATCATTGAAAAGCAAGGGTTACAAAGCAAGTTTCATTCAAATTTAGTATCTCCATAGATATAAATATAGACATAAATGCATAGTTCTCGAAGAATGGATATAGACATCGTTACAGATTATGTATTATGTATAGTCATACCTTGATCATGTGGCTCTGGATCTTTGGGCTTTATTGATCGAGGGGTGTCCTTTTTGTTTTCTCTCATGAAAAGAATGCTTATTGGTATGTTGTCTTCTTCATCTTCGGAGTCCTGAGTATAGGAGGCAGTGTTTTTTACATGTACATGGGTTGTTGGTTTTAGGTGTGACAAAAACCAAATTAGTTTTAATCTTTTATTGAGGTGTGACAGTAACTAAATTCGTTGAAATCTTTTATTCGAAATGCATTGACTTCTATTTGATTTTTTCAAAACTGATTTTCTTTGAGTTAATGGGATGTTATCCTCTTCATCTTCTGATGTTATATCATGTAAAACATGCTTCTTCTTATGCATAACATTTGTTGATTTGTAATGATTAAGCACAAAAGATATTTGTAAATTTCCCTAAAAGTAATTTTTTTTTTTACAATTTATCATGCAACAATATAAATGATCACATCAAATATATATATATATATATATATACTTACAAAATGATGAATTTATTAAAATGTTGGACTTATTAAGTGCCAATAGTTTCGGAATAATAACTCACTTTAGACATAAAAATGAGGCCTTTCGATAGGGGTTTTTATCACAATTTGGACGCTCATCAACGTATTAATGAATCAAAGGAAAAATCAAGGTGCATCTAACCCTAAAGAAAAACATAAGGAAGGATATGATACATAGTCGGTTGGAAGTGTTTTGTGTGTTTTCTTTAAAGTGACATGAAATTATGTTTTTAATAAAAGAGTTATGCATGTACTTTGTTTTTCGTTTTTGTTTTTTAAGTAAAAGTTAAATTTATAACATAAGTAAAAGTGATGTGAAATTTATTTCGGTTCTTTTATAATTTTTTTTTGTTGTCATTTCTGTTTATTATGTTATAAATTTAACTTTTAATTAATTAGAAAAAATAATGATATAGAAACTACAATATAGAATTGTTTTTATTAGCTAATTATATTTTTTAGTTGTTAAAATTGATTTAGTTTTTATAAAATGAATTGATTTTATCGTACGTTTTTTATCTAAAAGATACAATTTATATAGATTTGTACACTAAAAAGATTAAAAGTTTAAATACATTAATATATTTACAAACTATAAGTAATAAATGTATATGTAATATGATATAAATATAAAATAAAAAATATATATTTGGTTTGGTTCGGTTCAGTTTTTGAACAGTTTTTTGGATTTGTTCGGTTTTTAGAAAATGAAAACCAAACCAATGGATTTTGTTTGGTTTTAGTTCTTTTGGTTCGGCTTGTCGGGTTTTTTGGTGTTTGTTTTTTTGGGTCGATTTTTGCTCACCCCTAGCATAGAGTATGCAAGATGTGTCATTTTTTTTAAAAAAAAAATATAAGTATAAATTATGAAGGATAAGCTGGCTAATGCTGTATATGAAGAGGTCAAATAAGGAGAATATAAGTAATAGAAAGTGTGAAAGTCATTTTGCTAAGTTAGGATATAATTATTGAAATTATATGCAAATTTAAACGTATTTAAATAGAATATTATGTTTTCTATGAATAAATCTATTAATAGTGAGGGAAGATCAAAAGTTGGAAACCGGCACCCAATTACTGTAGCCCGTTGATTGTAATCTGTTCGGTTACATTATCATCGCATCTGGCACATATAGTTGACCGTGGCAAATACAATCCCACATAATTTAGTGACTGACTCTGGCTCTTATTGATTGTCATTGCATAACATGATTTGATGGGGAACTGTCCACGTTTCATTATGAATGGCCATTTCGATGACGTAGAAGTTAGGGTTATCCTGAGAATCAATGTCGTCTTACCCATCTTTGATCCAGTGATTATTCTTGCCTTAACAACAAATCTTCCTAGATCGGTGATGATGAGACGTGTACCATTACATAAGCCTTCACTTGGGTTTACATTCCTTAGCAGCATTACAGGGAAACCCTCTTTGAGTTGTAAAGCATGTGGCCGCATTCCAGGAAAGTTTAATGAATTCAAAAATTCAATTGGGTATAATTCCTCTTTTTCCGAAGAGTCAGTAGATTCTTTGCATACTTCATCTGAACTCATATACAATCTTGCTGGACGATTTAGCTTCTCAAACATATGTTTGTTTATTTCGTCCGCATATGCATTTTTTTGGTATTAGAATAGCCATTTCCTTTAGATACTCTTCGTTGTCCTGGTTTTCAAGGAAGTCTGGAAACGTGGCTTCGATGATCTCCTCAATTGGTAAAGTAGAGTATGGAACAATAAACTTCTCAAGGATAGGAATCCAAGTTGGTTCGTCCTCACTTTCTTTTGCCTTTGCTTCTGCAATTCCATCACCAATAATCAGGACCCATTGATGAATGATATCAATGACTCCTGTTGATGAATATTCATTGACCTGCATACTATGTGAAAGGGTAAAAAGCCTGCAACATTTCCATAAGACAAATTTGTTAATGCAAGAGTGAACAATTTCCTGTCTCTTACCTTTTGGGATAACTGACAGGATCTGCCTGAAATCCCCACCAAGTAAAACTGTCATTCCACCAAAGACCCAATGTTTGTTTCTTGGATCTTTGTATCCCAGTATATCTTCCAGTGTTTTGTCAAGTGCTTCAAAAGCATATTTTTGAGTCATTGGTGCCTCATCTCATATAATGAGGCGAACTTCTTGCTTCAATGCGGCCATGTGGGTATTTTGTGTTATACCACATGTGCTACTCTCTAGCAATTCTAATGGTATTATAGATCGACTATGTGTTGTTCTCCCTCCCGGAAGCAACAATGAAGCAATTCCTATCATAGGTATAAGGAACGTAAGCTAAATCAGAGGTCGAAAAAGATGTTGAAAGGATAATTAGACGATGTATAAATTAAGTCGTTTTATATATTTGTTTATATATTATTGTGTATTACGTATTTATGTGATGGTTAATTTTATATTACCTGAAAATGCTACCGCAAGTTCAAGTGTCCCCTCTGAATGTAATCGTGATAGTATGGCCCTGTACAAAAAAGTTTTGCTGGTTCCTCCTGGTGCATATAAAAAAAAAGAAGCCACCTTCTTGTTTCTAAACAGAAGAAATCACGCTCTCATATATTGTCAATTGATCTGGATTAAGTGGCCATATAAATCTCTGTGTTCAAGTGCTTCTTGTGCTCGACTGTAATTCAGTTCGACAAGAATTAGACGATTGTCCAATATTGTGGGCAATGATTTATCTGGTTTTAGTAGATCTGGGTAATCCTCTAATGACTTTCCATTCCGCTGCAAATTTCCTGAATTTTGACTAAGCAGTAGTTCTGCTTCTGCTCATCGGAAAGTTCCAAATCCGGAAACATGGATTGTTTCTTTTTTTTTTTTGTATTGATATCCTCAGTTAACATTTCCCAAGTCACTTCCTATAATTGATGTGGACTACTGACTTCACAAAACAATAAAATTGTAACAAATAAGTTGCGAAGTTGTGTTCCTATTGCCTAGAATTTAGCCTTAGTGATTGCTTGTGTCCATTCCTTGTCATCGCTTAAAAGTCCATAGGCGTAGCATGCTTCCTTATATGATGCATATTCATGGTCATTGACGGTTTTAATTTCATTAAAAGATTTCGGGCGTTTGACGACACTCAACAAAATTTTCAAATAGTATCGTGGGCCGGCTGTAGGGTTGCAATAAACAATCCGCCCAACATTTTTTTTCTTCTTGTCTCGCCTTTTCCATATTTTATCCTTTTATGTCCACATATAGTGGCGAGGAATCTGAGCATAAGTGTATTTCCATGCTCTGGAATCTGTTGCGTTTAATTCAAGCCATTTTGTGAACATTGTATCTGTGATTCCTTTTCTATTCAGTAATGAAGGCAACTTTTCCGAGTCACGAAGAGTGATCATTTGCTTGTTTTCAAGATGAAATGTGAGTCTGATCACTGATGAATAAGAGTAGTGGATGGGAAATGCAAGCATATGTCACACTGCTTCATAGGGAGATAAATAACGGCAGTCCAGGCAACTCTTGAACTAATCTATGATAACAACTTTTTCAGAGGACGTTTCACCATCAACTTTAACATTATCATCTATCACCATTGTTGCTCTGTCGGGTCCTTTATTTAGATACTTGAAGAGGTATTTTATCGCTCTAGATCTATTACACCATTCAACATTAATAGATCCCGGGCGATCAAATACCTCTTCAAGTATCTAAACAAAGGACCCGACAGAGCAACAATGGTGATTGAAGATAATGTTAAGGTTGATGGTGAAACGTTCTCTGTAAAAATTGTTATCATAGATGAGTTCAAGAGTTGCCTGGATTGCCGTTATTTATCTCCCTGTGAAGCAATATGGCGTATGCTTGCATTTCCCATCCACTACTCTTATTCGTCAGTGATCAGACTCACATTTTATCTTGAAAACCAGCAAATGATCACTCTTCGTGACTCGGAAAAATTTCCTTCATAACCGAATAGAAAAGGGATCACTAATACAATCTTCACAAAATGGGTGAATTAAACGCAACGAATTCCAAAGTTCGGGAATACATTTATGCTCAGATTCCTCGCCACTATATGTGGACATAAAAGGATAAAATATGGAAAAGGCGAGACAAGAAGAAAAAAAATGTTGGGCGGATTGTTTATTGCAACCCTACAGCCGGCCCACGATACTATTTGAAAATTTTATTGAGTGTCGTCAAACGCCCGAAATCTTTTAATGAAATTAAAACCGTCAATGACCATGAATATGCATCATATAAGGAAGCATGCTACGCCCATGGACTTTTAAACGATAACAAGGAATGGACACAAGCAATCACTAAGGCTAAATTCTGGGCAACAGGAACACAACTTCGCAACTTATTTGTTACAATTTTATTGTTTTGTGAAGTCAGTAGTCCACATCGATTATGGGAAGAGACTTGGGAAATGTTAACTGAGGATATCTTATACAAAAAAAAGAAACAATCCATGTTTCCGGGTTTGGAACTTTCCGATGAGCAGAAGCAGAACTACTGCTTAGTCGAAATTCAGGAAATTTTGCAACGCAATGGAAAGTCATTGGAGGATTACCCAGATCTACCAGAACCAAATAAATCATTACTCACAGTATTGGACAATCATCTAATTCGTGACGAAATGAATTACATTCGAGCACAAGAAGCACTCGAATACAGAGATCTATATGGGGCACTTAATCGAGACCAATTGGCAATATATGAGAGTCTGATTTCTTCTGTCCAGAAACAAGAAGGTTACTTGTTTTTTGTATATGGACAAGGAGGTACCGGCAAAACTTTTTTGTACAGGGCCATACTCTCACGATTACGTTCAGAGGGGACAATTGCACTTGCGGTATCATCTTCGAGTAATATAAAATTAACCATCACATAAATACGTAATACATAATAATATCTAAACAAATATATAAAACGACTTAATTTATACATCATTTGATTATCCTTTCAACATCTTTTTCGACCTCTGATTTAGTTTACGGGTCTTATACCTATGATAGGAATTGTTTCATCGTTGCTTCCGGGAGGGAAAACAACACGTAGTCGATTTGTAATACCATTATAACTGCTAGAGAGTAGCACATGTGGTATAACGCAAAATACCCACCTAGCCGCATTTATGCAAGAAGCTCGCCTCATTATATGGGATGAGGCACCAATGACTCAAAAATATGCTTCTGAAACACTTGACAAAACACTGGAAGATATACTGGGATACAAAGATCTAAGAAACAAACATCAGGTCTTTGGTGGAATGACAGTTTTACTTGGTGGGGATTTCAGACAGATCCTGTCAGTTATCCCAAAAGGTAAGAAACAGGAAATTGTTCACTCTTGCATCAACAAATATGTCTTATGGAAATATTGCAGGCTTTTTACCCTTTCACGTAGTATGCAGGTCAATGAATATTCATCAACAGGAGTCGTTGATATCGAGAAACAAGAATTTAACAAATGGGTCCTAAATATTGGTGATGGAATTATAGAAGCAAAGGCAAAAGAAAGTGAGGACGAACCAACTTGGATTCCTATCCTTGAGAAGTTTATTGTTCCATACTCTACTTCACCAATTGAGGAGATCATCAAAGCCACGTTTCCAGACTTCCTTGAAAACTAGGAAAACGAAGAGTACCTAAGGGAAAGAGCTATTCAAACACCAAAAAAATGCATCTGCGGACAAAATAAACAAGCATATGTTTGAGAAGCTAAATCGTCCAGCGAGATTGTATAGGAGTTCAGATGAAGTATGCAAAGCTTCTACTGACTTTTCGGGCCACGAGGAATTATGCCCAATTGAATTTTTGAATTCATTAAACTTTCCTGGAATGTCGCCACACGTTTTACAACTCAAAGAGGGAATCCCTGTAATGCTGCTAAGGAATGTAAACCCAAATGAAGGCTTATGTAATGGTACACGTCTCATCATCACCGATCTAGGCAAATTTGTTGTTAAGGCAAGAATAATCACTGGATCAAACAAGATCAAAGAACACATGACAGAAGATAAAGGTAATATAATACAAAATCAGTCAAACATTTTAATAAATTCATCATCTTCTAAGTATATATATATATATATATACATATTTGATGTGATCATTTATATTGTTGCATGATAAATTGTGAAAAAAAGAAATTACTTTTAGGGAAATTTACAAATATCTTTTGTGTTTAATCATTACAAATCAACAGGTGTGATGCATAAGAAGAAGCATGTCTTGCATGATACAACATCATAAGATGAAGAAGATAACATCCCATTAAGTCAAAGAAAATCATTTTTGAAAAAATCAAAGACAAATGATACAAGGTTGACCTTACTACACAACAAGTCAAACTCGAAGGGAAAAGATACTGACATATAAAACCAATTCATATTTCATGTTACATTGATATAGATTACATATGTATAAATCATTCATTAATTGTAATATTACATGGCCTTAATTAATTTAGTTTGGTTAAGTGATAACACAATAGAATGATTCCTGCAATCTATAAAAAACAATGCTATTTTCATTTATAAGAAATATTGTTATAGAAGTCAATGCATTTCGAATAAAAGATTTTAACAAATTTAGTTACTATCACGCCCCAATAAAAGACTGCCTCCTATATTGAGGACTCCGAAGACGAAGAAGACAACATAACAATAAGCATTCTTTTCATCTAAGTAGTTAAGGACCAAAATTTCGGTGTTTCGGTCAAGGACTGGTATTTGAAATATCGGTTATTTCAGTGGTATTTCGGTAATCGTAATATTATGAAAAATGTTATATAAAATTATATATATACCAAAAAGATTGCAATTATACACACATCAAGTATATTAAGTTAATACTCAATCTAAATATCAAAGTCAAGCTTAAAAGTGTCAATATTTGATAGAATAGTGTTAATACTTCAAAATTTTAGTGTTTCTTATGTTGTTTTTTAGTTTGGACAAAAATAATTTAATAAAAAAAATCTGAAAAACTGGTATACCACCGAAATTTGACTGATTTCGGTGAGATTTCGATAAACTTCACTGAAAATATCGGTACCGAAATTGTAGACAAAAATCTATACCGGTATACCAGTGGAGGACCGAAAACCGAAATATCACTAGTATACCACTGGTATACCACCGAAATCGACTACATAGCTTTTCATAAGAGAATACAAAAAGGACACCCCTCTATCAATATAACCCAAATATCCAGACCCACGTGATCAAGGTATGACTATACATAATACATAATCTGTAACGACGTCTATATCCATTCTTCAATAACGGTGCATTTATGTCTATATTTATATCTATGGAGATACTAAATTTGAATGAAATTTGCTTTGTAACCATTCCTATATTAGGGTAATGTAAGCCTTTCAATGATATACCAATGCAACTTCATTTTATGTGAATTAGTATGGTAGTTAATACATTATAATGAATGAAACGTTAGTAATTAATAGCGTTAACAAATGGAATAGTCATTTGGTATACCATCATTAGTAAGTGGTAATCTGCACATGAAATAATATTAGTTTACTGAGATAATTTACTTCATATTTGATTATGATTGTTATACTTGATGTCCTTTATAAGCATGCTTATAGTTATCAAACACATTAACGAACATACAAGTAATGAATCAGAAAATGATATGGATCAAACAACGGAAAATGAGATAGACGAAGGCATGAATGTCAACATGGATGGGGTCCAACAACTAGACCATGAGACCGAAGAAGAGAACAATGATGAAACACAACAAGTCAATTCTTCAAATGATGAAATAGTTGATAGTGACACTCAACAAACTACCATAAGAAGAAGATATCTTTTAAGGCCCCGGAAATTCAAAGCACAAAATTGGAACCAGGTGAAGAAGGAGAATCTGAAACCCGATTGTTGTTCTTTAGTATGCACCAGATGATTGGGGGGGGGGGGGACCAACCGTCTATCGTTAATATAACCATCATACAATTTTGTTCACCTTTAACTATGGTTTAGTATGATGGTATATTATCATAAATCTACCTATCCGGTAATAACGTGTTGCATGCAGTACAAGATCAGACAATGTTCTATTTTAATTTACACCCTTTTGTTACCATGATCATGACAATCCAAGTGAAAAAGAAATATTGTCATTGCAATAACGTGGCAATGCAAGTTTACTTTATCAGTTATTAATGATGAAATTTATGATATTACTTAGTAAGTTATATTAAGCATTAGTTAATTACTCACTATGTCCAAAAATTAGTGTAGCCCAAGAATTAGAGCCTAAATGAAGTATTACCAATTTATCTGATCATCTTTAATCTATCCTTTATAATGTCTTCTCTTCTGTATTAGTAATCCTTGTAGCCAACAACCGTCACATTTGACAATACATTCTTATCCAAGATGGTTCGTAAGCCTCATTATAAACAAACAAACCTCACCATAAGCACAAAACAAACGAAAAGCTCAAGTCGTGCATCGCACATGTCTTCATTCTAGTAGTTACATACAATCCTTTGATCCCAAAATAAATGAAAAAAATGATCCCACAAAAAATAAATTAATAACTTATGAACATTATATGACTATCAGATTCTCTATTGTATGCGTGAACTTAGTAAAAATGTTTAAATTATGTAACTAATCATGACCAGACAATCAAAAACTTGTAGATGACCGCTTATATAGGATGCCACGTATACTATTTACATGATTTAAATATTTTTACTAAGTTCGTGGATACAATAGAGGTTCTGATAGTTTGTGCACATAATAGACATTCGGTCATAGTTAATTACATTTCGTAGCACTTAACCCTAGATAAATTGATTATAAGGTTTCTTCTATAGAGTTTTTACTTTTTAGTGTAGATATTTGGATTTCAAACTTTGTGGTATATATGCTTTATGTGCGAATTACTAACTTAAAAACTAACTGCTAATATTTGTCGTTAAAAATATACATGTTACTTTTTGCTCAAATAAAGTTTTACGTTTTAGAATTTTGTAATGCCTAACTTAAAATATATAGATAATTGTGAGATACTCTTGGAACGGGTATCACACTATTTAATTCATATTTTCAAGTAATCTTCTTGTAACATCTTAAATTCACTTTTTCAAACCACATTTCTTATTTTTGTTAACACTTGGCATCATCAACTTACACTACATTTCAACCCTCATTACGTTTGTTTCATTTCAAGATAAAAATTCCATACTTTCAATGTCTAAAAGTTATGATACGAAACCACATTTCTTATTTATTGAGTATATATCTTAAATTTTATGATACGAAACTATGGCGTAATGGGTATGTTGGAGTGCGTTCCGCGCAAAAACGGAATTCATATGCCATTCAAAAAATTAAAAAAGAAAACAAAAAAATCTTTTTGTGTTGTACTTGTGTCGTTCCATACTCATTACACACATATTCTCTCTTAAATTTTTTAATCCATCGACTTAAAAAGCAGTTTCTTATTCTTTCTTCAACTTAACAAAAGGAATTAGATACCCTTACCATTACCATTCTTCTGTTTTATCTCCTTTTCATATTAAATCTCTCCTTCACAAATATACATTAATCAAGTTCATTCGTATCATTTCTTGTTCAAAAATTTTTTATATATCAAAAATCATACAGTGGTAGTAGATAACTAGATAATTATAAAAAAAGATAAAATAAAATGGGGACAATAACGTCAGGACAGTATGATGCATCATTTAAGATTTTATTGATTGGTGATTCTGGTGTTGGCAAAAGTAGTCTTCTTGTCAGTTTCATTTCTGATGATGATTCTTTTCAACATCTTGCCCCTACAATTGGTATTCTTTTCTACTTTACCTATATTTATATTTCGTTTTTTTTTGTTTTGTTTTGTTTGTTTACATGAATTTTATGTAATTTGAATCTGTGTTGAATTTCTATGTGTTTTTGTTGGTAAATCATGTTTTTTTTTTTTCCTTTTGTCATTTATCTAGTGAGAATTTTAATAGTGGCAATATAATTTAGAAGGTGATCAGTTTTGGTAATTCTGTTATCATTATTCTGTTATGTTTTGGTAATTATTTTTTTTAACCCATTTTTTGTAGTTCAAAACTTTGTTCCTTTATTTAAGACAGTTATATCATATTTAAGACGTTAGGATTTTGACAATACTCGAACCCTGTAATTTATGAACTTTAATAACACGACTACAAATCCATCGCTGAACGACAACGACATGGCTGCCCAAAAACTTTATGTGCCCGTGTCGTAAGTAGATACTATGTTTTAGATTTTATTGGCTTTTATAGGCTAGAATCTGGATGTCAGCTTTTTGAGAAATTTTAAAACTTTATATCGGTAGTCCATCTTGTAATTTTGACTATTAGTAATTTGTTTGACCTTCAAAGTCAAAGGCTAGCTGCCTTCTGTAGGGCAGAATGGCAGAGGAAGTGTGTTTCTTATTCATTTTCCGTTTCGTTAAATGTAGTCACGTATATGTATAAGCGGCTTTAGATCGTACTTATTTACGTACATGTTTGTATTCGCCAGGTGTTGACTTCAAAATCAAGCAACTTACAGTTGGTGGAAAAAGATTAAAACTTACAATTTGGGACACTGGTAAGTATTTTCAATACTATATGGACATGATTCCTATGTAGTATATTTTTGACAAGTTACCCGCCTACAAATAGAAGTGTCACACTCATGTGATTTGATAAACTTTGTTGTTGTAGCTGGACAAGAGAGATTTAGAACATTGACAAGTTCTTACTACAGGGGTGCCCAAGGGATTATTTTAGGTATGTGCTACTTTTGCGTCATTGTTCCATACATATTCTAGTAGTCGAGCATTATTGGAAGTATGAATACATTTTTCGATAATATATTACTACCTTATATCCTGTCTTACAAGAAAAGGAAATTTTCCTGATAAGGTAATACAACGTCAAAAAAATGGAAAAGATAACTGCACTTTTGTGAAATTGATTGTGGTTTATAGTTAATGCATCTTTTTAGCTTTGTTGGATGATTTAGGTATTTGATCATTTCTGTTTGACACTCTTATCATACCATGTGTCATGTCTGCATTTTTGTGGACCAAAGAGTATTTCATTAGTTCATCGAAAAAGGTGGAATGAAATTTTCAACATCATGCTTGTTTCAAAATGTTGTCATTTTAGTAAGCATAATTGTATGAGTTTGATTGACGATATAGTGATATGTCTAACTCTGTATGCTTTATAGTGTATGATGTTACAAGAAGAGAGACATTCACAAACCTATCAGACATATGGGCTAAAGAAATTGACCTTTACTCTACGAATCAGGATTGTGTCAAGATGCTTGTTGGAAATAAAGTTGACAAGGTAAGTTCAATCTTCTAACTTGACGCGAGTCATGGTTCACCTAAGATGTCAAATGGATAGACTAAAAATATTACTAGCGGATTAATGCACTGCTTGAAATTGGCCAAAAATTATTCTCTAATGCTAAAACCTCCCATATTATTTTACTCATCAAAACAATTCTTGATAACTATGAGCTTTATGTTATCATATCTGACATGTGGCACACTTATTATTTGGCGAATGTTTTAAATGTATAGCCAAAACTGCTTTGGGTCATCTGATCCAACTTGTTACCCAGCCTCTTTTCAAGGACAATATACTTCTGAATTGACAAATTGCAGCCATTTCTTGAATATTCAAATTTTAAGCTGACCCCTTTTTACATAACCTACTTACCTCGTCAGTATATGAAGTTGTGAAGTCGCAAAGTTGTAAAGCTGTGAATGCTGTTGCAGGACACTGAAAGATTTGTGAGCAGGGAAGAAGGCATTGCTCTTGCGAAAGAGCTCAATTGTTTATTTCTTGAATGTAGTGCCAGAACTCGGGAAAATGTACAGCAATGCTTTGAAGAGCTTGCACTAAAGGTAATTATCCGATTTTAAATCCCTTGCTAAATTAATGAAGTCTTGAAATCTGAATGAATCCTTGGGTTATGTAATGACAAAAATGGGGTAACCATCTTTGTTATGATTTTTGTTTCGGTTAACCATCTTTGATTTCAGCCATAAAAAGGCAACAAGCTTTTTAATATTACACTCCAAGGTACTCTAGCCCAGCCCACCCTGTTAAAATTTGTAACACAACAGCTTATGTGTCGGTAACTTTGACCGTGTTGACTTTTCTGATGTGGCAAAGTGACTTGGAGTTGATGCCTTCTTGACGTCATGTTGGGGCAAATAAACTGTATCATCCATCCAAAACAGAAATCATACAATAGTTCTGATAAGAACAAACAGAACAACAGCAATTCTAGACCAATCACACAAGCAAGTCACGACAAATACCAACAGAAGTTGGCTGTTACGATTAATTGAATAGCTGGAATAAAGCTCCAGTAGCCCCTAAGTTCCTTAGAACAATAATAATAAACTCAATCCCTAAAAACGATGGCCTTATTTAACCAAACCAGGTTTCACCCTAACTTGGTGTACAAGTAATTCCTAATATTAATTAATTATTAAATTGAACATTCAACCCCCCTTCACTTCTGCGTCTTTTTTCCTTCGGCTGTAGTCTCGACAAACCTGATCCCTTGACTTTGGCCCATTCTGCTCATTAAGCCCATTCTGTCCATTCAGCCCATTCTGTCCATTCTGTCCCTTCTGCCCATGATTCGTATCAAGTTCATGTCAGTTTTTTGCAATTTGTTAGACATACATGTGTAAATTATATAACAAGTTGTTTGGTGAATAGTTCATGTCAGTTTTTGTGAATGGCTAATATTTGTTGTATAAATATCACTACATTGACATAGGGCGTAAGACGCCAACATATTACTTGTACATCTTATATTCCATTAAAGTTGATAGAAAGCAGATGTCCCCATTTTAGAAAAAATAAGTCTTGAGTAGATCGATAATCTGTGCTTACTTCTTGCTGATAACACAGATAATGGAGGTTCCTAGCCTCTTAGAAGAAGGATCAACTATGGTAAAGAGAAATATATTGAAGCAAAAACCGGAGACCCAAAGTGCACCTACCAATATCTGTTGCTCATAGAAGACGGCTCATGTTCTTGATCGGTCTTGATGATTCAATCTATTTGCTGACCTTTTTCTCCATGAAAAACTTCAACGTCCATGCAAGTCATTAAGGTAACCAGTTAACAAAGCTAGTTTCGAAGTTGATATTATCCTGTAAGAGTGATCCCAGAAGGAAATTAAGCATCTAATATAGTGTTTGTAAAGTTGTCTGTGCTTCTCTATGTCAAGTATAACTCAGAAAGAAATGCTTTATTTATTCAAGTGTGTTCTGTATATAACTCGGAAATTTAAAATGTGCCATGAGTTTTTTTTTCCCCAGCTAGTATGAGGAGTATTAGTTATGTTGCTTTTGAAATTTAGCTTCTTTGTTAATGAATATTTGATCGATATCATTACCTTTGCCTTAACTTTGCAACCCGCAAATTATACTATGAATTTTCATAGTAAATGGTAGAAGATGATGATTCTTCATACGTGTCATCTCCTTCGGATTTCCTCGTCTTAAAGCATGAAAGGTGATATCATTTACTCATTTGGTTGGAGCAAGAACCGATTCTGGAAATTTTTAAGCGCAATTTGGTACAAGATTATGTGGCATAATGATGATTTCAATTTAATACTATGGGAGTATGGGACATAATGAGCAGGGACGTCCCCTGGGTTTTAGCCCCTGTGCAACAACTAAAATGTAGTAGTAGTCCCCATAGATAAAAATTTATATAATTCATTAATTCTTAGTCAAACTAGTTTAGATACGGGGACACAGTTAATAAAACTCAGTGCCTTATTCTGAATCATTGATCGGAATTTTTTGGATAGCAAGTTGGGATATAGTCGTGCCCAAAAGCGGGTTCTACCCAAACCAAAACCGGTTTCTAGTCAACGTGGATCCTTTATTTTAACGGGGTTTTCCCGGTTTTTCCCGAATACCCGAACCAGTTCCAAACTGTCGGATTTTCCAAAACCGAAGCCAGTTTTGGTCAAAGCCGGGTTTGACCGGACAGGGAACAGGTTTTTTTAATCTGTTTTTCCAAAACCCCCCTATTTTCACCTATAACTAAATAAATACATTGGATTTAGAGTATAGGCTCGCTGTGAAGTTTGGGCTTCGATTGGTTGTATTGCACATGCTGAAATCCGTCCTAATGATGAGTAATTGAAATAATACTATTAGAAAGTTACCAATTTTAAAGTTTAATATTGATCTCTATGCTAAGTTTAAAAGAAAGGAGACAATGAGACATCTGGTGAGTCGATTAAAGATTGGGAGGATAGATGGTGGGGAGGCTCTTAAATACTAGAATTTTGCTTCTCGCCTTCTCATGATCATATGTTATGTAACAGACATAATGGGCTTAATTCACAAGGTTGGGCCTTAGAAGGGATTTAAGAACAAGCACACAATCAACCCAATTTGCCACCTTAGTGGACCTGATTACCCATCTCACTCTTACTACGCCATGAGGATATTTGAGGATGCTTATCAAAGTTGATTCAATATGGTGCCTCACTGATTCCTTCCGGTTAATGGAGATGAAATAAGTTGACTTAAAGGTTGACACGGGTACTGTGTTCTAGTCCAAGTCATAGACGCAACTCACTAAAATGGCTTTTATTTACCACTTTCAACAAGCTCATGGCATATCGCATAAGACATCTCATAGCAAGTACTAGTTTCTAGTAGACGACAAAGAATGTCCATGATATTCTCAAATATTCAATCAATATATCCCTCATTCAATAGACATGTCAATATTTGAGTTGAAAAATTATTAATAACCTGTATTTCCATCAACATAACGATAAATTAGTGACAAAAAGTCATTTGTCCCAATGATCGGACACTGGTCTCCAAGAGACATTGTCTCCTATCATGGACTCCATGCCACTTCAATCGACTTAACACGGTAATTTTAAGGAAAGTGATATTCGTACTACAACATTTAATAAATTTACCGCCTGTTGTGCATTACATACTTATACAGTGTGGTAAGTATATCAAATATTATGATACGATTATCATTTCCCTAATTTTAATAGTAACCAAATTATTTATAAGATGGTCCCCTAAAAATACACATAACATGGACAAAGTAATACTTTGATTTTTATTATTATTATTATTTTTAAGAAAACCTCGAAAATTCAATTTCAAACATTAATCTGAGTAACTTGAACAAGTTTAAAAACCAAACTCCAACTCCGAAACATCTTTGGAAGGATATAATTCTAACCACAAATAATATTTTGTCAAACCGGCCACGTCTTTCCCTATTGATGAAGTCATTTAATCGGAGTAACCAAACACGGTTCTGTTTGCGTGTTAATCAAGCTTGTCTTAACCTTAATGAATTTCAGCATTAATTGATTAATCTCATAAATTTCATAAATTGTAATTCACGACAAACTTAAGATAGTCAATGATCCGAAGTTTAACTAGTTATTATATGAGATAAAAATTCTAACCTGTTAACCCCATTAAGTCATATGAGGTTTTTCAATCTTTAGACGTCTTTCTAAGCAAGGATGTAACGGAGCCAGTTAAGACAATCAATTATCTTGTGAGAGTTGGAGTTTGTAAAAAATAAACAAATATTAAGTTAGATAAAGTGGTTTATGTATGATATTATTATAATTATGAAAAATGATTAATCAACCTAACTCATACAATTAAGTTGATTTAACATTATCCATTCTATTAGGTTGTTTTAATTTTGTCTTTGTCTTTTAAATTTACTATTTAAATTAATAAAAACAAGTGTGACAATGCTGATGTGGCAAATGAAGTGTCACATGAACATTAAAAGATAGACATTTAATTATCAATACATATTTTAAAAAAACAATATTACCATAAAATGAAATTAAGCTGAGTTGACAAACAAATGAATAACCACGTAACCAATATAGAGATTATAAATAAATGAAAAGTTTGTAAAATAAGATTAATACCAATTAAGATTTAAATTGTAAGGCTATATCGGATATCTAGATTTTTTATTTAATTATTTTTTAAAACTAATTGTTTAACATAGTATGAGTATTCAGCACAAATGTTTCATATTAGGGTGGGGGTGAGCTTCCCCACTCCTCTCCTCCCCTCCCCACCCTTTTTATTTATGGATTGAATGAAAAAATAAAAGAAAAGAGAAAGAAAGAAAGTCGAACAGAGGCAGTGAAAGAAAGAAAGAAAGAAAAAAAAAAAAGAAGAAGAGAAAGAGAGAGAGAGAGAGAAAGAAGAGAGCCGTTTGTGGTGGGCTCCTGTGACTTTTTTCCTTTTTTTAACATCGTAACGGTCGGATGAATAGGCATAGGAATAGGCACGACGCTCTTCACTTTCCTCCTCACCCCACCGGTACCAAAGGGTCGGCGTAGTGTGCCAACCAGTACTGGTTCCCTCCCCTACCCACTCCGTCCACCCTTTTAAAAGGTTAAAACTTGTAGCCGCGTTTATAGGCCTTTGGCATTTAGTGATCACAGGAATCACCAGCCCACAAGGGAAAAACCAACTAAAAGTACCAAACTTTTATGTGAAGCTACTGTCACCGTGAATTATGGCACTCTAGAGTCTAGTCCCCTTCCATTCATACTACTCTATTTTAAATTAATTTTTATGAAAAGAACAAATGAAGTAAATCAAAAAATTTATCCTCACCAATATTTCGATCATAAGTATATATAGAATCTATACTTTCAGATCAATATATAAAATGTTCTTATGGTACGCACATTTTATATTCTTGTAAATTTTTATAATTTTTATCTCAAAACTAGTTATACTGACTTGTTCGATTATATATATATAAAAAGATATAAAATTATTACTAATCGATTAATAAATACTACACGAACAAGTAAAATCACAAATCTCTATCAAGTGTTATGTTGTTTCTTTCCTTCTAACATATGCGTGTGTAAGTTTTAGTGTATTTTTTTTTTCCAAAAAATAAAAATACAGTAACAATAAAGAAATTGTAACGAAAACGCTATATTTATATATAATTTCATGTAAATATATACGTACCAAAAATTTCAATTATACACAAAATTTTTGGCATTTACTTATGACTATGATCACTATATATATAGTAAAGAAAAGTCTATTTAATTTAATTATTAATCATGTATCTGTCAAGTGTCAAGACAAACGTTTCTTTGCTTTAGAATGAAGAAATGCTTGGTACAAAATAGAACATGAAAACAAGGAATGTATGAGTTGTACGTAATGAACCACATGTCTTCAAAGAATTCAATCATGCCGATCGTCAATTATATATATTAACAAATAACTAAATGAATTAATTTTCAAGAATCACTTTACATTATAATTATCAAATTAACTAGCTATGTATGAATTGGATGAATAAAAATTAAAGAATCATATGTAACATATTTGAATTCAGAAATGACAATGAACTAGTGACGAATTTGAGAACACGATCATTTGATCTTTTGACCGAAATGGGAACTTCATTTCCTTTTGATCGTCTTCGCTTGGAGCAGGAAGATTCAAGTCCAACGATAATAGGGTTTTTGGTTTCTTGGATTCTTGACATCCACTCGAATCACCACAACTTGTAGATGTACCAGCCATGGGTGGCATGGACCTATGTCGCCTCATATGACCACCGAGTGCTTGACCAGAAGCAAATTCAGCACTACATATCGAGCATTCATGAATCTTGGCTACCTTAACGGAGTTACCAGGGTTACATTGAATCAATTGGTTCGAACCAATTTGAAGAGATAGCGTTGTAGAGCTATGAAGACCATCCACATCTTTTTTCATCATGTTTGGCCTAATGGTGTCCTCCAAATTAGCCTTTGGGGGTTTCTTGTGACTTGCTCTATGACCACCAAGGGCTTGAAACGAGGAGAACCCACGATTACATGTTTTACATTCGTAAACATAAAACCCTGAAGTCCTCGTCACCTCCACCACCCCCTTGTGTGGTGGAGGGGGTGACGAGGACTGACCCTGAGCCAGAAGAATCAAGCAATTTGCCATGTCTTCTTCGTCGTTATCTTGTGTAATTTTAGTGAATTCAATCGAGCTTGATGGCATGTTGAAGAAGTTATT
Organism: Erigeron canadensis; assembly: GCF_010389155.1. Taxonomy (NCBI): domain Eukaryota; kingdom Viridiplantae; phylum Streptophyta; class Magnoliopsida; order Asterales; family Asteraceae; genus Erigeron; species Erigeron canadensis. The sequence goes on along the minus strand of NC_057769.1, from coordinate 34,319,364 downwards.
ATTACTAGGGTTTTCTATATCCCCATCTTGATCACTAGCGGTAGTCGCGGTGGAAGATGTAGAAGCCATGGTTAGGGCAAGAGGGGAAGAGGGCCTTGGACGCTTGGTTCGTTTTCCCTTGATGATCATGTTCCGTGATTCTTCCATGATCAAACTATAATCATCATCTTGATGAGCTTCCATTTGAGAGATCGAGAAAGAGAGAATGAAAGAAGAAAAAGAAAGGTGGAGTAAGAGAAGTAATGAAGTCGAAGTTTAGTATTATATATATAGAAAGAGATATATAGATTGAGATCGAGTAAGGGAGGGGCCGCTCTCGTGAAGTGTAACCGTGAGAGAGTATATCCACCAATCTAACTTTGCCTTTCCAACCTTGGAAGCTACTATAAAAAGGCAACTAATCTTCCTTTCTTTTGATCTTTCTTTCCTTTCTTTCAAATAAAGTTGTTTTTTTAGTTAGTTGAAAGGCTTACAATATATATAAAGTTTCAATCCGATTAGTTTATTGATATAAAACGACTTCTTTATTTTGTAAATAAGATGAACTTGAAACATGATATATAGAGTATATATATATATAAAGTGTGTATAATTAAATTTCTCAAACGGCCATAAGCTAGAAATTAATTACCTACCTTAAAGTCGTTATGCTAAGGTAATTACTTGCATGTTATGTTCTTACTCTAAAATTAACTAGTAAGGAAACAAATTTTATATAAAGTTTACGAGAAAGTTTGTAGGATTATGGTTAACGATTACATTATAAACTTTGGCAATAACGTGATGGAAAAATAAAAATTGTGAAAATGTTAGTGTTTGCCGGCCTTAGTTTTGTTCAATAAAATGTTTTGCAACAAATTAATTAAAATCATGGGCACGTACAAATGGCAATGTAAACTATGACTAGTTAAATAAGTTTAAACTTTTCGATCTCAAATGTTTCTAGCTAGCTAGCTTCAGAGATTTGTGATCTAATAAAGGACTTTAACTAGATCATTGCTGGATAATTACTTGTATACTATATTAGTTCTATGATTGTGGGTTGTATTTATATGAAAAATGTATGTTTTTAATTATTTAGAGAGAGAAGGAGAGATGGAATCATACGTAAAGATATCTTTTGCAAGTTATTCTATATACCTATGATAATGTTTGTATGTATATATGTAGTGTGTGTGTGTATCATTATTAAATTGGTTTAAATATATATACAAATAAAGGTGGAGAATCGGTTGGCTTTCAAGTAAACCCAGGTAAGAGGAGCTTGCTTGCTTATTATTTATATATGCCATAACGATACCTTGTGGAGGATTGGAGTGCAAGCCTGGCACACTTCTTCCTCTAGCTTCAATTCTATGTTTTCCATCTAGGAAAATATATATATATGTATATATATATATATATATATATTGCTAAAAATAACTTTCACTACAACAAAATTGTCAATTGCTCACACTTATTTCCTCGCATTTTTTAAAAGTGTGAAAAAAATATAAAATGTCATACTTTTTTCACAAGTATAAATGTATAAATAAAATGTTCACACTTAAAAGTCTGATAGCTAATTTGTTACACTTAAATTCCTCGCACTTCCTCTTGTGTGAGGAAATTGGGTGTCACAACTTACTTTTACACTTTTAAGTGTAAACAATTATATATTTTTACACACTTGAAAATGTAAACTTTTTGTTTCTACATATATAATTGTGAAAAGATTTTGATTTTTTAACTTTATTCTCACTTTTAAATGTGAGTTCTTTTCACGCATTTATAAGTATGAACAAATTAACAATTTTTTAAATATTTTTAAAAAGTATGAAAAAAGTAAGTGTTAATAAATAACATATTTGTTGTACGTAGACTTGTAGAGTTCAGATTATACTTTATTTACATGGGCTAAATTTAGATTATTTAGTTGGCTTTCCTATAAGATTACTGCTTTTCGAGTTGTTTTAAGTGAATGTGAAAAAAAAAAGTAAGAAAAAGAAGATAGAATGTTTAAAAATGCAATTGCATTACATGTGGGTTGTAGAAATTGATTTGTGAAATAATAAAATTTTAAATGAGCCTAGCTATGACCCAAAAATCACGCCGGTTTTCAGTCTACTTCAATTATTCACTTAATCATTACCTAATTAGTTCAAGAAATATATTTTGCTTGATTCACCATGGAAAATTGACTAGTACTCCTAATAAAATAGACTAAAAATTCTTCTAACACTTTAAGAATGTGACATGTGGTATTCACTAATTCTCATTCCTAATATTGTTACCTGATTTTTCCACACGTCATCATCCAATAATTAGGAGGATTTTTAGGCCATTTTGTTAGAAGGATTAATCATTTCCCATCTATCATTGAATACAACACCTTTTTATTTTTTAACAACAAATTTAGGCTTAAAATAATTCTATACTACTCCCTCCGTCCCATTTTAATTGTCCACATTTGACTTTTCAAGTCTTTTTCTTTAAATTTTGACCGTAAATATCTTTGTTTGTGTTATATATTATTTGGTGTGATTTATATCAATGAAAAGTATATCTAAAACTCAATTCATTCATATATTTTACATTAAGTGTTATAAAGTACAAACAAAACTATTTACGGTCAAAGTTGAAGACATAAGACTTGACAAGTCAAATGTGGACAATTAAAATGGGACGGAGGGAGTACTATATAAGAATTATAACTCATATGTTGAAAAGTTTACAATTTTAAGACATGTGAAATTACCATTTTACCCTTAATTAAATAACTTATATAATCATTCCATAAATTTCTAAGAGATATAACTACTACTCTTTCAAATCAAATATCTTTATATCAAATACCTACACCACTTGACACATCTGCCGTCACCAAAGGTTGTCGCCGCTGTCACCGGTCGTCGATGCCACCACATCACAGTCACTGTTATCACCGCCGCATTGCGCGACTTTTTCTTTTATGTATTCAACTTCAATTCACAGTAAATCACACTAATTAAAATCCATCACAAATCTCGAAGTCTATCGATCAAGTCATATATATGTCTATAGATGTTTGGTGTCGAGTACAACATTTTATCACTTACTCCGTACTATTATTGATGCCCGATCTTTTAAATGAAGAGGTGATCCTATATCATTTTTTTTTAACCATATGCAACCAAAATCTTTAATTGGAATGATGAGTTATTTGTTAACAATCGAATAACTTTGACACCCAATAGTTAAGACCCCGATCCACATTTTCATACTAGTGCTCAGACCCGTCCATTGAACGGGTAATCTTAAGATATATAAATTCTATAATAATTGTGAAACAAAAAGTGTATCACCAATATCACAACTTAATGAATACGAAATGTAAAAAAAAACATATAAAAATTAACTTCATATAAATATTGATTCCAGTTTACCTTTTTTATTCAACTTTAGTTAAATAAAAAAAGAAACAAAAAGTGTATGACCAATATCACAACTTAATCAATACGAAAGCTAAAGAAGAAATATATGAAAATTAACTCCATCTAAATATTGATTCCAGTTTACTTTTATTTTTTCAACTTTAGTTAAATAAAAAGAGAAACAAAAAGTGTATAACTCGCTCCACTCTCCTAACAGGCCAGCAAGCCATTCGTAGCGGCTTAGCCCTTGTTAAAGGCTAAAGAGTACTGAAAACTCACCCTTTAGTTAGAAATATATTTTGTTTTGGACATATTTTATAAAAATCATATATTATAATTAAGTAAAAGTAAAGTCGACATAAGTTCAAGGTAGCTGTCCTTTTGTGTGGATAGAATAAAAGTAAGTCGACTAAGAAACTGATAGATTTAATAATTAATTAAAAAAAATATTATATAGATTTAATAACTTATATAGATTTAATAATTAATTAAAAAAAAATTACTAAGTAGAGAGTTTTAGGCTCAAAAAAGAGGATTAAAGGTGCAAGTGTACCCCCAACTTATTTTAGTTATATTATAGATTATTATCTTCAAAAAATACATTAATTACCGATATTATCAATATGAAGATAAACAAAGAGACTCAAACCCAAAGCCTTTTTAAGAAAAAAACCATTTATGCGCACTTTAACATATAGGGACTGTTTGGCAAGGGGTTTTTAGGGATTTTTAAGGGCTTAAAAGACCCTACCTTTTAAAAATAAGCTCATTTGAAAATTATAGCCTTGTTTGGTAATACATAAGAAATCAAAAGCCCCAGCCCCGAAAAGTCTTAAAAGCCCCAAAAGGTCTTTAAAATAAAAGCTCGTAGAAAGAGAGTTGAAAAAAAAGCCCCAGCCCCTAGCCTCAACATCAAGCTCCAGCCCCAAGCCCTTAACTACAGCCTCAGCTTTAAGCTTTTGTACCAAACATACCCATAGATAACTCTCAAATTTGCTTAACAATATTTTACCAAAAAAACACTATAAAACACGTTTAATGGTATACAGCTAGAAAATTATGGTGTACCGATCATAAATTAACACGTTTATATACAGCCATTCCGAACATAATATTATTATTATTATTATTATTATTATATCTTGAATAGTATATTTTTGTTCAGCAATTACATTCTTATCGATCAACGACCGACTCCAAAACTTAATCATATGTCTATGTTTGACAAATATATATAACTACGACAAGTGATCATATATATATATATATATATATACACGTACTGTAACTTTGAGAACAATTTTAACTTTTGAGTGGTGTCATCCTCTTTTTTTTTTTTTTTTCTTGGCATTCTTTAAGAAATTATACATACTAATATATAAAGATAAATTGCAACAATATTTGATTTCATGAACAGACAATTAAAGATTAATTTACCCCTGCTTATACAAAATAATTTAGTTGACTTATTATACACAAGTCAAAAGCTAATGGAAGTATCATATGATTGATACACATGGCTTTCCTAGATAATGCATACCCACTTCAAAACTTAACCCAACCACTTCACTAATTAATTAACAATTAGCTTAATAAATGGAGCATAACAAATTAATTAAGTAGAGTATCTTTTTATTAAACCAATGTTTTAAAAACCGATATTTTAGTTATACCGGCGTGGAAAAATTTTCCGGTATTACCGGTATTATCGGTAATACCGGAAATACCGGCCGGTACGAATATTTTTAATTTATTATATTTTTTTGTGTAAAATCCTACAAAGCTTGTTACAATTTAACAAAAATAGTCAAAATGCAATTATAATTTACTCAAAAATAATACCAAATATGTATTTCATAACAAAATATAGGTTTTAAAGTTCACAAATAACAAAAAAATAACATTAAAGTATCATAAAAATAATTTTTTTTAAAAATCAAAATTTATTTTTTGAAAATACCGGAAATACCGGTATGGTAATACCGGAAAATACTGGGAATACCAGAAATACCGGTCGGTATTAAATAGTGAAAATACCGAAAAAATACCGGACTTAAAATACCGGCGTGGTCTCTGGTACCGGTAATACCGGCTGGTATTTACCGGTATTTAAAACATTGTAATAAACTCATCATCATTATGGACTGAAACTTGTAGGGTGGCATTATCTTTTGTCTTGGTAAATATCGCCAAAATGAATTTAACTTGCCAAATATGTAGCTAGAGAGAAATCATCATCCGGGTTGTAGTAACTTATGTTAAAAAGAATAAAGATTCAGTCGTGTGTGATTCTAATCAAGTAATCGACTAAGGTTATTTGTCCTTGATTAAATTAATGTACGTGTCTAGTCCAATGCTCTGAGTTAAAACAAACAAAAATGATTCACCCCGATAAATCTTACCTAATTAATTAAGAAGCATTCCACTATATATATATGTGACAACTTCTAAAATAAAAGTTGGTCACATATGTTTTTTTAGACACGTCAGTACGTGGTACCTTACCTTCTTCCTTTCATGTTAATATAAAACCGATTAGTGGAAGACCAATGATGAATAGATTATCAATTTAAAAATATATATTATGTTTTCGCCATCATCAAATTATATAATGTGGTAATTAAATAATTAATTTGTATTTTTGTGTAAATAGCCAGAGTAATAAATAATTGGCGGTGGCTTCAACAAGATTTCATATATCCTGATAGTATGAGTTGTAATGGTATTGGTGTTGCATGCATGTAGTGTGTGAACTTACAGAAAACAATGACTTTTTAGATGTGAATTAAGATTCTTGGCGTAATATATATGAACTTTCTACGTAATTAAGGGAGATCGAATCATGGGTTGTGACTTGTGAATTGGGAGTTAGTAGTACCAACACATGCATGAGATATATGTTTTTCTTTCAAACAATTTTTATTTTTTTTACCCAACAAATTTCTTATATATAACACTTACATCAAACTCTCAAATAATTGTAAGGATGTAATTCATTCTTGACATACATTACAGGAAACAATAACCTCTACCAAATAGCTAGATTTAACAAACATAATACTATATTTCGATCTATTAATTCTCATAACTTCTAGCTAGCTTGACATTTGGCCATCCATCTTTAAAATTAACTTAATATTAACAACAATTGTAACTTAATTTTCATTGTCGACGAAGATGCATACTTATCATTTCGATAATTATTAGCAATCTAATTATAGATCGAGTAATTTTTATTAAAGCTTCATGATTTGAGTTAGTATTGTTATTGTTACCAACTTACAATCAACTACTTGTTAAGTTTGAAAAAGAGTTTCTTTTGGATCGACTTGCTTTTAATTTTCTAATTAAGTAAAACTTTATGTATTATCATGTCTTAAGATTTATTGTTTTTTTATTGTTTGGTTCTTATAATTAAGTGTGGAGAGCGTCAAAAATATTCTGTGTACATTAAAAAAAAAATTATGTATATATATGTAATGTGGGTATATAATTTATGTTAAAAATATGTATAGATATAGATAACCAATTATACAGTAATCATATATACATTAACACATATGTTTGTTGTAGTTTCTGTATATTATATGTCAAAAATGATCGATATAACTTTTTTGTATTCTGTTGCGAAACAGAATTGAATATATATGCTTGTTACATTAATGTTACATGTATTTACGTGACAAATCCTCAACCTCAATTCTAGCTTGTGTCATCCTTTTTGTGCGAACACATTTCTATCTTTTTTAGTAAACTTGGTACATATATACGAACTCCATTTGGGTAATCCGTTTCCAAAAAATGCATACAGGTTTTAAAATTAGAGAAATGATATAGTTAAAAACAAAAGTTTACTAATTATAAATTCATATGGACCAATAAAAAAAATGTAAATTATAAAAGAAAAAATACATATAACTTTATTAGTAGTTATTGATTCCACATGTGTTTGTAAGTTTTGTTAGTAAAAACTTGTTTGTAAGTGTAGCATTGCTCAAAAGTTATCGTTTTTTATCTATAACCTTTTATAAAGAATATTGAGCTCTTCTATTTTAAGAAATTTAGTACTTTTTTATACTCAAAATATCTTTATTTATTAATCATAATTATCATATACACACCTAATATATACTTTTATACTATTTAATAAATAAAACAACCCTCTCAATTTAAAAGTTATACATGAATTATCTAAAATATCATTAATGATTAAATTACAAAATCAGTCATTTATCCAAAATATCTTCATTAATCTTTTACATCAATTACCTTTACATCAACTATCTACACCGCTCGACGCCGCCTCCACCACTAACAGTCGCCCCCATCACTGCACCGTTGCCGTCACAACCACCGCCGCATTACGTGGATAATGTGCTTGTATATTAAAGATGTAATGATTGAGTCAACCATGCTCAGGTGATTATTAAAAATGCAATGTAATGTCAAATTATGTGAACAATTTAGATAATATTAAAGGGGAATATACACCTTTTTATTTGTTTCATTTGATTCTTTAACTAGATTGCTTTTTGTACTCTTCTTCAATGAGGTTCCTTCATGTGCAACTTCCAACCGTTTATTAAAAATTTAAAATAAACTATATATTTTCTCAGTGTCGTACGTGAAGCTAGATGAATGATTGAGGTTCGGCTGTATATTAACTCTCCGGTTTTACCCAACGTTTTAAATTAAACCCTCATATATGGTAAAGTTTAAGGATTTTTCCTCCAAATACTTGTAACGGCTCATGGTCAGTATCTCGTTGTCTATGGTACGTGCAAGGCTTCACTATTACATGATTAAGTTTTCCTGATGTCGTATCATAATTTAAAGTTCGGGAAAAAAATTAGAGAAATTAATTGATTCAAATATATGAATGAAATCTTAAATTAACTGTCCCATACTAAGATGGGGCCCAAGTGAATGTTTCGACCGGATATTGGGGATGCATCTGACAAAGAAAGCTAAGAATATTGTTGAAGCTATTTTATTTACTTGGTGGTGGGTAATATGGAAGTATCGGAACAGTGTTGTTTTCAAAAGAATCACCATGCCCAACCTAGAGATTTTCCGTGAAATTGTTTCTTCTCATTATTTTTGGATCAAATGTCGTAGTAAAAAAAATAGTATAGTCTGGAACTTATGGCAAATCTGCCCCATTTATTTCATGTAATTTTTGTGTCTTTTCGGTAATTCGCTGAAAGGCCGTTAGATTATAAAATTGATGTTCCAAAAAAAAATCTTTCTTTGCTTCGTTTACAGTCAAGTCATATGCCTTAATTTGATCTTATAATTGGTACTATAAAAAGTTAGATAGACCAGGTTGGCTCTATGACCTAATTAATAATGGTCGTGTTTTTAATCTTGTTTTCTATATAATCAGTGTCTTGCTAAATGAGTGGTTTTTGTGTTATAACCGTTATGACACCCCCATTATAAGCTGAAATAAAAGGGCAAACAAGGTTTTTAGTTCGATATTTTGACTACCGAAAACAACCAAATAAATTTGAAGTTATAGCAATGTGACTCGTTATTAAGTCATACATCGATTACCAATATATATACATTTGTGTCTTCTACAATACAAAAAAATAAAAATTGAGAAAAATGTTAAGGGAGGGCCGAAATCAGCTCTTCTTTACTGACGAGCCGATGGCTATAATGTACTTTTGTCCATAGAAATAAATGGAACATCTGTTCTATCTTGGGCTTATTTTTGATTTATTGGGCTGCTATTATTGAATGGAGTGATACTCGTATCATACAATCATTTTGACCCACATGCTAATTAAGAGTTATCAACTTATCATAAAATTATCATTTTCAGAATAATATAATTGTCTTGTAGATACAGAAATATCAGTTCGATGTACACTAGAAAATTTTCAACTTTTGTTACTTATGTTGCAACTGCAATTTTATGTGCTATTTAGCAAATAAGTATATCATTAAACATGACAGGGCTATCTAAATACTTACAAATTCTTATTGACTTACGAAGTATATACTTAGAGAGTTAGAGATGACATTTTCAGAAGCCATGAGCCACCCTTTGCAGGATTATGAATTGTTCGGTTTTGTTGGACATACTTCATATATATAGATTTCTTGGTGAGGGCTAACATCAAACCCTAAACTTATGACACCCGTAGCTTAGATACAGCCTACGGAAAAACACTGAACCACGATATATGTATTTAGCTAATAATACAAGACAGGTGATTAATAAAAGTAATCCTTGAAAAAACACATGTAATTCAAGATATTGGCATTGCGTATATTCATATTTGCAAGAGAGTTTTCTATGCATGAACATGAATACATTCAATATATTTTGATTTTTTTTCACACATACAACTTTTTAATCCACGTCTTTTTTCTATTTATTTATCAATGTATATATGAAAACAAGCTACAAGAGAGTTCTTCAGCTTTGTTTATACATCTTTCTGGGCATACAAAATAAAAACCATACTCTTTTTTTTAGTATTGAACAACAAATGATAGTGAAGGCCCAAAGAGATATGGGCCATCATGTTGATACCCACCTTTTGATTGATAAAATTTGATCTGCCTCCCTCACAGGCCCACCCCCCCAAAAAAAAATCGTTTGAAGATATGAACCATAATTATTGTCAAATAAAGTGATCAAAGCTTTCAGTATCTTAATTTCTGTCTTAAGAAGACTAGTCTCTAAAAAACATAATGATTGATAATAATCAGTGCCCCAGTTTTATGAAAGGATACTCAAATGTGACAAGAAAGGCCTTAAGAATATAGCCCAATTTTGGATGAATTTTGTGATTACTTTAATATGTGAACATGGACCGATACAAAACCCAAGAAGTGCACAGGCCATTACCAAATTCCTTCATTTCAACCCGTATCAAAAGTTGAATTTTTGTTCAAGATGTCTTTTTTTATTTTCTATTAATCAAGGGCCTTATAATAATTTGATTCATCAGCTAATAGTTTTATGTCATGCTAATGTAACATTATTATCTCACTTGATAAATTATATCGTACGTTTTTTAAAATTGAAGTTTAGGGTTTAATTCCCGGCATGAGTACAAGTTTGTTGGGGATAGTCTAGAAATAAATGTTGACTTGCCGTGAAAAATAGTTGTATGTCATGCTGTCTAACATAATATATCACATCGTGAAAAGGCAAGGCAAAAGAGTTATGATTAAAAAGAATAGGTTTTTGTTCCGTGTAGCATGAAGCTTTATCTGAAGATATGTATTTTTTTTTTACATAATGAAATGAATCATTCTTACATGTCAGCGCTATCATCTAATTATATTATTGTGTATCAACGGATATGCTTCAGAATAATCTCTTTCATGCCACCACATATAATTTTAAGTCAACAAGTGAGCATTTAGACATATGTTTATCTTTGTATGTGAAAGGAAACTTGTATTTTCTTCTAAAGAAATTTTAAGTATTTTTATATTATCTACTGGGGTAACACTCTGGTGAGAACACTTAAAAACATCATTTTGATGCATTAAAAGTCCATAAAACTAACATAGTGCATAACAAATTATCATTATTTAAGTGTTTAACAACACATTGATCCTTCAAAATCGAAAAAATCACGTTTTTTGTTTTGTGCATCCATCTTCGAGGATTGTTGAATCAAAGATCAGAGTTGTCTTTTGAAATGCGGAAGGTATGAACTTGTCTTGAATTCTTCAATCTTCGAATCTTGAAGTCTTTTCTTTGAAGTCTTGGAATGAATTTTCAGAAATATGTACTCTCCTCCTTGATGTGTGCAATATAGCTTTTGGTAAAGTGTTGTTGTATGACTTGAAGATCTTTAATTTGATGAAGACTCTTTTTGAAGCTTTTCTTCTTTTGTCTTGAATCTTCAGCCTTTTGTCCTTTGAAGCTTTGATCTTTGTCACATCGTCTTGAACACTTTCTTGGATGCATATTATCAAAATGATGCATCCAACAAAAAACGTGATTTTTTTTTATTTTGACGGATCAATGTGTTGTTAAACACTTAAATAATGATAATTAGTTATGCACTATGTCAGTTTTATGAACTTTTAATGCATCAAAATGTAGTTTTTAAGTGTTCTCATTTGTTCTCATTTTAAGTTGGTTCTCATTGATTGTCACTGTAATATATTCAAATAAGGATTAAAAAAATTATTGAAAGCATGTAAAAGTAAAAATTACTACGTGTGAATGCTAACCTCCTGATCCCATGTACTATTTGGTATTCACTAATCCCCCAGACAACACTACTAGAAAAATAGCCTTTAATGACACCTAAATTATGAAACATGCATTTTAATGACAAGCAAAAACGTGTGTCATAAAAATACTGTCATAATTTATAAAATCAGAAGGGTTTATGAGACGCAATTTTTGGTGTCATAAAAAAAGATAGTGTAACACGGGATACATTTTCTTTGTGTGTCATCCCTTCGTGTCGTCTTATAATTTTGTTACAAATATATAAAACTTGTAGTTAAACAAAATCCCTCCCAAAAGAAGCCCTACGTGTACATGGCAACGAAGAGGAGCTCCAAAATCGAACGACATCGTCTACACAAAATCGAAGCCCGAAAATCGTTCGTTTTATAGTCAAAATCTTTCAATTTGGCTGATATTCATTATTTTCTCTATCGAGTTTTGTATTTATTTTGTTAATTATTGTTTTTTCAGATCTCGAGATGAAAAGAGCTAAATCGGACAATAAAGTCGACACCAAGTATGATTTCATCATCTATTAATCTTTTTACTCTAATTTATATGTATATATATATATATATATATATACTTTTAGCATGTATAGATCAGTTTGTTTTTTTCATCAATTATCTCGTTTTTTGCTTTGTAATATATTGAAAGAACTCAACTCGACTCAACCATTTTTTTATTTTTTTTTACAAGTCGACTTTATTTTACCAATTAATACTTAGAAAAATTTTAGACAAAATAAGGTGAAAAACTCAAAATGTTCAAATTCAAAATCAAACAAATTAGAACACCTTAATATGTTATAATAAACATATCCTATAAGTTTCAGACCTTGAAAACATCGGATGAAGCTCGGAAAAATTTTGCTCGAAGACAGAGAAACTGCGGCCGCAAGCACGGTCAACCGTGCTTTGCGTCCGTGCTCTCAGAAACTGAACACCAAGAGGAAATACTGCAGACGCTGAGCACGGTCAGCCGTGTCTGCGTCTGTACTCTTACTGCACACACAAAACATCAAATTTGACTATTAACTCAATTTGGAACCTTTTCCAAACTCAAACACAAGCTCCATCACACATCAAATTTGATTTCAAACCTTCACATGACATAATTTACAACATAATTACTACATTCGAAACTTTAACAATTGAAATTTACACTAAAACAACCAAGTGGGTCACTCGCCCGCATTTACCCAAAGTGACGAAATGACCAAGTTGACTCCAAAATGATTTATATTTCAATCCACCATAGTAGTCAAGACTTCAAGACTTAAAATACATCATACACAACATTCTCATTCAAAAGACACATGTATCAAGAGTTAAGAGTTTGAGAGGGAATTAACTAGGTTTCTAACCAAAATGTCATTCTTTTATGGATGACCAAATACCTTCAAGTCACTAACACTTCAAGTCAACAACTTCAAATCAACAATACCTAGTTCCTTCTTCCGGAACCACCTATAAAATGGTAAACAACTAAAACGTAAGCAAATGCTTAGTGAATAAACTTGCATACAATTATACATACGAAGGAGGGCAAAAACACAAAAGACTATCGCATGTAGCCAATGATACCGTCATATCATCACTTGCATACTCACTTTTGCGCTAACAAAACATACATGGATCCATATACGCTAAACAATAATCTCAAGAGGTTTTTAGGCCTCAAAGGTTCTTAGGCCTTTATCTCATCTCAACTATGGGGTTCTTAGGCCCCGGCCTCAAATTAGGCCCTAACGCCGAATCGATTACCACACATGGAATCCACCATCGTATGGTAATCGACCCAACGCACATATAAGAGTCTGCAAGAGTACTCACCTCCTCCGCGACTATCAACAATCAACAATGCAACAACAAGTGCAAAGCTTTCAACCTATCAATTCAATACAATATGCACATAAGACTTTATTCACAATCTTGGCTAACTCACTTAACCAAACTAACGATTCACTAGCATTCCTATTCACCCAAACTCAATTTGCTTGAGTTGGCTTAAAATCAAGTTTTACTTAACAAAGTTCAATCTTTCAAACTCATCAATCTCAATTATCTATCATTTTGCTAAAAATCTCATTTTACAACCAACATGTGGCCATTTCATCTAGTTGCTCAAAATTTACCAAATTCTCGTTCACTAGCCTTTTCCAAACCCAAAACCCAAACCCATCTGTCATTGAGTTACTTCCACCTTTAATAACAAAATTAGGTAGTTCATCTTACCTTTTTCAACCACATTTCAATAACTAGCAAAAATTTCATCTTTTCTTGCAAACTCAAAATATTACTTTGAACTTATCAATTTCATAATCAAACATATCATATAACTCAATGACAACTAGGTTAACTAAGGAATTGGGGAGAATATAACCATAATTCATCTTCTAGCAAAAACCCCCAAATTGGTTCACTCCATGAACCCTAATTTCAAAAGAAATATGAAAACTAAATTAGGGGAATTCAATACCTCAATAAACAATAAGTTAATGCAAGACTTAAGTTGGAAATTCTTCTTCCTTTCTTTTCTCTTTGAAATTCGGCCACCACCACAATACCCACAAACCCTAACTTTTCAATTCTTGAATGAAGATTATTTGATGGTGATGATTATTATTATGGTTTCTATCCTTGGATTGGAAGAAATAATCTTTGATTTTGAAAGAAAAGGAAGGAGATTGCATGAAGAAAATGGAGGTGAAGAAAATGAGGGTGAATGGAAATATGACTCATGGAAAATTAGATGGCTGGCACTCCATAGGGATGCCTCGACCCATCTCCTAATTTGTGGGTATTTTACCCGTTATCCGCTAAAGTTCTAACTAAATTAACCCCATATCTAAAAATAGAAATTAGTTTAATGTCAAAACTACAAAAAGGGGTTAATTTATTTATCTTAAAATTATTGGAATGTTACATATATATATATATATATATATAATATACAGACAAACACATAGTTGCGATTAATTTTACTTAATTTGTGAATATATGCTCGTTTTTAATTATAAATCGATGTGATATTTTTTAAACAAATCTGTTTTTAGTTGATGTATTACAAGATCTGCTTGTGTTTTTAGAATAATTTTTTGGTAAATTTTTCATCTTTATGTATATATTAACTTGTATAATAAAAGGATTATGAGAAAACATTGGCTTCATACAACAAGAAGCTCCAAAGGTTCCATTACAGTCAAAATCGAAGCTCTAAAGGTTCAAATCGAAGTCTCATTATGACACCAAAAAGCGTGTCATCTGACCCTTTTTATCACACCAAATCGGTGTCATTAAAGGTGTTTTTCTAGTAGTGCAAGCTAGTGTCCAGGTGAATTTCAACCACTTAATAATCCTCCGATTATCTCAAAATTGCCTTTGGCAATACTCGAACCCAAGATCTCTCTTGGAAAGTGGCGGCTGGTGGCTACTGGGCTATTACCCAGTGGTTAAAAAGCCAAATACAAGATTAGAACTCACGATATCTAACTTTTAATATTATGCACAAACCACTTGATCTAACTTAAACCTAATTAACCAATACTTTATAAAATACAATTATATGAGCATATTCAAGGTGTAACTATTTTTCTACCAAAACCAAGATAAAATTGTTACAAAAGCTCGACGAAAACCATGTTACAAAATGCTTTTTTGTTTGATATATTAAAAAGTTAGACATTTTTATGATTAACAAAATCATACTCCTGCATTAAAAACAGCAAAGAGAGGTCGATGTATATTTTTATTTACGAGCATGGTACCCGCGCAATGCGACGACGGTGGTGAGGAAGGCGGTCCAGTGGCGGCGGTGATAGGGTTTTACTTTGTTAGAGATGAAAATAGTTGAAGGGCATAGTTGGTATATCACGTGAGAGGGTGTTTAGCAAGGAAGATTATTTAAGGGCGTTTTTGTCTTATCATGTTCTTAATTAAGTTAAGGGAGGAACCCAATTTATTTTATAAGGTATTATAGATAATATTTGTCCTAAATAAATATTATAAATAAAACTTTAGTGGTATCCTAGTCCTTCTATGAGGGTTTTAGGCACAGGAAGACCAAGTTCAAATAATGAAGAGACAAGATTTACTCTTATTAATCGTCGTGTCGTTTGGCGGATTAATAAGAGGTTTTTCTCCCTCCGTGGTTCTTTGAAAATTCGAATGATATCCTTCCCGAAAGATATATAAGCAGATAAGTGGTACGAACATCATCTGACAATTCAACATTAAAAAAAATTGTCCTAATATTTTTAGCAACTTTATACTTTTTCGATCCCCGAGTCAATAACGATTACCCAAATGCTATTTGGTAGTTCATAGCTCACATACATGTATGTGATTATTGCTTCCAAATCATTTTTATTGTCACTCTCATGATATTTGATATTTACGATATGATGTTCAAGATGAAAATAGTTTTTTCATATACGCTACCAACTATGTCAATTTGAAGATAATATTGTCAATGTGGTAAGTGGTTCCTAAAGTTCACTACAAGAAAAATGTCGATTAGTGACCACTTTATTTAGTGACAACTAATTTTTGGTCACTAATAATCTTATTTAGTTATCATTAAGATAAGTGGTCACTAAACAAAATTAGTCGCAAAAAATAACATTTTTTTGTCTCTAAACAAAATTAATGACGGATCTTTAGTGACGAAAAATGACCACTCAAAATTTTGATTGTTAGTGACGAAAAATTGGTAACTAACGACAATAGTGACCAAATTTTGATTGTTAGTGACGAAAATTTAGTCATTATGTTAAATTAGTGACAAAATTTGGAGTGGTCATTTTTCGTCACTAAAGGTCTGTCACTAATTTTGTTTAGAGAAGGAATGTTAGTTTTTGGTCACTAATTTTGTTTAGTGACCAAATTTAGTGACTATTTTTTTAATGGTAAGTAAATAAGTTTTTTAGTGACCAAATTTTAGTTGTCACTAAGCAAAATGGTCACTAATCGACATTTTTCTTGTAGTGGTTTTTGACCTTGAAAGTATCCATTTGAGTTCGAGTTTCACCTTTTACATTTGTGGGGTAGATTAATATAGATTTTTTGAAAGCTCTTGTTATTTAGATTAAGAGTATAATAAAATTTGATGATAATATTTAAAGATAATATTTTTAAAAAAAAAATTGGACAGCAATAGGTGAGTATTTTAATATTAGCTTGAACATATACTAATTTTGTAGGGCAAACAAACACAAAGCCCAGACTTTCATCTATGATAGCCAAAGGGGAAAAGACACCACTAACATGAGCCGAAGCCCACAACTCGCCACTATTTCAGCCGAATATAAGCTTAAGGCTACCAAAATGCAGCAGTTTTAGAAGGAGAAATAAAACCCCACGAAACCGAGTTAAAAATTGGATAAAAGTGGGTGTCTCATTTCTTCAACCGAACATTAACTTGAATATATGTGAAAAGTAAAACTCAAACAAAGATTATTATAGTAGATTTGATTATCATACATGTTTGTGATTTATTTGATTAGTAAAGCATTCAAAACTGATTAGCATGGGTTTATAAAATTGCAAATATATGCCAGTAACAAAAGTGGATAAATAAACCTGTTTAATTAGGTTTCGAACAATTAATATATATATAATAGAGAAAAAGTGAGTATGAGTCTTTTATGCAACCAACTTGAATAAAAAACCCTTCACATATCAATATTTTAATATTTTGAATAAATATTTGGCCCTCATGATTTTTATGGTTTTAAAAAAAGTATGTGAGAGATTTTTCACCAAACTTAAATGTTTAACAGCCTCATATTCCTTTCCCCCTATATAATAACCTAAACTTCTATAAACAAATCAACCAATTAGGACACTGCTAGACATAACTACACTACACCTGCACGACTTCGATTATACACAAATAATACTATGCAATGAAACTTTTTATTTCTGATATAGTTTAAGCTAATTTTAACATTTAATATAGTTTGGTATTTTATGTTGGAAAATGATTAATCAACCTAATTGGTGTGCCTAAAGATATGCCTAAAACCTTAGGAAGTTGACATATGGAATACACTAATTCTCTTTCCTAATATTGCCCCCTGATTTTTCCACGTGTCATCATTCTAATATTGCCCCCTAATATTGTCCCTGATTTTATATTCTAGATCCACAGGTATAGTTTCAGAAATGAACAGTGCATATGTCTGTGATTAATTTAGTGGACTTGACTAATCACATCGCAATACTAATCATGGTTGATTGTTTATATATATATATATATATATATATATATATATTAAATAAATAGGGATAATATAACTTATATGTTAACCAGATAGCAATATTCCTTTTATTCAATATACTATACAAAAGCTATATGGGATAACATTATTAAAGAAAATTAAGTATAAGTTTAAACTTATTCCGCGGGCAAAGTAATTTGTCATTGACTAATTTTTTCATAATCATAAATTAGTACATTACATAATAATTTTCTAACAAATTCAAATCAATTAAATCAGATATTTGATTATTCATTTATTTGCTATCAAATAATAACTCGACAAAAAAGTTAAATTACATAACAAATCAATTAACTTCATGTTCGATCTATTACAATACCAATATAACTCCGTCTTTTATACAACCATCACGGACCACCATAGGAAGTTATTGGTCGTTGTAGGTAGGGTATAATCAGTGGCGTAGCTAGCGTTTGTATCTTGGATGGGGCGAAACAAAATACAACAAGTACCGAAAGATGTTTGAAAAAAGTTACGATCCTAACCTTTATTGTCTTTTCGTCATAGCTCTTCAAATATTACAAACTAGGAAATTTCCGGCCATGCGTTGCGGGGCATCAATTGTTGTGTTGAAACGATTGTATTATTTAGTATATTTGCGTTGAATTAACAAAAATTATGTCATGCATAAGTTTGTTTAAAAGTTTATCATATCACATATATATTTATTTAAAAGCAAAACCACAATAGTTTCCGTCTGCATCTTGCATAGTTTCAATTAGTTCGGTTACCTTTTGTTATTAATGATGTGTCGTTATATATGTTTGTTAAAATATTTGACATAGATATTTATTCAAAGGTAATACAAAAAAAATAGGTTTGATATACTATTTGAAAACCCAAAAGAAAAAAAAATGTAAAAAACTAAGAAGTAACTCGTAATTTTTAATCTTAAAGGGATCCAATGTGGTAAATCTGAAAATTGTTACATAAAAATAAATGTTTTCAATATAATTATTTGAAAGAGGAAAAGTATTTTTGGTTTTTCAAAGACAGAAAGTTTAAGAAAAAAAAGGGTGGTTTGTTTATTAGATATTTATAAATAGTCAGGGGTAAAATGAGAATACTAAAAAAAATGCTTAAATTTCCTAAAATAGATATCCAATATGTTTAATAAGAGAACATATATATATATATATATATATATATAGGAAAGATATTTATAGTACAGACATTACAAAAAATACAGTTGTAAGTTAACTTACTTCCTTCTATCTCCGATTACCACCATGATCCTCCGGCAACGGCTACCATCTTCGGAGGATCATGGTGGTGATCGGAGATGATCATGGTGGTGGTTGGCGGCGGCAGTTTCGCCGCTGAAGAAGGACGAAATTAGAAGAAGGAAGTAAGTTAACTTACACATGTACTATCTAAACAAGCTCGAAATTGACTATAGCTCGACCGAGCCTTTATTTTCAAGCTGGAGCTCGAGCTCGCCTTATGTGTTGACACTTTCGAGCTCGACTCGATTAAAAATTATATTAAGTTTCAAATTAAATTAGTCCTATAAGCTCGACAATTTCAAGCTTGACTCGATTAAGTTTGGCTCGGTAGGAAATTAATTATGTAAAAATATATAATATTCAAGGGTAAAATTGTAAATAACAACAAGCTCGATTAAGCTCGTGAACTTCTCGAGTAGGGTATATTGAGGCTCGAGCTCGACTCGAAAGTCTACTCGAGTAGCTCGAGCTTGGCTCGACTAAGACCGAGTTGATTTGGAGTAATTTGCGAGTCAATTTCGGATAATTCGTGAACTGTATCGTATCATTTACACCCTTAGTTACAGGTGAATGTCTTCACTTGCAACCTTTTAGGCGGAGAAAAAATGGAACTTGAACTATAGAGACCAAAACATAAATATTTTATTTAGATGAGTGAAATTAAGTATCTATCAAACTTTATATAATTTTATGTAGTATACTTTATAAATTACCATACATATATTTAGGACATAACAAAACAAACTTTGACTCTTTGAGGGAGTTAGGAAGGTCACAACTCCCCTCATCTCCATTCAATTTTATCCTTGCTTTTGGTTCAATTTTATTTTACTAGCACAATTCCTAGTACACATGTATTGCCTATGTCTACACTTTAATTAGACTCCAAGAAACAAATCGATTATTTAATAGTGAACAAAGGAATTAATCATATGAATACATGAATGTATCAATCAGAAATACGTTACTGCTATGTTAATATGTCACTCAAAGTTTTTGCGGAAGACTAAAGACAATCTGTATGTTACTAAATACCAAAAATCCATCGTACAACACAACAACACATACCAATTACCTATTAGTCTATTACATATACCCAAAAAAGTTACATTGTGTCAGCAATTACGATTTACCTTTTACCAGCTTATTGCTTTCACACAAGAAAAAAGAGTTTGTAAGCAATTACTTTGTATATAGAATAAAATATTACAGATAAGTTAAAAGGAAAGTAGCTTTTTCATGGATTGTCTATCCAGACTAACATGGACGTGTCCCTTTTGGTTTATCCATTGATTCGCTGGAATGATAGGGTGGATGGATTTATTTCATGATTCATAATATTTCAAACTATGAAAGAAAGTACTTTAGCTTTAGTTTAAAAAGTCATTCTCTATTTAAAAATAGAGATTTTATGTTCAAGCATTGCTGAAGACATATGAAGTCCTTTTATGATGACTTAGGTATACTCAGGTTCAATTCTAAGGGGCAGGGTTTACCCCTAAATCCCTAATAATCATCGTGTCTTCGGGCAGATTAGTAGGGGTTATTCCCTTATCGGGTATTTGAAATAGACATTTCTACGTCGAGAGAGCTCTCTAACACGAACCCAGACCTTCTATATATTGTCGAATCACGATACGAAGTTTCAAACGGAATATACCTTTAAAAAATAAAAATAAAATTTTTTTTTTTAAAAAACACTGAACACAAGTTGTCAAGTTCCATGCCCGTAAATTTAGTAAACGTTGGATCAATTTAGGAAAATGTAAGTTTAAATTAAGCTCGCGCGCTAGCTCTAAAAGACGGTTTCTTTTTTCTTCTAAGATTCAAACTAGATGGGTGACCGCGCGTTGCAACAGCTCCATTTAAAAAACGATTGTTAAGTGTGGTGATAATGGATACGTAAGACGATGATCGGGGCGTCGGTGATGAAGGATACTGTCACACTGAAAAGTAATAGTATGAAAGAAGTAGTGTGAAAGAAACGTATTTTACTTATTTTAAGGTTAGGGGTAATTTATGATTATTGTAAAAAGTGCTTAAAGTCTTAAATTCTATTTTCTTTATAAGGGTTAGTTTATAGATTTATAGATAGATGTAGATTATAGATATGTATTTATTTTCTGCTTTACGATGTATAATTAGTCTATAATGCTAGCTAGCTAGCTTGTAACTACTAACTATAAAGATTTTTATAACTATGTATGATCTATACTTTGTTATAGATTATCTAAAGCTGTTAATTAATTTAAATTTTAAATTAATGTAATACCTAGTATATCTTACCACTTATATTTCAATTAATAACTATCTTCAATTCTAAGCTCAAACTAACTTTCTACCTCTTATGTAATTAACTAATTATAACTTATCATTACTACTGTAATTCAATTATTAAGATTTCAAACATGTCTTACAAAACAAAGTTTTACAAAATTTACATATATACATATATATATATATATATATACATATACAGTAAGGTTGCGTGAGCACTATGTTAGTATCTTACAAAATTCAATTTCGATTATAATCTATACCAAAATCTGAATTATGGAACCGGTATAGTCTTATAAGTTTTAAAGTGGTTCGGATATTGATGGTTTAAACGGGTCGAAACCAATTAATAATGAAGATACATAGTTAGATAAGTACTTGCATTATTAAAGTTTAAATTAACAAATAAAAATGAGATAATTATATTTGACTTCAACTACTTGATCGATCATTTCCAATAATCAAAATTCTAAATTTAGAAAGGCGACATTTAACACCAACTACTCTTTAATAAACTAAACAATAGACTATACAGAAACTTTGTGACCGGTAAAACCGGCAGTAGCTGGTAAACCATTATCACTTGACCACTATATAATCACCTTATTTGCATGCAAAGAGAAAACACCTTAAAACTTCAAACAATTTTCCATCCTCTAATTAGCCTCAGTACTCCACCATTCCTTATATAAACCTTTAACCATGCCAGTCCGAGCAATCGCGGTGGGACGACACGAGGAGCTTAGCCACCCGGACACGATAAAAGCCGGGGTGGCCGAGTTCATCTCCACGCTCATATTTGTCTTTGCAGGGTCAGGGTCAGGGATGGCATTCAATAAGCTAACAAGTGATGGTGCAGCCACTCCTGCTGGCCTCACATCGGCTGCTATTGCCCATGCTTTTGCACTTTTCGTTGCGGTTTCCGTAGGTGCTAATATTTCGGGTGGACATGTCAACCCCGCGGTCACCTTTGGTGCCTTTGTTGGGGGTAACATCACTTTGTTGCGTGGTATTGTTTATGTCATTGCTCAGTTGCTTGGATCCACTGTTGCTTGCTTGCTACTTAAGTTTGTCACTAATGACATGGTGAGCATTCAATTTTATTTTTATTTTTTAAGCTAAACGATAGATCTTGTTTATAATCGAGATAACGGTTAAAACAAGAAAATATAAAATAGAAAAAGTATTCAATTCAAAGAAGCTAAATTAAGTTAGTATTTAGTAAACCATAAAATAAAAAGCATGTAAACCAGAAAAACTCAAAACCGATTCTAGTGGTTCTGTTTTAGGATCCGACCCATTATTCTACGTTACCAATTAAGTTTGTGATTAATATTTACTATATAAGTATAAGTAGATTTTAATCTAAGCACTAAATTTTGTTACGGATTATGGAGTGCATTTTTACTAGTATTTTAGTCTTAGAAGAATAGTTAGATATATACTGCATTTGAATAGATTAGTTCGTTTATTGTATAGTTGTTTTAATAAACTTCTAGGAATTTGGCTTTTAGCAAAACTCATTATTAGATAACAAAAGAAAGAAAAGAAAGTGAATTGACCCAATCTGGATAAAATGATTTTAATTTGTCATATTATCTATCTGTATTATATTATAAAGCAGATTTCTTTCAGATTTTCAACATTGAGTTGAAAATTTTCAATATTGATTTTAAGTACATCCCCAAAATACCCCTCTCATCTATTCTATATTTATCTAAAATAATCATAATACCCTTTCTCTCTCCTCAAATCTCAACTAATCATCTTTTTTCTCTCTCCTCCATAAATTATTTATTCCTCTCATTCATTCAAAATCTTTTATCTCAAAAATCATACGTCGATAAATTATAAAAATTGTATGGGTGTTTTTAAAAGTTCATGCTCTTTCATTAGAGATGTCATTCGATATACTTTCGACGAATTTTTAAATCCGAGGCCGAAGGGCGGAGACAGTAGGCATTTGACTATCACACTCTCTGACCTAGCTATCACCCCCACCATCTCACCGCCGCAACGCGCGGGTACTTACTCTCGTACTATATTAAGCAAATTCACTTTTCAACTTTCAACATTCAATTCAACAATATACATATATTAATGCATAATGTACCATACATCAATGCATACAACTTTCTCTCTCCTCCATAAATCATTTTATTCCTCTAATTTTTTCAAAATCTTTTATCTCAAATACCGTACATCGATAAATTATAAAAATTACATGGGTGTTCTTAAATTTCATGCTCTTTCATAAAAGATGTCATTCGATATACTTTCGACGAATTTTTTCTATACTATATTATAAAGCAAATTCACTTTTTCAACTTTCAACATTCAATTCAACAATATACACATATTAATGCATCATGTACCATACGTCAATGTATACAACTTTTTCTCTCCTCCATAAATCATTTTATTCCTCTAATTCTTTCAAAATCTTTTATCTCAAAAACCGTACATCGATAAATTATAAAAATTATATGGGTGTTCTTAAAATTTCATGCTCTTTCATTAGAGATGTCATTCGATATACTTTCGACGAGTTTTTAAATCCGAGTGTGGAGCCCGTACGACTAAGGCATTTGACTATGACACTTTATGACATATAACCTCTTATGACCTATCACACTTTATGACCTATCACCCTCATCATTTTACCGTCGCAACGCGCAAGTACTTGCTCTCGTATCTACTAGTATGTCCCAATGGAACCAATTTATATCCACATGTTGTTGGTCATAGTTAGTATGCCTTTTTTTTTCCATCTATATATGTGAGTGTGAAAATGGGAAACTATAATACGACTTAAGGCTAAATGTGGTTATTTTGTAGGCCGTGGGTGCATTCTCGTTGTCCACAGGAGTTGGAGTATCAAACGCATTGGTCTTCGAGATTGTAATGACATTCGGTCTTGTTTACACAGTCTACGCAACCGCAGTTGACCCAAAGAAGGGTAGTTTGGGAACAATTGCCCCAATTGCCATTGGTTTCATTGTTGGTGCCAATATTTTGGCTGGTGGAGCATTCACCGGAGCATCCATGAACCCAGCAGTATCTTTCGGGCCCGCTTTGGTGAGCTGGACCTGGGCCAACCACTGGGTGTATTGGGTTGGGCCTTTGGTTGGTGGTGGTATTGCTGGACTTGTTTATGAGTTCCTCTTTATTAACCAAACCCATGACCATTTGCCCACATCAGCCTAAAGTTCATAAAAAGTAAAAACGAACTTCTCAAAATTACTCGTATAAACATAGTATTTTTTTTCGGGTTTTTATTGGTGCATTTCTTTCGTTGGTGGTTGTTGATATCTCGACAAATTGTAATTTGTGGACATTGGATTGTGATTTCTCCATATCGTTCTAATGTTTTGTAAATTTGCGGTTTCTGTTGTATATTTATTGTTGCTTTTATGTTTCTTTTATTTATTCATTGGGAGATTTTTCCCAAGTAAATGAATGAAAAGAAGATGTTTGGGACGTATATATCATGGTTTGTCTACCTAAAAAATGAGCATCATCTTAATTTATGTAACTTAACTTTTATAAAACTATTTTAATGTAATAACGACGAAGACAAATAACTTTAACAATTAGCCTAACAGAAAGTATATAGCCAATATATGTGTTAGAATTTAGAAAATGCATAATAGAGTTGCAACAAACCCACTAAAGTCTAAAGGGCCTGAAATTGGTGTTGGTATAAAATCACAAAGAATTGGGCCCGTTATTGATGAATTATATGGCCCTTTAATATCTGTTAATGGATTGATAAACATTCGAGTATTTAGAATTTAATAAAAGTGTTATTGATGAATTATATGGCTCTTTAATACTGTACATGTTATCTCCATATAATAGAAGTGGTTTTGGACGAGTGAAAAGTACGTGCATCTTCAATTATGCAAACATTCGAGTAAACATTAAAAAAGGATTTCCTTGAATTTCATCTTTCAAATCTCTATATATATATACACACGAAGAAAAAGCAAATATAGAGTAGATAATTGAAGAAGGTCGATCTAGGGACCAACAAGTTGAATGTCTCTTTGATGGTGTGGTTGTAGTGGCCTTGCATTTTTTGCCGCATGCTGCAATTTATTGACAAATAATATTTTTTCATTTTAGAACATTAAGCAAATCAATAATGAGCTTGAAATATTCCAAACTATTTTCCAATTAGAAAAATAAAATTATGCTTACATCGTGAACAGCCTCTCGAAGCAATTTTACTTGATCTAGCGACACAGACCTCACCTGCATCATATATTCCGAAGATATCATCAAAATCCAACATATATTCATTCTCAGTATATATAACACCAAATAAGTGCAACATTCCAAGTACACTTTAATAACAAAAAAACATATGAATTACGCAGTCATGACTATATATACCTTTTTGCTAATGGTCCAAATGACACCTTCGGTACATGGAGGCACGGTGAGTGAGCCAATATAGTTGTAGTATCTTCGGCGACTCATCTTGATTTCTTTTGGATCAATCACTCCTGGGTCTCTGTGTTTGTTATCTTGATTCACCAATGATGTTATGTTTCCAACCAACTGATATATACATGGATCAATCAACAAATCCACTAGTCATTGTCACTATATATGTTTGTCGGTTTCAATGTGACACAAACTTGTTAAGGTTAGATTCATTTTATATAAGTTATCGTCATAACAATTACAAAGACAATATCTTCTGGCACATTTTTAAGCACAATATCTTCAGTTATAATTTATAAAACACACGTTGTGCCCGATTCATGAAAATTAGTAATTGTATCTTTATAATTGTTGTAGCTAGCAAGCACATATAACTTAACTTGGAACATGTTATCGACATAACTAAAGCCACATTTTTCTAGTCCGTAAAGTTCAATTATTCAATGTAACATTAATTAATGCAGCACGTCTCAGCCCATTCAGGTTATCTATAAATGTTATTTTACTGCTAAATGGTTAAGGTTAATATGTAGTGAACTAAAATATATGTGGATATCTAAAAGAAAAAAAATGATTATACCTTGGAGAGAAAATGATTAGGCTTTCCAATTTTGTAAAGGACCCCAATGACTGCTATCTGGTGTTTGGAGTTTGGATCAGTGCTCTTGTGAACCATATGTAGCTCCAATGAATATCTACAAAATTATTAATTTCCTATTACATATATTGTTCAACGAATTGCAATGTCAACTGCACAAATAGATGGAGACTAAGTCTCGCTATGTAACGCATAAGAACTATACTAACTAAGCGGTAATACAAAAAGGCTCGGACCTTCTACTGTTAATGGTATGCTCAGAAGGCGAGTGCCAATGGGCTTGTTTTAGTTCGTATGCAGTCCCATTTATTTCAATTGAACCTGCATCGCCCTCCCAATGAACCTGCACACCATATATCCATTCAAGTCAATCAAAAAGTCAAGCATGGTAATTCTTTTGGCATTCAGTAATGATGTGTTGTTATATATTTACAGAAGCAGGAATTAGAACTAAACTTTTTTATAATTATATTACTATCAAAACTTTTTCTTATCATAATAAAACTGAATTTGGTAACTAATGTTAGTTTTGATATATACTCCGTAGTTTTTTAGGTAAAATAAAACAAATATTAAAGTAAAACAAACAAAACAATAGGTTTTTTCTTCAGTGAAGATCACCATGCATCATAGAAATCATCGTATTGCTTCGTGAATCTTCGTGCATCAATTTAACCATAATCTAAGGGTCAAGATCTTGTCTTATTTGTTTTATATTAATAATTGTTTTACAATACCCAACCCCTATCTAGGTTTTACTTTGCTAATAATCCATAGTAGTAAACCATCCAGGTTTTAATTCGTTTAAAACGGTAAGGGCGTGTTTGGTAAACATCCCTTGTTTTCTAATTTTGTTTTTCAAAAAAACATATAAAAAAAAAACAGAAAACGCGTCCTAATCATAGTTTTCTAAGAAGGTTTTCCAGGAAAACAAAAAACAATGTTTTCTATTTTTCAATATAAACTTGAAAACATGTTTTTCTTGTTTTTCATTTTTTATTTCCTCCCTCCCCCTCCCCTCACATATGGAACTTGTTTTCTCGTTTTCTATTTCGAACGCGTTTTTAATATTTTTATATGTTTTCTAAAAAATGAAAACCCCTTTTATTTTGTAAAAAAATTATAAATAAAAAACTAGTAAATATTCAACCAAACGGGCCCTAAACTATTTTAATCTTGTTGCCAAACTACACGTATATCTACATATTTCGGGGGAATTTCCAAACCTCAATAATCATTCCCACATATAAAGAAAATGGGGCTCGAACTCAAATAGAATACCCCGTTGATAAGCCATCGGGCCATCCAACGTTGTCTAAGTATGGGTCTTCTTACCGATTAACCCATATAGCTGGGATTTATTTGAGTAAAAACTGTTTTCTAAGATAACGTGACAGACAATAATCGAGAGTGTATTTTCCATTTTTCCTAATGCCCATGCCTCAAACATTATTAGCAAAACACCACATGTTCACCTCGATATGTGTGATTCAAAGTTAAACAATATTTTATTTTAAGTGTTCATGTGTAACAGCTGGGATAGACATATATTTCTGCATCTTGTCTGGTATAAACATATACTCGTATTTAGTAATAAAAGTACGAGTACTAGAAAAGTAGAAATTAATCTAGCTAAATTGTATATATTCAAACTCAATTTTCCATTTTGACGGAGAAAATCGAAAGGAAATTAGGATAAGCTATTCCTTTTCTCAAAATGTGGCTATATTGACACGACTTCATCTAATGATTCCACCATTCTTAGGATGATTTTAAAGAAATTAATTTTCAAAACTATGAACATCTATTACCTACAAGCTACCGCAACTATATAAAAGAAAATAACCTCAATACCTAATTTTTTTTAAAAATACATCAATATACCCAAGTTTTTAAGATTTTTACAAAATATCCAACAAAATCGCAATAAATTTCAAAAATCGCAATAAGATTCCGAAAATCGCAACGAGATTATATAAAATCGCAATGGCATTTCTAAAATCCCATAAAGATTTAACAAAATCGCATAAAGATTTAACCATAATCGCATAAAGATTTTATAAATCTCATAAAGATTTTGTACATATAAAGTTCTTTATGAGATTCTAAGTTCTTTATGTGATTCTGAAATCTTTATGCGATTTTTCAATGTTCTTTATAAGATTTTTAATTTTCTTTATGCGAATTTCATAATCTTATTACGATTTTAACAATTTCATTGCAATTTTTTAAAATTATTACGATTTTTGTGGGTATTTTAATAAAATCTAAAAAAACTTTGACAAATTAATAAAAAAATTTTTAAAAAATGGATATTGAGATTATTTTCTCTATTAAACTAGATGAATAACATGTGTCTTGGGCCCTTGGCCAATTACAATCCCCAGTCCCCACCTCTCTTTTGTGGGTCCATCCCACCCGCTATTTCTCGTAAAATATATATTGAAAATTTGAGTTGTAAAATAGAAAAAGTTATGAAATTTTTTGAAAAGAAACTTGAGTTGTGAAATCAAAAAAATTCTGAACAACATTCGTGCCAAGGTTGTCTTTTCCTCATTATAGATAGCGGCGGGATACGCAAATTATATAGCCCGTAAGTGTATATCAATTGAAATGCTAAACTTAAATAAAATTATCAACACACTTGTATATGTTGAAAAGAAAAAGATGAAGAATGGAAAAGATTTCAATACAAGTTAAATCATATTTATGTAACATCGGTTTTGTGATCTTATATTCATAACATTTATTGTAAATAATGATGTCACCTTCATCAACAAACATATTCCCCGTCGACTGTTAATTTTGACTTGTTAAGTTTTCTGCTTACAATTTTAACCATAAATATTTTTTTTTGTTATATAATAGTAGACGAAAGTTATATTAATGAAAAATACATTGAAAACCCAATCCGTCTATATATTTTATAAGAAGTGTCATATAGTATAGACAAATATTTTCATGGTCAAAGTTTAAAGTATAGACAAATATTTTTATGGTCAAAGTTTAAAGCAGAAGACTTGACAAGTCAAAATTAGACATTTAATACGGGACGAATAGAATGTATCCCAAATTTTAACTAATCATTCAGAAATATGACTTCATAAATAAAAGACATTATGCTTAAGGGTGTTTGGAATTGCTTATAAACATTTTTTTTTTTAAAAAAAAGTAGGTATTTATTTGTATTGTTATAATTTATCGGCTAACAAAAACAAAACAATAATATACAGAACATTTCCAAAGTATATCTCACCGCAATGTCGTGGCCGCGGTTAATGATAATGGCAGGGCATGGTTTGTAGTTCCTCGATAACTTGTTTGATTTGTGAATGATATCAACTCTTTCATTCGACAAGTCAATTGGTGACTGCATTTTGCCCTTGTTACATGCCGACCATTCTTTGTGTAGCTTCCCCCATTTTCCAGGTCCTTTTTCGCCATCTTTGATATAGTCGAACTCCTTCTCATTTTCTAACACACACAAGAATGCCTTTATAATTATATGCTAGCTAGAAAGGTTTATTTACTTTAGACTCTCAATATTTGAGATGAT
Source organism: Erigeron canadensis (assembly GCF_010389155.1). Lineage (NCBI taxonomy): Eukaryota > Viridiplantae > Streptophyta > Magnoliopsida > Asterales > Asteraceae > Erigeron > Erigeron canadensis. The sequence goes on along the minus strand of NC_057769.1, from coordinate 34,289,365 downwards.
CAATCAATTTCTTACGAAATTAGAAACTGTCATAGTGTCTTGATGGACCATTTGTAACTATTTGTGTGAGAATATATACTTACCTTGCATGGAAAGGGTAAAAAAAAAAAAAGAAAAAGAATATTGCTATCGTACTTTAACCGAAACTAAATACATCAAAACTAACAAAATCGTACAATTACTCCCGTGACCTTTCGTCAATGGGTCACAATGTAAGGATCAGTTGGGCAATTTTTTTAGGTAGCCGTTTGCCAAAAGTTTAGTTGATGAAAAAGCTAAAAGTGTGTCGTCTCGCATAGATAGATATAAGTAATTGTGTATAATGGTTAATTAAGAAATACATACCTACTTCTTGGGCATAGATTAAATTGGGAAAGACATTAATAGTAAGTAAAACTATTAGTAGAGACAGAATTATGGAGCCAATGCGCATTGTGTGGTTATGGAGATGGATAGTTGTGATGGAGGTGAAGGAGGAAAAAGAAGAAGAAAAAGGAATGGAGATTTACTCAAGAAGATGTATTTTCATAAAGTATTTACAGTTTATATATTTGTAGAGAGAATTTATAAAAGGTATGGTGGCAGTAAATAAGTGATTTGGCAGTTTGATACAACCAAGGAAAGAATCACATGTATCGTGTCTTTTTTTCTTTTCTTTTAAAATCAAAATATTGAAGGTGATATTTGTTTTTATGCTTTCATATATTCCATCTGATTGATTTTATTTCAATATAAATTCAAATATAGAATGAAATTATTTTATTTATTAAAAGCATAAATACAAAGGAAATGAAATTTGTAAAATACAAAAAAATATATTGTTGCAAATATACCACTCGCTAGGTTAACTGAAGATCTAAATACTCATATAAGGTGTTGTTTGGTACAATGGAATGGAGGCATGAGAAAGGAAAATAATTACACTTCCCTTGTTTGTTTGAAAAAGGGAATGAAAATAAAAGTATATTGTAGCTTTTTCTTTCTCTATTTTCATTTCCTTAAAAAAAAAAAAGACAGGGGAATAGATAGTTTACAAAGCATGATTCTCTCTTCCTTTTCTAGTATTGAATTATGAGAACTGGAAAAAAAAAGTCAAACAACTCCTGTCATTGTGTCAATTACAAAATAAAACATGAGAAAAAACTCACGCATAGAAGCCGAGTCACAGGTTTTTAGAGGCTTCCACTTTGTAGTGTTCATCATAAAGTATCAATGAAGGTCCTTTCATATTGGAAAACTCGAAAATACCCTCACGTGGAATGCACGTGAGGGGGTTACAGATTCGAGTTAACATTCATTTTCGAAAAGGATGAAACGTGATCATTTTCCATCTATAAAGGATGATCCTAGAGACCATACCATTTTAAAGTTAAAGAAAGAAATCAGACTTTTTTGGGCAAACCATAAGGACGATTCATGTCGATCACTCTAAATTTTAATATATATTTTTTAATGTGTTTTTCGCGTATTACGCGGGTTAATAATCTAGTTAGAAATATATAATCCGTCGTAATTGCATTTGTAACTAAGCCTTTGACTAAGAAACACACACTTAACCTATTTTATTTTTCCTCTTCATATTCAACCTCCCATCATCCACACACTAAATTCATACACATAACCCTAATCCACCATTAATTAATCAATTAAGCTCAATATTATTTGTATACCCAAAAAGTTACTAAACTGAGATTTGTGATTTGTAACAAATGCAAGTAATTTTTTCTAAATTAAATAGTCTCATATAAATAGGTAGAAATATGATACAGCTATAAATAAAAGATATGTAAAACATCCAAAATGGCCGGATTACTAATTATTGAAACTTGTTCATCTAAAACATTCGCTCTTAACTATCTTGAGATCGGACCATAAAATCGTACATGGCGTTGATTAAGTGGTTGTATTGGTCTTGCATTGTTTTCAGCATACTGCAACAAAGTCATCGATAGATAATCAGCATTAAAAAGGAAATTAAACTACAAGAAAATCAATATCAATTTGGTTTTATTTGTGCTTACATCGTGTACAGCCTTTCGAAGTAGTTTAACTTGATCTTTTGAAACTGTTCTTATCTATATACATAAAATAAAAATAAACACAGTGTCAGTAATATATATATATATACACACATTAGGTCTTTTACCCAAACTATGTGCGTATTTTTTTTAAAGCAGTATAATAATAAACTATATTATGAAACATGAAAAATATAGCGACCTCTAATCCTTGGATGATAGATTATGTAATGTGAACTCCATGCATAATGTTTTAACATACAAATAGACCTAAATTCAGATTGAAATTTGGCATTGAGGACTTTGACTATACTTTAAAGAATTGTTATAGTTGGTCGAATACCCGCAACATACAATTAGGTCAACAAAACAATGAAGTGTAGTGTAGACCTACATGTAAAGTTGAAACACGCGAATTCGATTTATTGGAGTGCCCAGAATATATGATCAAGAATTAGGTGAAGATGTCTGGACTCTGAACCAACCTATTTTGATACATCTATTATCGTCTATTAATTCATATAGAGTATATTATTTCCACATCATGATGATTGAATCTTTTGACTACATAGAGCTTGATAAATGTTTAACTATTTGTTAAATAGCAATTATATACATACACAAAATAAAGCTTAAAAAAACCTTTTTTATAGAATTGTTAATGTTATTAGATTATATTACCATTCATCCTAAATACATACAAATGGAATCAATAACAAATGAATTTGTAATCGTATGTACAATTCTAACAAATTTAAGGATTTAGTAATATAGAATTTGTAATCATACGTACTAAGTGATGATTTAATTAAAAATAAAAATAAATAATAATGATGATAATAATAATAATAATAACAACAACAACAACAATAATAATAAAGGGTATGTAAGAATTTGTGGATTTGTAATATTTTTGCCAAATTAATGTTGATCAATCCCATAAATATATTGTTTTTCATATACGATATATCTAATTTTATAGTTTTTATATTCTAATTTATACTATATTTTCTATAAAAAAATATTGATAATTTAAAAAAAACATGGAGATGCCACATAGGATAAATCTTATGTGGCAACATTTAAGCATAACTTTGATTTAGGAAGGATGGCTTAAAAGGATAGGATTCTTACTGTTTTAATATTTATATAGATATATTAGGTTTTTTACTCGCACGATGTGCGGCTGTTTAAAACAATCATTCAACAAAATTTTGACTAATATTGTGTATTTCGTAGATATATAAATAAAGATAAAAAACAATGTTTGAATTCTCGGTATCTATATTTGGTTTAACGAAACTTTAAATTAATATTTAAAGATTTTTTATTTTTAAGATTGCATACATTTTGTATAGTTAAAATAAATCTGTAGTAACTTGTTTCTTTTGTTAATCTTCAAATTTATATTGAATTTATTTTTAAATCTTTTCATTAAACCTAAAAGTTAATTAAGGTATTGTATTCTCGTATTTTAAACTATGTTTAATGTACATGAAGAATAAATGTGTCTCGAAACTTGTTTTGGTAATTTAAATAAAACTCTTTAAATTAATAAATTATTAATCATTAAGTGACTGAATTGATAAAAAAAAAATTTGTTACTAGTCAACTCGTTTTTTGACTCGGCACAAAAACTTGCTTTTTGACTCTTAAGATTTTACCCCAATCATATAAAAAGAGATGAAACTTTGAAAAAGAAAATTATCATTCTAAATAAGGTTTGAAATCATATTAAATTAACTATATAATTGTAAAAAGAACAATAAAAAGTTATCAAAATATTGACCATTATTGCAGACTTTTATTTTTTTTTAATAAATAGCCAAACTTGTTAGTGAAAAATATATCTTAATGAATCTAAATGTGTAATGTATGGATTAGATATAATCACATTAAAGTTGAAACCAAATTTTGGTGAATATCAAAAAGTCATAAATAATAAACTAAAATACGTAAAATATAATTCCAATGAAAATATAACGATTCTAAATTTGGTTAAAGAATACTTAATTAATAAGTTTGCTTAAAAGTTTATTTTCACTTTTTTATATATATATTTTCTATATTTTATTTTTATTTATATTAATTTTTGTTTTATATAAATATAAGATAAAATATCATGAAAAAGTATGAAGATGCCACATAGGATAAATCCTATGTGTCAGTATTTTAACACAGCTTTAGTTTAGAAGAGTGCTTAGATTTGCTCGGTTAACTACTGTTTTAATAATTATATATATATGGACGATTTTTTAAATTCAGGATACATGAAAAAGACGAACCTAACTTTTACTCTAGTTAATGTACGTGATCTAACAAGGATATGTCGTGAGGCCGTGACCGTTATCGAATTTTTCCCAAGCCACTTTCACGATTGTACTTAACGAGATTCTAACATGAGACATGTAGTAAAGAGGTCCAAATTGATAACTATTAGAGCAATTTTAAGATGTTATTTTTTTTATCTATAATATATATATACAACAAGACTCAATCCTTATGAGCGGGATCTGATGGAGGTGAGATATAGACACTCTTGTTTACACTACTTTGATATTGTTATTAATTAATAGTGTAATTTAGTACCTTTCTGCTAATGGTCCAAAGAACCTCTTCGGTGCAAGGAGGAACAGTTAGTGAACCAAAGTACCGATAATACCTCCTGCTACTTATTTGTATCTCTCCGGGATTTATGATCCCACTGTATCCACGTCCCCCCTTTTCATCTATCATAGACGATATGTTGACCGTCAACTGCGCACAAATCGATTTTTAGTCAGATGAAAATATGTTCAATTATGAAAACAAATTGTTTGTAAGTAAAATGCGTCAAAAGTAGAATTCAAAAATATTCATTTCCAACGCGAACAAATAAAATATTGTTTACTCTGAAAACTATAAACTTTAAAAGTGAAGAATAAGAACAGTACGGTATACCTTAGAAAGAAAATGGTCAGGCTCGCCAAGACTGTAAAGAACAGCGATGACAGCTATTTTGTTGTCGTTGCTAAGATGGACCATATGCAGTTCCATGTCATATCTGTTCACGAATGCATGAATCATAACGTGTCGTTGTTGATTTAATTAAATTTATGATGATTTACATACAATTTTTAAATCATAACAAATTAAAGTAAAAATACCTTCGGCCGTTGATGGTATGCTCTGAAGGCGAGTGCCAATGCGCTTGTTTCAAAATATACTCGGTGTCATAGACGCTAATTGATCCCGCATTTCCTTCCCATTTAAGCTATATATATATATAACATTAAAATCAAACATATGTATGAATTATTACAAATCTGATAAATGGTACGTATTCTCGAATATCTTCTCATGGTGAAAGAGTAAAAGTTAATTTTATTGGTATGATCCTATAAATTACGCGTAGACACATCAACTCCATATGAGTACGTAGTTATTAATACTAATATCGAGGTAGATTTTAGGTGTGCCAACTCGATAATTTCATTAACCAATTAAAGACCCAGTTGTAAATGTGGGTTGGCCCATTTCATAAAGCCCATTCACTGATCTTTAATTTATTGGAGTAGAGTAAATTTGTCCATAAAAAAAAAAAAAGAAAATCACATTTTTTTTGTCACGCATTTTTTACTTTTCACCCCTAAAGTAAACAAATAGTAAATAAATTCCTAAATTTGATACCTTTTTCACTTTTCGTCCCGCGTCAAAATGTGTTAGTTTTATGCCGTTAAGCTCTCCCCACGAAAAGTTCAAGTTGTTGTTAAAGTATAGACAAGTAATGCAATAGTATAATTATGTAATTACCATAATGTCATGTCCTCTATTTTTGATGGTAGCATTAGAAGCCATATAGCTTCTGTTAAGCTTCTTAGAGTTGAGCATCATCTCTACCCTCTGACTCGACATATCGATAGGAGACTGCATCGTCCCGTTGCTGCATAATGACCATTCTTTCTTTATGTCGCCCCAATTCTCCGGTCCCATATGGCTGCCTCCCACATAATCAAATTCGCTTTGATTTTCTTCATTTACACATATATATAAACAAAAGGTCAAGAAACTACCATATTAAACAAAAACAATTTAACTACATTAATTGATACACCAATGAGTTTTGTATACGTTCCTAAATTACAGTTAGATATCAATCGAGTTCGAGTATTATATAGTGAAGAATGTTAAGTTGAGGGCGTTACCAACTTCTTGAGCTTGGGTTGATGATGGATGAGAGAAAATAATCATAAGCAAGAGAAATTCAAGTGCCAAAAAGTTTAAATTATTCATCATTTATATATATAAAGAGAATTATATAAATGTGTGTACGTATTATATTTTTTGTTTATTTTGAAGGAAGATAGAGAGAGTTGATAAAGTTTTGTTTGATAGAGGGGAGAAAGAGATGAAAATGTGCTTTCTCTTATATAGTTGTACCCTTCATATAAGGACATTATTATATACATATAAATCACACGCAAAAAGGGACACCATTATATGTGCGAAACGACATCGAACTTTCTTCATTATTGGCTTGGTAGGGATTGATAGTAGTTATGATGGAGAACTCGAGAAGCCAAAGGGAGACAACATCAATTTGAACAAAGATAGGTGTATAGAAGTGTCATAGCATTATTGGTGAATGTTTATTGTTTTTTTGTTTTTTTTTTTACAAACGTGTGCGTCTACGTGTGTATATGTCGCACCAGAATCTTGTTTAAGGAAAACATAAAGGAATGTATTCATATTTTGAAACAGTTTTTTATTTAATTTTTGTTCCTTTTACCATCTAATTTACTAATAACTTCCGGTAAGTTGCTTATGTAGCTAAAGATATTGTTAATATGTTTAATACATGATGACTTAACATTTACATTTGTTTATATCCCTTAAGTATCCTCTCAAACACAACAACATACTTAGATAAATCTCAACCCTTATATTAAAACCAGATATGTTACAAATCAACTCAAACAATAAAAGGAGAATTGGGAAATAAATGTGATGCAAATGAAGTATATATAAAATGGACAAAAGCTATAATAAATAATAGGTACGGGGTGAAATATCCTTTTAACCATAGCAAGTGACCAATTGTAATAAACAATGACCGAGATGTTGAAAAAGAGATTGGCGAGTTAAAAACTTATGTGGCTTATACTACGTGAATTGACTTGATCTCTCTCTACCCTCTCGTCTTCATTTTGTCATCGCCAGAATCAAATTAATTTGGTGTCGAGCTAGTTGAGACGTCCGTGACAAGTTGCTGCAATCCGTTTCTCTTGCTGACACATCGATGACATCATGATGACGAGTCCACTCGGAGGGGCCAGAGGAACTAGAGAGGTCACTCGCATAGTCGTAGCCAGGCGAGAGAAAGTCAATGTCACAAGAAGCTATGTCAACGTATAGGGCAACTGTACAATAAAGTCTAGGTTATTAATTGTACAATAACTTAACTTAATAATACTTTGCATCAAAATGTCTCGTTTTCTAATTTGTGTTTAAATAACATGAATTTCGGTTGGCTTTCATCCAGATTTAACTTAGTAACGTTTTTTTTTTTGGGTACAATGGTTAATGGTATATATATATATATGTCAATATATTCGTGTTTAATGTATAGATGTCTTGTTTATTATTCATGCTTAACTCAACTTTATCTATACCACTTAATTAAAAAAACACATATTCAAAGTTACACAAGATAATTGTCTAAAAGATCCCTTCTTACAAAAACAACTCTATTTTTTAAAATATTTTCATTAATAGTTTTAAATCAATTATTTTTACATCAATTATCTACACCACTCGTCTCCACTACCAACAGTCGCCCTCATCATCACACCGTCGCCGTCACGACCACCGCCGCATTACACGGATAAGGTGCTAGTGGTATACAAATAAATATCTCAATTTTAACCACAGTCATATATAATTATTGGACACAAAATTCATCGCTTATTAACTTTACCGCACACAAAATTCTCTTCTTAATAAGTGAGAATCCCCAAAAAAGAGAGATGTTAATTTAGCCTCTACGCTCTGTCCACTATGTTTTGGACAAATCAAGTCTATAAAACCTTTTATCTTGTGGCTATTGATAAAATGTCAGGTGTATCGGTGTAATTGGGTGTTGATGTAATCTAACAAGAGTATGATTTCATCTTGTTGTTTTAGGGGATCTTTTGGTCTTGTATGTTGCATTTTGGTGTCATGTCTTTTGGCGTATTGAAAAATTTATAAGGTTTAAAATTTTTATGTATGTCCATATTGTTAGAAAACTAAGACGTATGTCCGCATAATGCGGCAGCAGTGAGGGTAATGATGGCAGCGACGGATGACGGAGGTGGAGGCGGCGATGGTGGTGAATATAAAAGTAATTGATGTTAAAAGTGATAGTATGATTATTTTAAGGGCTGAAAGATATATATTGTAAATTATTTCATTAAAGGTATTATAGGTATATTAGATGAAAATGTTTAAATTAAGAAAAAAAGAGTGGTATTTTTGGTTTTTCAAAGGTTGAAAATTTAAAAGAAAAAAAATGATTTATTTTATTAAATAGTATAGATAAGAAGTACTTTTTGTAATATTTAGTAACTAAATATATAGTAACTAAATAAACTGGAATATTTTGTTCACATTGAATTAATCTAAAAACTATATTTCTAATAACTCTTTTAATATGACAATTTGGTAGTTTTGTAACTAACTACTAGCTAATCATCTGGGTTTACTGATACATGCTTTGTAAATATACTGAATAATACCTGGGTAGCTTTGAAACATGTTGTCATATTAAAATATATAATTACAACGTTGAATAAGTTGAAAAGTTGTAATAAATTATTATGCAAAAAACGAAACTAAATGAAAATAAAAATTGTGTAGTTGTGGACACACGTTATAGCACATACGGTTGGCAAAAACAAAAAATAAAACAGTTTTTCGAAGAGGCACCATATTTTTGGCCTACTATCTCGAAATATTAAGGTGATTAAAATTTTACATAATAATGTGGGCATTTAATAAAAATCTATATTAATGCTACATATTAAAAAAAGAATGGTATTTTAAATTAACAAAGTATGATGATGTCATAATTAAATTAAAATGATATGTGCTAATATCACATAAGAAAACTTTTAAAAAATCTTTGTCATCACAATTTTCTTTTATTAATATAATAGATAGATAGTGCTTAGACCCCGTGCGATGCACGAACAAACCTAAATAATTTTTCTTAAACTTTATTTTAAGATTGTATCAATGAATAAATATAACTGAGTTGGACATAATAAAAATATTCTTATAGTTGATTAATTTAAAGATTAAAATTGCTAGATATACCTTGGGATTTATTAATGATACACGAGGGTTTAAAACGCGTACATTGCTCGCCAGAGAGAAATTATAAAATTGATTGCCCATAGTAGGCGCATATAAGAAGGATTATGTTGGTTACCTGGATGTGATAAGTATTATGAATTTTCCCCCACTTTGATATATAGACCCACTTGGATGCGCTATAACCTTAAATAATTTCTTTAACACCAGTTCAAGCATGCATGTAGCGAAGTAAATGTACTCCTATTACAACTAATGACCATTTTAAAAAAAAATTAATGACTTAAAATGCATAGAAAAGTCTTATTTAGCACTAAAATAAACTAAATATACCTCATAATTTTCATCACAAATTTGATAGGCTATTCTTTGTATAAGATTTGAAATTTGTTGATCATTCATTTTAACTCCAATAGCACCAGTGACATCTACAATCCTAACTTGCACATTAAACCTACCAAAAAAAACAGAGATACAATTTTACCACACAACTTAATGATTATAGAGTTTTAATATGAAATATAAATATATACCTAGGATTGATGAGAACTCCTTCCTTGTTACATGAATAACAAATCCACATTTTGTTGTCCCTTAAAGCATCAATAATGTCGACTGCATCCATGTAGAGATCGATCAACTTAACTTCTTGAGAACAGTTCACACATTCCATTGAATACCATAACTGGTCGGTACGAATAAAACTGATTGTTGCAACAACAACCACTTTATCAAACTGTCAAAATGAAAATGTTTATACATTAGAATGTTAAAAAGCTAGTTATAAATTTGAAAGAAAGTTATGTTAAAAAGTAATCTAATAAAAAAAAAAAGAAGTCACAAACAAAGAATACTTACATGTTCGTCCATCAGGATCATCTCAATACTACCTATGTTATTAACATTTCCATATAGAGGTTGCTTCCATAGCCGCAAATTCTAACCGTTATCGTACATGGCTTATTATTTCGACGCAAATTTCTAATTGAAACATGGTTTAGTGAAGCCATGCTAAAATTGATCTGTTATGTGTTTACCTTTTGAAATGTCTTAAAACTGAATGGAAGTAGCCTTATATAGACATAGACATGCAAGGAAGTAACCGCCACAAGCAATACACGAACGGTTACATATTCAAATTTTTGAAAATTTGAACTTCTTGAAAGCATAACTAATTCTTGAAAGCATAACTAATCCGTAGACCTTCCAAGGAGCAATATTGTAATGATTTTTGAGCTTTCTTGCATTTTTAAGCATGCCACATAGGCAATAACTAACAAATTTTGAAGTGAGATTTATATAATGTAAGGATTAGAATAAGTTGTCCGTTTATTGCAAAAAGATAATTAGTTTCGAAAAACATAAAATAACGAGGATATAATATATGATGAAAAAAATAGGCAGTTGCCTACTTTTGAGCCAGAAATTTTAACTCTTTAATATTATTTAAGTTCAATCTTATGGACAATATCATTAATCGATTGTGAGGCAAACACAATACTTGAATGCGATAGCGTATTATACTCTTCTTTTTTTATTCACTCACTTAAATATTTTCATCTAATTACCTATAATATTCTTAATTAAATAACTTGTAATTTAGATTCCCCAACCCTTAAATAATCATTTTAACCCCTCTTACATCAAATAATTTATATTCACCATCACACCACCACCACTGTCACCGCCGCAACACATTGTCGCCATCACTGCCGTCGTCGCTACTACCATCACCACTGCATCGCGTGGATATCCGTGTAATAAAAATAAATGTATAATCGGAGATGGTCCAAATAAACTCGTATCCTTAGCGTTACATCTTACAACAAACTCTCCTTAATTATGGAAAACTTTACTAACATTTGTAATTGCACTTTTTTAAATATATAAAGATTTTTTGTTAAATATAAAAGTTTTAATTAAAGTACACTTGACTTATGTCCACATAATGCGACAGCGGTGGGGATAGTAATGGCGGAAGGGGATGTTAGTGACGGTGGTGGGGCAGTGATGGGGCGACGATGGTGATGAATGTAAAAATAGTTGATGTTAAATGTGGTATTGTAGTTATTTTATGTGTTGAGGATTTATACTGTAAATTATTTCATTAATGGTATTATATGTATATTAGATGAAGATGTTTAAATTAGTTAATAAAGTAGAAGGTATTTTTAATTTTTCAAAGGTAAAAAGTTTAAGGAAAAACAAAATGTGGTTTGTTTTATTGGACATTATAAATAAAATAGTTATACATCTATACTATATTATTTAAAGAATAACCCTGTTATATGGAAAATGTCTAAAGTGATTAAATTACAATTATTTATCTTTTAAAATTTATTTATTATCTCTTGACATCAATTATTTTTAAATCAATTATGTAGTTAAAAAAAAAAAAATCTTAGATAATAAATCACTTTTTAAATATTATCTTTTGATTTATCGAGTTCAGATCGTTAGCAAAATTAGGAAGGACATACTATTTTACGACAAATTATATCTATAATATATCAAAGGATGGAAAATAAAATTACGCTTGTAAATCAAAAACACCCCCTTCACTCCTTCACATGCGATTCCTCTGGTTATATTAGATAGAAAAAAAAAAAACCCTAGAAAATTAATCGCATCCCAAAATCAAAAATGTCAGAATACATAGCTTTTGAAATCCAAGAACAAATCATGAAAAGGCTTCCTGTCAAAACATTGATTCAATTCAAGATGGTGTCAAAGCCATGGAAGGCCCTGATCGAAAGCTCCGAGTTTATGTCCAATTACAACCTCTCCCAAACCGGACCAAATCATCTATTCATAAGGTACGACAATCATTATAACCAATCCGAGGATGTAAAACATGTTTCAATTGTTGATGACGACACATTCCCGCAACAAAGGTTTGTTCCCACTGTTCCTGAATCCTTCAAACTACTTAACAGAAAACCATCTGTAGTAGGTACTTCTTTTGGGCTCTTTTGTCTTCATGGCGAATATACATGTGCTGAGCCATTAGGTGGTTCTTACCCTAACAATGTTAATATGCTGATTGTTATGTGGAATCCGTCGATTAATAAATCTGTTGTTCTTGATGAACTTGTGCACTGTGATATATTTCCTATCATTTTAGGGTTGGACTGTCCCAACTAGCAATCTGCCTCGTAAATCGACTCAGTTTACATTAGATAGTCACGTTGCTGTCAATGGATTTATGTATTGGTATGCTATTAATAAGGTTGTGCGTCTCATTGTTTCATTTGATATGAAAAGTGAAATGTTTGAGGAAGTAACCGTTCCCAAGTGTTTAGCATCTAAAGGTTTTCAAATTTCTAAGCTAAGGGAGTCTCTTGCTCTGCTTGAATACTATAAAGAAACGGAGTCCCAGAAACGAGTTTGTGTTGTATGGATGATGACGGAGGATGGTGGTCAAAAGTTGTTTACAAAGCTATACACCATTAGCACGCAAGATGCGTTATTGAACATAGTACCAGGGTTTAGGAATTGTGGGAAAACTGTCGTGGGAACCAGAACAATAGTGGTCGACCGAGACCATGACCATAAAGAACCAGTGTTATGTTCAGTTTATGAACCACACTTCAACAGCATCGATAGTCTTGGGATCTATGGAGCTCCTGGTTCATTGTTTGTGAGCTCTTACACGGAAATAGATCACCCGGATAATCATGGCAAGCCTGTTCAAACTCGACTCTTTCGTTGAGCTGTGGTTATTCAGTAATCCATCATGCTTTAGTTTTACTTTCCCGAATTTAGAATTTCCTCGAAATGCTTGGCCCATATGTTAATGTAATAAAAACTCAGAATTTTAGACATCAGTTTCTGTATTATGTTTGATGCTTTTTTCTTATCACCTGAGTTTTTAACTTTTTATATGGAACAATTTTGTCTATAGATTTTTTGCTTTGCAAAGTGTCCTTGAATTTTAAGGTAGGCTGCAAAGTTGAAACGATGACTTGAATTTATATTCATATGTTTGAAGTTGGTAAAATTGACTTCTAACTGGTGTGCCAAATCTAATTATACGCAACCCCTAATAATAACTAATCTCTGTTGAATTTGAATCTATTGAACCTATTACTCGTACTACTTTATATTATGTGCGCTTAGGTGAACATGGTTCTTGAGTTGAGTGATAAATACTTTAGCAACTATACATAAAACAACAAACATACAATCAGAATACACTACATGTATCATAAAATGGAATATTAAAAATAAGTATGTGAAACACAAACTACCAACAATAGGTAAGGGTCATAGATATTGAACCCTGCCACAATTATAATTAGAAGCATTATACCAAATGACTATTCCTTTATATATATAACGAGCTTGCAAACTATATAATGATCTTTAGATCTTCATTTTTCGAGTCATCACCACGTAGTTTATTAAGGAGTATTTTGGTGCAAGTAAGGAGAATTTCAGTGCAACTGCAGAATAGTTTTTGTAAACGACGCATTTTATTCTCGTGAAATCCAGTACAATTCGATATTGTCACTAGGGTGTAAGAAATGAACCGGAAAACCGAAAAACCGTTCCGAACCGCGTGATCTGAAACCGAAAAAACCGAAAACATGGTTCGGTTACGGTTTTCTATATTCATTACCCACGGTTAACCGAACCGAATCGAATTTTGATATATACCTACATAATCATATATATGTATATTTACGCAGGGTAACACTCCGGTGAGAACACTTTTAAAATAAGAACGGTGCGAACACTTAAAAACATCATTTTGATGCATTAAAAGTCCATAAATAACATAGTCCAGAACTAATTATCAATATTTAAGTGTTTAACAACACATTGAGCTGTCAAAATCGAAAAAATCAAGTTTTTTGTTAGATGCATCATTTATGCATCCAAGATGGATGCACACAAAAAAACATGATTTTTTTGATATTGACATGCCAATGTGGTGTTAAACACTTAAATAATGATAATTAGTTATATACTATGTTAGTTTATGGACTTTTAACGCATCAAAATATAGTTTTTAAGTGTTCTTATTTGTTCTTATCTTAATTTAGTTCTCATTTGATGATCACCCTATTTACTCATATATGTATTACATGAATAAATCATTTACATATTTATTTAGCTAAGTTTTTGTATTTGTTGCCTAAAATATTAACAATTTTACTAACTTTCTTTCACAATCTATGATTAGTTTTGGATATTGTAAGTAATTTTCTTATATATATCCTCTTTTTAATAAAAGTTGTTAACTTTGTAAAAAATATTTGTCAAAGTATTAGTAATATCATATAAAAGACATTTTAAGCAGTAAATCATGATATTCTTAAATAGAAATTTGCATTGCATAAATATAATGTTAGAAAAAATTAATTTACAATTATATGTAATGTATATTTATTTATAAAACAAAATATTAATATAGTTAAATAACTATTATACATAGAAAAATTAATTGATACAATGTAAATTGACTATTATAATTGAAAACTTAAACTTATATTGACATAACTTTAATAAATGGTTAACCGAAATTAACCGACTTTTTCAGGTAACCGATTTGCGGGTAACCGAAATTAACGGTTCAAAATTTCCAACGAACCGAACCGAAACCCGAAAAACGGTTCAAAATTTCTAGCTAACCGAATCGAACTGAACCGTTTACAACCCTAATTGTCACCACCACTAATAGTCGTCGCCATCAACAACCGTCGTCCTCACCACCATAGCATCATCACTACCAATACAATTGCATTGCACGGGTGTCATGCTAGTTTATCATAGAATCTATAAAAAGACTTTATGATATAAAATGTACATTATTTATGCAAGTTAACGAACTATATTTCATATTTTCTTTATTTTAAAATAATTTACTCTTGAAATGTGGATAGAATGCGATTGCATAAGTTTGTTTATTCTTATAATTACAAACACTATATACACTGATGACTCATAGACAGACTTAATAAACATAAAAAATGCACTAAAAGAGGTGTATTAGACTATGACTGTATACTTTGTATTTTTGTTTGACGTACATTGGCTTTCTAGATCAACGAGAGAATGTACCCCGCGCATTGTGGCGATGAGATAGTAGAGGTGATAGGTCATAGGAGGTGATAGGTGTGATAGGCAAATATCTTAGCCGTACGGGCTCCGCCTTCGGATTAAAAAAATCGTCGAAAGTATATCGAATGACATTTCTAATGAAAGAACATGAAATTTTAAGAACACTCATATAATTTTTATAATTTATGGGTGTACGGTTTTTGAGATAAAAGATTTTGAATGAATTAAAAAAATAAAATGATTTATAGAAGAGAAAAAAAAAATAGTTAAGATTGATATATGGTATACCATACATTTTCATGTATAAATGGTTAGAAATTGAAAAAACTGAAAACTTATTTGATTTAAAATATCTAGATCAATAAAATCATTGTAATTTGTCTCTTCTGTACGGCAAATGGCATACAGCTAAATGAAACCATAGTATATCACTAGATTGTGCTAGGTTGTCCTTTTCAATACTAGAAAAGGGATATTCCATGAACGAGGGTCGGCTTTGAAATAGGTCTAAGACGAGCCGTAAAAGAAATGCTTCTAGGCCCATAACAAATTAAACTATATAACTATTTTTTAAAAACAACAATAAATACTGTATCAATAACATATAGAAAATATAATATTATTATTATTATTATTATTATTATTATTTTTTGCAAAATCATGCTAAACTTACATATCATAATAACTAACAAACTATTCGTAAAATTTTCCAACTATTTTTCATAACAATTTAGTTAGACACACAATTAAAAATGAAGAATAAATAATAACATTAATATAACTTATTTTGTTTATTAAAGTAAATAAGTTTTTATGTTTATATTACAAATAACAATAGGTTGTAAAACATATATTACTACCAGAAAAATGATCAGTGATGTAAATTGATAAATATGATAACAATATATATAATAAAGTTTTTAATATAAGAGT
This sequence comes from Erigeron canadensis, assembly GCF_010389155.1. Lineage (NCBI taxonomy): Eukaryota > Viridiplantae > Streptophyta > Magnoliopsida > Asterales > Asteraceae > Erigeron > Erigeron canadensis. The sequence goes on along the minus strand of NC_057769.1, from coordinate 34,273,016 downwards.
TTTATCTATATTAGGTATCTGAAATATACATTAATTTGTTAAAATTTTTAGTTATTTATGTTATTAAAAGATAAGATTATTGAATATATATATATAAGAGGACACATATTGTTTTAATAAAAAGTGATGTGTACATAAAAAATAATTTAGTTGTGTCTTAATGTATTGTTGATAGATATGCATAATTTAAAATTTTGGGCCAAAATAATTTGAGCGTGGGCAGTCATCCACTTTTACAAGGCTACTGATTCTATTTTCGATGAAAAAGAACCCTCTCATTTCTTTAATAAAACTATTTCCAGTAGTCGTTATTGAAGTTGATATTTGGGAAAAGAAATTTTCTTGGAACAGCGGGAACGAGCGATGTCATCCACATTTTTTAAATTAAATAAACTTCTATATATAGCTGAGCTTTCTTACCTTACTAATTAAATGTGTAACACAACATGTAGTAAATATTATTGTAAGACTCCTTAACATAAACCATACATATACACATATATTATTATGTGTGTATAGATCATTACTTATCTCATACTCTAGATTCACAAACCTGAATTACTTGTAACTCATACGTACATACACAAATAACATGGTTGATGGTCAATCTAGTGATGTTGGTAAGAAAACTATTGGAAGCATAGGCCGCCATGTCATCACCGGGCCGTGGTTCATGGTTTTTGCCTGCCTCCTTATCATGTCAGTCGCCGGAGCGTCCTTCATGTTTGGTTCATACTCGGGGGACGTAAAAACCGCCCTCGGATATGACCAAACAACCCTTAACCTTCTTAGTACATTCAAAGACTTAGGTGGCAATATTGGGGTCATTTCAGGTTTAATAAATGAAATTAACCCACCATGGGTAGTCCTTCTTATAGGTGCCATTATGAACTTCACGGGTTACTTCATGATGTGGCTCGCGGTTACTGGAAAGATTAAAAAACCACGCGTGTGGCAAATGTGTCTGTATATATGTATAGGTGCAAATTCACAAACTTTTGCTAACACGGGTGCACTTGTTACTTGTGTCAAAAACTTTCCTGAAAGTAGAGGGGTTGTTTTAGGGATTTTAAAGGGTTTTGTGGGTTTAAGTGGCGCGATTATTACACAATTGTATCATGCGATTTATGGACATGATTCGAGGTCGTTGATCTTGTTTATAGGGTGGCTTCCTGCTGTGGTGTCTATTGTTTTCCTAAGGATTGTTCGGATTATGAAAGTGGTTCGACAAGTGAATGAGGTTAAGATGTTTTATAAGTTTCTTTTTATCTCACTTGGGTTAGCAGGGTTTCTTATGGTTATAATTATAATCCAAAATAGTTTCAAGTTTTCCAAATTTGGGTATGATGGAAGTGCATCTGTTGTTGTAATATTACTTTTTGCACCACTTTTGGTGGTGTTTAAAGAAGAGTTAAAGTTATGGAAAGCTAAGCAAGAAATGGGAAATAATGTCATGATTTCCCCTGTGAAAATAGTAACCGAGGGTCCAAATACGGTCCACACTGAACCACCGCCGTTACCACCATCAGAAAAGGCGTTTTCATGTTGGAAGACCGTGTTTAGGCCACCTAAGACAGGGGAGGACTTCACCATACTGCAAGCAATTTTCAGCCTTGACATGTTGCTTCTTTTCACCACCACCACATTTGGTTTAGGTGGAAGCTTAACTGCAATCGACAACCTTGGACAAATCGGGCGATCTCTTGGATACCCGAAAACTAGTATCACCACTTTTGTGTCGTTGGTGAGTATCTGGAACTATTTGGGCCGGGTTGGGTCGGGCTTTCTTTCGGAAATCTTACTAACCAAGTACAAGTTTCCTAGACCTTTGATGCTCACTGTTGTCCTTTTTATCTCATGTGTTAGCCATCTTCTAATAGCCTTTGGTGTGCCTAATTCCCTATACATTTCTTCAATTATAATGGGTTTTTGCTTTGGAGCACAATGGACATTACTTTTTACAATGGTATCTGAATTATTCGGGTTAAAATACTATTCCACTCTGTACAATGTGGGAGCAGGAGCAAGCCCGGTCGGGTCATACATCCTCAATGTGGTGGTAGCTGGCCGCCTATATGATAAAGAAGCGACACGGCAACTAAAGGCGCAAGGAATAACCCGAAAAGAAGGGGAGGATTTGACTTGTAGAGGCGTCGAGTGTTATAAAATGTCATTTCTTATAATCACAGGTACAACAATTTTTGCATCTTTAATTTCACTTATTTTGGTAATGCGAACAAAAAGCTTTTACCACGGTGATATCTACAAGAAGTTCCGAGGGGAAGTGGAGGTGGCGCCTAATGATAAAGAAATGTTGAGGCCGTATTCAATTGCCGCTCCACCATTGATGACGCCACCAGAAAGGAAAATGGGGGAAGAAAACAGTACCATAACTTAAGATATATACCTGGCACACAAGTCTTAAAATTGTTGTTACATATGGAAGATAGTCACTCATTTGAAATGGGCCAAATGTTAGATTCCTGATAAATGCAATAAACAGGATTATTAGACATCTTATAAAATAGTACTGTAATATACTTTCTGCTTTCGTGAGACTGAGGCATTTAACATAAGTAACATAAAATCTGTTTTTAGCTCCAACAACTAGTTCAATGGTTAGATTAAAAATTACTTTAATTTGTTCATCATAAAACTAGCATTAATATGTATGTGTATGTGTATGAAAATTCAATCAGAAGGATGCATGATGGTGACATACAGGCGGCGTATAAGGATACTTGTTTGGGAAAAACACATCAAAAAAGAAGAGACCATTCTGATAAGGAGTCCCTGCTCGTCCAACGATAACAGCTCTTAACAGATCCATCCTCCACTCATAAGCCCTCACAAATATATTCTCTATGCCAAATATATAAAAGAAAAGAAACTCGTAATATATGTGTACATGTATATATACATATCCAAAAAAAATCAAAGAATTGTTAATATACCGGGTAAGCATTGCTCAAGAACTTTCCACTCTTGCTTGATAGTGTTAGTCCAGGACGGCTGAAACATACTCGTATATAATTAAAAAATGTAATATGCATATGAAACGCATTATAAAGGTAACAGCAGCTAGCCTCAACAACAACAAAAGCATAATATATACAATTACTTGCATGCTTCATTTCACAAGTGTAGGCTGAAAAAAGATGATCATAATGGTCGCCGACAGTATCAAACTTCTTGAAAGTTTCGTATCTTTGCATAACGTCGTCAGGAATAGTTACCATTCTGTTGCTGCTGCTACCGCTGGTATCTTTAGCAGCAGCATTAGCTTCTAGTTGCTTGTCAACGAACAACGACGACTCTGGCATCAAATATGAATGGTCATCGAGAGCCTTCTTAATCTGTGACTTTTCGGATTCATCAGATAATGACACTGTGATGTAATTTGAAGGGGTTGGAGATATGCTTCGTTTCAACAATTTTGATATTTTAGGTTCATATTTATTATTTGACTCGGTAGGTTTAATTTATCCACCAACATTTTGATTTTTGATGTCATTAAGTAAAATTAGAAAAGAAAACTTAATCAATTACATTTGTTCTCAAATTGTTAAAAGATTTATAAAACATTTTTATTTTTATTTTTTTTGAAAAATATATCATTACTTTTTTTGAAAATTAAGGATGTTACTAATCTACCATTGTATTTAAGCCTACCTTAATCCAAAAGGGTACACAATGCGGTAGACTACTCTTGTTCACAGCTTGTGGAAAATATAGTGATAAGTAGTAACAGAACAATAATACAACAGCAAACGGGTTGTGAAAAATTGCTAATAGTCTCTAACATAAAACAGTAAGTAACAATGCCGTAATTTATAGTTATTTACAGATGTAAAATATGCACAAATAAGTGAATTTCTGTAATCAGTATCTTAAAAAACAGCGGCAGACAGATGTGCTATCCAACCCTGAACTTCCACTCTTTCATCCTCTCTTGTATGTACACTGAAGCTATTTACATTTGGGCTCGATCCTGACTTACTCTGTTGTATTTTTGACATCTAGTCGACGAAGGGAAAATGTTACGCAAAAAGTCAAACCTAATGACTTGCTGCAAATCAAGTATGCAGCACTACTGCATAATCTCTAAGAATCACTACTGTGATCTGTCCCAACCCATCAACATTTTGTGAACTGCTTCTTCAATCTTACCTTCTGGCAGAGAGAATTCTACATCATTCAGTAAAACCCTGTAAACTTCCCATTCCCGGCCTCCAATCAAATGCCGGCTAATTTCAGCCTGTGAAAATGTAAAGCAACATATGACAAAAAAGCACAAATCAGCATATGAAAAACAGGTTTTTGATGAATGAAACAGTAAGTACCGAGAAGATGTCCATATTGAGCAACTTGAGGGAAAGGGTGATATCATAAAACACAAGGGGGCGTCCCTTCCCACATAACTCCACAGGATTGGCAACAACCAACTCTGTATCAGGACCCCGGTTCACCAAAACTACTCTGAGAGGACGATATAACTCCATACGAATGCGAGAAAGGAGTGCCTTCTGTTTGCTAGGGTCTACAATTTTCTTTCCATCGGCTTGCACAATAAAAAAGTCAAGCTCACAAACGCGTTTCTCTTTTCTCATAAATCGCCCGTAAGAAATCTGTTACACAAAAACAATATTTACCAACTCATAAGGTGCTACTAAGATGCAGTGAAAAGTTTGATGACTGTTATACCTGAATATTGTAATCCTTTAAAGTTCTCATTATATCGTAGAGCATTCCTTTGTGATCACGGCAAACAATCTGAACAAGTGAATGAGCAGGACTGAGGGAGTTATCGATCATGACTGACACACCGTTAGAATGGGTGGACTCTAGATTAAACGTTTCCTCTGTAATTTCCGGAGGAATAAATGATGGCGGGCCTTGAGAACAGGCGGTAATTTCAGGTCCAACTTTTTTTATTTCACAACTTATCATAGCATCCCCCAAAACGGCTTTTAAATAATCCTGTGTATCGTCCTTTCTTTTGTCCGTGTGTAATAGTTCCCTGAAAACATAATGAAATAATTCTGATGAACTACACGATGCCATAAAAAAAAGGTTCCAAAATAACATCCTTTAGGATATATGGATTTTGCATATTGGAATTCTTTAAATAAGTTTGATTACATAAAATTTCAAACAACATAAAATCATCCCCAGAACAGAAAAGACACGTTTAAAAGGTACTTATGTAACCTGGTATCGGTAACGAAGAACAAGTCCATGACCGTCCCATCAGGGGTAGTCGATACTTTCACTCTTTGAATAACAAGCTCAAGCTCACAAAGCAGATGTGTAACATCTGAAAGATAAAACTATGGTCAATGACTATAATAACATGTACTCGTAATCAATATTGAATTACATCGATGAATCTAAAACATGAATTTGAATATGGTTGTACCGTGTAATAGTCCTTGTCGGTCATGACAACAGAACTCAAGGAGAAACACATCTGCAGCCTTGGGTGGTTGTGATTCGGGTCGGTAAAATATGAGGGTATTATTAGCTGAAGAAACAGAAGGACAAGCCTCTAATAGTCTCTTCTTCAATAAGCTCCATATTGTACCCGGCCGCCCGATTACCCAAAACACTATGTAACACCATTTTCCATCTGTAGATACATCTGCAAACACTTAAAAACTTCAATAATAAGTCATTTGGTCTAAACTGAAAAACACCTAAGTATCAAAATTTGAAAAAAAACACAAAGTTTGAAAAGGAATCTTCTGTTTTGATACTATTTGGTCTGCCTTAAATAAATCTTTTTTGGGCATATACTATCATCTAATTAATGGTCAACAGTCTACTTACTACACACTTTACATCATAAAATGGCTAATCATCAAACTAGATTTTGAGACCCAGCAGATAAGACATAATGTATAATTGTACGTACTCTAGTATATCAATAACATATATACATTTATCACTATGGATTCGATTTATAAATAATAAACTTTTTCCTCTAGTCGGGTTCATTGACAACAACAACAATAACATGACCCAATTCTTGCGTGTTGTCTTTTTACCCAGAGACTGTTTCCATAAGCAGTTGGGTTCATTGACAAAATAACACAAAATTTAACTGAATTCAAACTATGACATGAAATTTTTTATGACAAACAACTAGAAAAGTACCTACCGCCACGAATAATGGTTAAGCGAAAAAAGAGAATGGTGCGACAAAGATCACAACCAAGGCCTGTTTTATCAGGACAGTTTATAGTTATAACTGTTTCTTCGTCATCTTTTTCGGCTTCTTTTATTATGACAACGTCTTCTTCGAATAACATCTTCTTCTTTATTTCTATGTTTAATTGTGAAATCAATTCGACAAGGGGTACGTACTTATTGATTCCAGAATCTGTGTGGGATAAGTATAGTAGGTTAGTAGTAGTAGTGATTATCAGGAGGAGGATAAAATGTGAGAGTTTGTAATGTTACAAATTAAAACATGTCGCTAGCAACCAGTCTTTTATTTTTGTTTTAGATAATGGTCTTCTACGTCACTCATACAACCCACCTGGCTTTAATATTTTGTATCATTTTTCTTTTTCAATAAATAAAATTAAATTCAGCCTATCAAACAATAATTATATTTTTAAAAGGACTCATGAGTTATGAGAGAAAAAAATAAAATTAATGTGTACGTGTTTAGTTTACCTGTAAACTCTATCTATAAAATATCTTATATTTATATCATCTATCTATTAAATACCTAATATAATTAAAAATCTTATATTTTAAAGCATATTATATTCATTGTTACCATATGTATTAATTTACACTTATAATATATAAAAGTTAAATTTATTTATCTTAATCTATAAAATATGTTAAATAAACTATCTATGTTTTTAACTTATAAATTATTTATTCATATACTAGTATAACAAAACGTCGTTAAAAATTGTAAAGGATATGAATCATGTTTTAACACAATGACTTTGGATTATGCCATTACCAATATCAAGTGTAATATTAGATTTTGGTAAATACATTTATCATACTCCGTACATGTTTCTAATTAACTATTATGTTACTATTGGGATACCAAATGCATATAATAAGGGTATTTTAAAAAAAACTTCTTTATAAAAATTCAATTGAATAATATCTATAGTTAATCATAATATTATGTATATATAATCAATCCGTACATCGTACGAGTTTTATTATTAGTATGTATTTAAACCTAAATTTTCGACCTGTGACAAAAGCTAAAATGAGATTGTGTTGTATCGATATGCCAATACACTAACTCAAGATCCAACTTGTGTCTTGGGTTCTTAGCTAGACCCACAAGCCCGCATACATATTTAAGTGAGTTTGTTTCAAATCTATGCATACTAGATGGGTGTCCGTACATTGCAGCGGTATCATTTAAGAAACGATAGTTAAATGTGGTGATAATGGATACGAAAGGCGATGGTTGGGGTGTCGGTGATGATGGACACTATCACACTGGAAATTGATAGTATGAAAGAAAGAGAAACAAAGAAGTGGTGTGAAGTGAACGTCTGTTACTTTTATTTTAGAATTAGGAGTAATTTAGGGATATTGTAAAAAGTGCTTAAAATTTTAAATCTTATTCTCTTTATAAGGGTTTATAGATATGTCACAAACATTTGGTTAGTATACTCTTTAATTTATACAACTATGATATTATTGTAAATATGTACTTTATACAATCTATTTATATTAATACATTTTATAAACATATGTAGTTTATCACGAGATATAGCCCGTAAACCTACTTCACCAGAAACAAACTCATATGACCCGATCCCGATTCGCTAACCCACCAATTTGTTTAACTCATGCGTTAATCACGTCAGTCAAATTAGGTCCGGGTTAGTAAATCGGAAATTTCTAACCTAAAATCTTTAATAGGTCCAAATTGTGAAGTTTTTGTTCATTAAAAGGTGTAATTCGTTAACAGCCTTAGTTCTAATCGTATGTATGAACGCTTTCATTTTTAAATTAAAGTTGCCATGTCAATGTGGATAGGTATGGAAGATAGCATCAATAATGTACATTGTTTAATGCTAAAAGTTGTTTATGGATGTTGGAACCTTTTGGTATCTTCAGAATATTCAACCTCTAAAAAGTGGATCACCTTGTCCAAAGTTTTTTATTTTTTAAAACATCATTCATGCATATGACGATTAAATATCACGAGAGTAGGTACATGTGCGTTGTGACGGTAAGATGGTGGAGGTGATAGCTTGGTCAGAGAGTGTGATAGTCAAATGCCTACGGTTTCCGCCCTCCGCCCTCGGATTTAAAAATTCGTCGAAAGTATATCGAATGACATCTCTAATGAAAGAGCATGAAATTTTAATAACACCCGTACAATTTTTATAATTTATCGACGTATAATTTTTGAGATAAAAGATTTCGAATGAATTTGAGGAATAAATAATTTATAGAGGAGAGAGAAAAAAGATGATTGGTTAAGATTTGAGGAGAGAGAAAGGGTATTATGGTTACTTTAGATAAATATAGAATATATGATAGAGGTATTTTGGGGATGTACTTAAAATCAATATTGAAAATGAGTTAATTACAAAAATCGTCCCCGTCGTGGTACTCTACTTGCAGTTTTCGTCCTTAACTTTCAAAAATTACAGTTTTTTTAATTTTTTTGACTCCATCAACAGTTTTGGTCCTAACCCATAACGTCCGTTTAAAAAATATGCACGTGCCAAACACGTGATGGGTATTTTTGTCATTTCATTTCCTTTCTCAGATCTTTAATATCAGAGTTCATTCTTATCTTTTTCCCCGTAATAAACCTAGTACCCCACGTAGCCACTTTCTTCAAAATGAATACTAGATTGATTAATCATCAACATTAATAAACAATTAAAATAACAATAAGTCAATTACCAGATAATCAAAGTAAATTGATCAACAAAATCAATATCAGACCATCATTATCATATATCTGAACATCAGATCTGTAAAAAAAATCCCAAAGATTTACTATGTAATTTGATGGATAAGAAAATAAAATAAAAAAACAAGATGTATAGATACTTGTGATACATGGCCAGCAAAGAAAAAAACCGGAGTTTGATTTCCAATCTCATACTATTCTTCTATCTCAATTTATATTTCTTAATTTTTTCTTCAGTACCATTTATCCATTGAAAAGAATTAATAATATTCATTCATAAGAATTATATTTTATAAACAAAAATCAACCCCTAATTTTTATTACAAAATTTACATAAATATACTGTAAAAGAAAGGAAATACACATCACAAAATATATTTTTTATTTTCTAAAAATAATATTAAGAGAAAAAAATAACCACAACTAGAGTTAACCATTTTTAATTTTTTGATAGAAAAAATAAAATGGATTTGTGAAGAAGAAAAATAAGAGAGAGTGAGACAGTACAGATAAGGGAGAAAGAAAATGGGGAAGAAAAAGCCACCAAACTTCATCTATATATTCCTTCAATCGCAAATACAAAAAATTACACAACCGAAAGCTCAATCATATAAATCTTTGTTCGATTTCTGACCAGATGCTAACCAATCCATCGCAATCTATTTTTAGATCTGGCCACCACCCACACCTACTGGTATTTTTTTTTCTTCAACCCATTCAGCCACCACCGGATTAGTTGTCGGCAAAAGAATCTCTGAAGGGTGTATGTGTTGACTAGAGATAGAGTGTGTGGGTGGGGGGGGGGGGATGCTAGATCTGCACATTTTTATGTTACGTTTGGTAGGTTTATGAACATAAATATATCTAAAATCATAGATCTGGGTTGGGTCAAAAATATTGATAAATCTGGGTATTAAACGGTATGTAAGTATGTGACAAGTGAAATGACAAAAATACCCATCACGTGTTTGGCACATGCATACCTTTTAAACGGACGTTATGAGTTAGGTACAAAACTGTCGACGGAGTAAAAAAATTGGACCAACACTGTAATTTTTAAAAGTTAGGGACGAAAGCTGCAAGTAAAGTATCACGACGGGGACGATTTCTGTAATTAACTCTATGAAAATTTCAATTCAATGTTGAAAATCTAGAAAAAATCTGTTTTATAATATAGTATAGATATGGTGTGAATGTAGCATTATGACAAATATTTGCATATAAAAATCAAATGACGTTTAATATTTTGTTTATTTTGTCTGGAAGCAACCATATGTCCTTCTCCTTTCTTTTGTTATGTACCACTCCTTTAACAAAGTGCACAACAATGCAAAGTACTTGTCTTTGTTATAATTGTTTATATTTGATTATGAATCTGATTGGTGACTCATTCGTAACATTTTTGAGTTTGAGATAATAACATTTTTGAGTTTGAGATAATCTATTTGAATTCGAGTGTATTTCTCACATTTATAAATGTGGATTAATAAAGCATTTTTTTTAGAATTTTAAGTTTCATTCAAGACATTCGTATAATGCAAGATTAAGATTAGAATAATATGTCATTTTAAAAAAAAAATTTATATATTTAATTGTTTTTAACTCTCTTTAACATATGATTGGTTTAGTAAAATTCGTCATATGTATTTATTAAACTCATCAGCCTGACTTTTAAATCTGCTCGTTTCTTTGGTATCTACTATAACGAACCAATTAATCTCAATAGAACTAAAACTCATCAATTATCTTTATTTTACGGTAAATATTTATTTGAAAACTAAAATTTGTGTGGAAATTAAAAAATAGACCAAACAAACTGTGATTTGAAACTTAACACGTATAGCTGCCCACCACCACCATCATCTCTGACGATGTCATGGCAGTAAGGGTAGCACCTGTACTGTATCAAACCATCACACTATTTCTTGGATCGCGGCCTATCAAATCCACATCATTCACATATGCATCCGGCTTCCAACCCCTTTATAAAGCCTCCTGAACGGCGCAACTGTTCGATTAAGGGTTTCGCCCGTGAAAAAAAAATATTAGGTTGGAACTTGCTAATTATTTTGACGATCAAATGTAGAAGGGACTATGAAAGCTATATATGTGATCTGACATGGGCATTTTAGTTAGGCTTATATAGATGCCTTGTAAGTTAGTATAAGTCCAAATCAAACTAGATAATAAGCCCATTTAGATCCCGACTATATTTCTAACACGCTTTTTGAGCATTTAACTTTTTGTAGCTTTTGGGAGATGTATCTTTTGAGCAAAATACTACGAGTATATTTCTTCTTTCTCTTACTTTTCAACTTTCTTCCTAATAACAAGATATTGATGAACACTTGCTTTATCTGAGAGAGATTTGTTAGTGTGCGGGAATATATACCCATTGAGTGCTCACTATATATGCCCATCCGACAAACCAAAGAGAAAAAAATGATGAGAGTAAATTCAAAAAATAAAGGAAAACAAACAAACAAAAAGGTGAGAGTAATTTATTCATGTAGTCCTGTCAGCACGCACTCAGATGAATCTTGAATCAATTTCATTTCTTTTTGGAAAAAGATATATAAAAGTTGGTGACAAAAAGTGTTAATAGAAATGAAACATGTTAAACGTGTAATTGCATTTCTCGATGGAAACATCCTTTTTATTTTATCCGGCTCAAGCCTTGGCTAACTTTCCACTTAAATTCATAATGCGTTTTACTTTAATAAAGCATAAGTTATAAAATAAATTCGTTCCAAAATTGGTGCCATCAAGTCTTAATCATCTTTATAGGCTTGGATCACCTCCGAAGTAATATTTCTTTTAATCATGTGTTATCAGGTGGCTAACTTGTTATCGATCGGGACCACATCAATTGACCTCTTCAAAATCCTTTTTACTTGCTATTTCTTTATTTATATGGAGCTTTTTTTTTAATAATAATAATTATTATTATATTTACATGAAAATAGAAGGGAAACGGACAACCCGTTATATCGATTATACTTTTTGTATAGAACATCCAAGATTTCTAAAATCTGGATTGTAAATTATGAAGTTTAGAAGCAAAATATTATGATTTGTCTTTATATAAATAAAAAACGTGTAAATTTATGCATCTTCGACGTGAAGTCCTCACTCACCAAATCCCACTCAATCGAGTAAATCGACGATCAAGACTTATAGATGTGACGCAGTCGATGCCAACATTGCACCAACTTCATGAGTCATGCAAATAAAACATGTTTCATTATTTAAAAGTGATTAGTTTCCTGGAATGTAATTATCTTTGACCGAATGTCTATAGTAGGAAAAAAACTAAAGTTATGTGTATTGTATGTAAGCAACTTAAAAAAATGCTTATTGTATGTAAGAAAACATACGTGGCAACCATATGCAGGTGTCACTTGTCAGATTTTAATTGGTTGAAACGAAATTCTTACATACAATAAACATTATTTCAAAGTTGTTTACATACAATACACACAACTTTAGTTATTTCCTACTATAGACATTCGTTCAAAGTTTCTTACATTCGAGGAAACTAATCCCTATTTAATATTCTTGTATCATCATTATTACACATGTAGAATGAATCTAAAGTAAGGCCAAAAATAATACGAGTATAATGATGATCTAATTGGACTAATTAAACTCCAAATTTATATGTAGCCGGTAGTATGATCAAATATTCTACCATTGCTTCAGTGATCATATATACCATGGCCCATATACAAATGGCCCAGTAGACCAATAACACATGTAAATGTTGTGTATCATCTTAAATCTATAAAGCAAATTGGTCAATGGAGCATTATTTGGACATAACAATCGAATCATGTGAAGCAATAATTACAAGATGATATGGTTTTCATGATTTGTATGGACTTAATAAAATTCGAAGTAGCTTTGTAAAGTTTAGCCATGGTTAACTTAACCTTTTATTACATAGCCATTTGTTTTCTTGTAGTTATACTATGTAACTTGTAGTAGCCCCATTGTTAGTGTTTGGTGCTAATAAATCTCGCCATTGCTATTAAACAAAAAAAGAGCCAATCTATATGGGAAAACGATTTAAAAATAATTGCTAATCATAGCTTTTAAGGTTATTATTAAGCACAAGTAAAAAGTCATGTGTACGTGAGTATTACAAATTATTTTGTAGTGATGATTATTTTTACATATGTATTTATATCCCTTAATTTTATGAATAATAAAATATAAACAATACATTGTAAAGTTTCGTTTATGGTTTAAGTTCTTACTGATCTATCTTTAAATTTTAAAAAAAAAATAGAAAAAAAAAAGAGGTTGGAATGGTGGAGAAATTCTGACCATGTGGTCATTTGAACATTACTAACCATTCTTCAGTAAAAGTCGCATGTAAATCTTTAGGTAACAAATTTGAACTCATGACCAAGTGATCCTACAAAACCTTAATTTGTGGTAGAAAAATGATATCATTAGAGCCAAAGCTATGTAGTTTTCATTTGTTTTAATAAGGAAAAAAAAACATAAATTAAAATGCTTGTAAGGATCTAAACAAATTGAGGACATGTCTGGTAAAGGGTTGGTGGGAAATGGGTAACATAGTCATTGGTTATGCTTGTTTTAAAAAAAGGTAGTTAATGAATAATAAAACTGGGTAATGACCCATTATAAAGTAAATTGGGAGGTATGGTATTCATTACTCTATATTTTTCCCCATGTTCTCCTCTTTATATTTTTATCACTTATCCTCTTATAGTCTCATCTTCCCATCTACACCTCCTTTATCAGGAAAAACAAAAATAAAAGTAAAAATTATCACATATATGACAAATCTATCTTATAGACATATAAAACAGAGAACTGATGGAGTTAAAATTTAAACCTCATTGAAGGTATCTCAAATTATTATTGTATATTATCTCTACCATATTTATTTTTGATGATGTAGTTTTTTGTGGTTTCGCCATTTTTGTTATTTTTTTCTTTCCCTTAATTCATCATATGTCGTATCTTGAAAGGTGTTGTATATTGTTTTTTTAGGGCGTGTTTGGTTCGCGGAATGTTTTGGAAGGAGAGAATTGGAATCTGAAGGAATGGAATTTGACGGAATGTTTTTGATTTTTTAAAGATTTAAGTGAGGGACGGAATGAGATTCCTTCCCCCATCCCCAAGAAATGGAGATTCCATCAAATGAGGGAATGTTAACATTCCAACGGAATGTGATTCCTCCATCTTTAACCAACCAAACACACTAAGGAATGAAATTCAATTCCAATTCCATCAGATTCCATCAAATTCTGTGAACCAAACGCGACCTTAGTTGTTTTGCTTACGTTTTAGAACTCTTGAATAAGTATATTCTTTTATATAAACCAAGCAACACTAATGCAATATTAGTATTAATTAGTATTTCATTGCATTCCTATTCCCATTCTTTTTTCCATTCCTTACTTTGAACCAAGCACACCTGAGTTATTTATGAGCTACTCAATCTCGAGTCGTTAAAAGTTTGATTTGAGTCAAACTTATATGAGATCTGTCAAAGTTCAAAAATCCTAGTTTAGATCTTTAGATAACAAACTCACAAGCCTAAATGATCCTCTTATATCTATACTTGGGTTTAAGTAAGGTAAAAATTTGGATCATTGGAATTGGGTATATCTGATCTAATTGATAAGATGGATGTGTTTATAATTTCGTAAAAACGTTGAATTTTAATGGCATTGGACTTTTCTCTGTTTAAAAATTATGAAAGTCTCGAAAACCAAAAGAGCCCCTCTAGGAAGAAGACGACTTAATTGTTGTTACCATTCGGTGCCAAGGGAGACTAGTAAGTCTAGTATAGGAGAGTCCCATACTCTTTCAAGAAGATTGAAATAGGTGTCTCTAAACCTGCACCACTTAATCGTATCAGGGTTAAATACTCTGAAATGTTGCTAACTATTACCGAATGTTTATAGTGAGAACCAACTATCAGTTCGTTTATCATGTGTATCAACTTATGAAATCTTTAATTTTTGCCCATTTTGGTCCATATTATATCAAATCTTCAATTCTATACGTTTTAATCCACACTAGTTAAGATGCAATATTGAACTTGCCTAATATTTGGAAGTCCTTGCAATTTCGATAATAAGACAAAATCATATGCTACGATGAAGTCGAAACCAAAAGAAACTAAAATGCCTATGATATTCAAGTTAACATTATACATATCAAGCACAAAACCATTTAACATCATGAATATCAAGTACAAAAACCATTCAACGAAGAAACATGACTTACGATTCAACTGATATTTTTTTCGAAAAATAAGGATGCCATTAACTGAACATATGCTTGAGATACTATAACTATTAGACAAAGTTACCCAATGATAGATACGATAACGCACACTTAGTTAAGAACTTGGAATCATCTATACTATCTAATACTCAGTAAAACAAATTATCCTTTTTTCCTTTAAACCTTCAGCCTTTGAAAAACCAAAAATATCCCTCTCCTTTATTTATTAATTTATACATCTCCATCTAATATACCTATAATGCATTTAATGAAATAATTTGCATTATATATCACCTAACCCTTAAAATAACTACATTAATTATCATCTTTATCATCAATTACTTTTACATTCAATACCATCGCCGCCCCCGTTGCATGTCGCCCCCACCACCGTCACCACTACCGCTGCCGCCACCTCCGCCACCTCCGCCACCCATCGCCGTCATCATTATCCTCACTGTCGCCGCATTGTGCGGGCATAAATCTAGTTTATCACAATTCACAAAGTCAAGTTTGTGTTTTTCAAAAGCTTGTGTTTGATTATAGGATGTTAGGATGTCAAAACTAATTTAAAAAAAAAGCTTATATATGCCGTTTGGATAGCCTAATATAATGATAAATGTAAAATATGATGCGATGAAGAAGATTTAAGGAGAACGATCACTTACCAAAATTCCTCTAGAAATTATGGTAAAATTATTCTTTTTTTTCTCGTTAATTTGGAAAGGTTTAGTGAAAAAAGATTTTGATACAAACATTCTTTTCTTCATGTGCGGATCATCTCTCTATTAAGAGATGATAATTTTTTGATTATGTGACAATTATAAAAGAATATCATGTAGGATTTTTGCTTAGTTGTCATATTTACATTAATTTTCTAATTTTAAGCATACCTTTTAAAATTATTTTTTAGCCTAATCATTATTAAGTAATAATAAAAAAAATTAATAAAAAAATTAAAACAAGAAGGCTAAAGTTAACAAGTCATGTATATCTCTTAAAAACTTAATTAATTAATGGATGGAGCTAAAGTTAACAAATCATGTATATCTTAAAACTTATTTAATTTTCAATTTTTTAGTTTAGAATTTAACTACATTTATCAAGTTTTTACTTTACAATTAGAATTAGAATAGTTTTTTATAAAAAAAAAACTCTTTTATTACTCCATTTAAACACCTTTTTTTTTTTCTATAATAAAACTTAATGCTTAAATTTGCATATTCATAAGGCAATCAACATTTTTTATAAGAAACTAAACGTTTGATTTTTACATATTTAAAAATCAATTTCATTTGTTAACAGATGATAACAACAAAAGAATTAATTGATGGATACAAAATATTAAAAGATAAATTCCATTTGTTTCTGAATTATATCATCCAAAGAGTTTGTTAATTTTAAGAGACGGGGCTCTACGTAATGACAGTGATGCTAAAGCAAGAGAAGATATTAATAGATTTATGTGGCATCCTTATTTAGTTGATAAATAAGAATTTTGCTCATATATCAATGTTAGATAAATGATTTTTATTTAACTGTTATTTGTAAGTAAATTCCCCCCTTTTTTTACTTAAGACACTTTTAGATGACAAATTAAAATATTTAAATCTCAGAGAAAATTCTGTGATTTTATTTAGGCTGTAGGCTGTGTGCCAACACGCGTTTTGTATGATTCATACAATTAATGTATAGATGTACATAAGAATTGAATGAAAGATTTTTATGATTTATAAATGTTTATGTTTCATTAGTCATGTTTTTACATATTTGACGTATATTATATATTCATAAATTATAATTTTGTTATTTGTATCAGTCGTAATCTTACAACTAACAGTTTTTTACATTGTCATAAATTATAAATAATAATATAACTATCAAATATTATATTTTTATTTTTGTTCTCATTTATCCCACACAATGTGCGGGTTTAATCTAGTCTACCAATAAACTAAAACAAGATTGTAGCCTTCTTTAAGCAACACGTGGCGTCATATAAAGCGACATGTATCTTTTTAGTCATATTCATTAAATTAAAAACCTATTTAATAATTTATTAATATCTTTTGTTCATATTTAAACTAGGATTCTTACCTGTTAATAAATTTATTATTTAAACTAAATATCCATATTTGATTAAGTTTCCTAAAATTTCATAAGTTGTTAATGTTTCTGTTTGTATCTAGCCTACGTAAATAATTATCAAAGACTAGATTTTTCTATATTTATCTATATATTTTATTGTTGTTGTTATGTAGTAAGACCAGCTCTTTCGTTTTTTAAGAATTTTAGTTTTATGATTTTGTTCTAATCTACAAGGATAACCATGTTTATTACGAGAAAACCATGTTAGATACAAAAACCAACTCGATGGCGATTCAACAAGAGTTTTAACCTTCTATACATTGCAATACTTTTATGTAAATTAAATATAATAATCATAAGGTTTGGCTATTGTTACCATTATTTCAAATTACAATGTTGTCTTCTTAAGCAACATCTTCATCATTCGTTCAATCTTAGTATTATCATTGGCTTTTGTATACTTCAAATTATCACGTTGATAACGGAATAATCATCCGGTACGTTTTATATCTTATTTTTACTGTGTTATTATTAATTTATTTAATGTTTCTTCACTTGAACTAATAATTTTGTAGACATAAATTCGTGTGCATCATAACCATGAGGCTTCGGCGCAGTGGCCAGATGGGACCCCTTAGGGGGACTTGGCGAGATGGGATGTTGGCTTGGAGGTTATGGGATCGAGTCTTGGCTCCCCATTTACCTCGGACATTTACCTTTTGACGTGAAAAAATAGGATCTCTTTGGGATTTTCCAGTAGGTAGTGAGACGTCTCGAACCCTGAGCATACTGCCCGTTTGGATGTCACTGCTCAGCTTGATGGAACGATCTTTCCCACCCACCGTTCAAAAATAATAATTCGTGTGCATCATGTGTAAGTGATCATATATACTTATTTTTATTCAATCTATCAAAAGCCCTAATCATAACAAAAAAAAAAATTGAGTTTAGTTTTTTTTATATATAAAACTCTTTTTTTAGAATATACATAGTATATACATATTGTCAGTCCGTACATCGTACGGGTATTAGTACTAGTTTTTTTTATATAAGTGTATTATGAATATTTTGTATTTTTCATGTACATGATTCTCTTTCAAACTATAGGAGTATAAAATTTGATTTGATGTTATATTGTTTTTATAATAGTAGTTTGTATTTAATTTATTTTTAATTAATTTATAAATCTTGTCAAAAACCATGGAGATGACATGTAGACTAAAATGCCATATGGCAATGTTTGAAGATAGCTTTCAGTTGTAAAGAATTTTAAAAAGCTCGAATAACTACTGTTTCAATAAAAATATATATAGAAAGATAATCGAATAAGTTGTTAGTAAATATCCTGATCTTTGATATCAACAATAACAATGGTACCAACTATCAAGAACAATGATTATATTAATAGTAGATGATGATGAAGTCAGAGAGAAAAGGAAAGAAGTGAATGTCTGTATATTTCACAATTAATAGGGTTTAACCCTTATATATAGTACAGTAGCTCAAGAAGTAAGCTAGGGGTAATATAGTTTTTACACAATATATATTTGTATATGATATAAATAAATAAATATGATTATCTAATCTTTATATCTTTATCTTTACTCTCTTATAAAGGAAATGACACTTTTTATTTTAGGTAATTCTACCTTTCAATTACAAGAATTACCTTTGACTTATTATGTTTTGCCCTTAATTAATTATAATTTACACTTTAAAACTTTATTTTAATAATTACCATTTTAAGCCCTTATGTTCTAAACATTTTCACTATCACAATTACATCAACCTACACCTTGACACCGCCATCACCACCAATAGTATCATCCTCGACACCACTAGACCGCCTTCCCCATCACCGCCGCCGCATTGCGCGGGTACGATGCTCGTAAAATAAATTTGGTTTAATATGCCTAGTCAATATGCTGAGAGATATACTCGAGTTAAATGAGATTATGTAAGAAAATCTTTATAAAGGGTGATAACGAGTTTTTTTCAAAATTAGTGTAGTAGGAAAACTTATTTATCAAAAATTGGTATGGTTTCAAAAATATTTACCATTTTAGTATAAAACCTAATTAAACATTATATTTATAATATATAAAAACAAGATAAAGGATTAGTTATCATTTATTTTTCCATTATCATGTTCTTGTATTGAGCGAACAATGATAACGATAGAGTTAATCTCTAAATCTAATATACGACGTTAAATATGATGATGGGTTGATGGCACATAAAACTAAATTATAGCAGAAAAATCAAATCAAATTTATGGATTTTCAACTTAAGCATATTAACTCGTCTTTCGTTTATATAATGCCATATAAGAATGAATTTAAATAATAAATGTACTTGCTAAGCATAGTACTTGTACCACAAAGTGATGAAAAAATCTGAGCATGCAAAAAGTATTAAAGGTTAGTTTGGTTATATTGAGCAGATTCAAGATTTTATTTAAAAAAAAATAAATTTCATATAAATATATAGAGAAAAATAATTAATTTGTAATAACAATACATACCAAGAATCAAAACTATGACAACTTAAGAAAGTTAGTTTAAAAATACTTTTTACTTGATTAAAAATGATAGTCATCATTCAATGTTGTGATATATTAGTACTTTGATCTGATGATGTTTCAATATACTCTGTACTTGAAATCATATGAGGGAGATGAGGAATTTTATTAAGTTTTAAATATTAAATTGAAAAAAGGAACGTAAATGTTATTTAAAAAGAAAATATAGGTCAACAAAGTGATCCAATGATCATAATTTAATTTTCTTTTTCATGCAAAGGTTGTAACTTTTTAGAAATAAATTTAAGTGGTTGTTTAATAGTTATTGGGAGATATAATGTTTAATAATTAGGTTTATACTAAAATGGTAAATATTTTCAAAACCATACCAATTTGATAAATAAATTTTCCCATTACACCTATTTGGTAAAAATCTCGGGTGATAACAATATTTCTTCAAATTACATGATTTGCAAATCCCGAGTTCTTAGCCAAATTCTCGGACTAACTCTTTATATGTAATTATGTATACGGCTTTTCTCTTGCGCGCGATACACTCACATCTTTTAATTTCAACTTTTGAAACGACCTCTGGACCCCTTTCATCGTATTCAATCATCTATATATAAATATATAGTAGATCAACCATGAATAATATAGAATAGACGGGGATCTGAGTCCATCATTGAAGGTCATTTAGGTGGTATATATAGCATGATCGTCATTAGGTAGAAGGTTTCGAGTTTGATTCGAGATCCTTTGAGTTTGTGTGTCGAGTTCATCACAAATCATTGGAGGTATAATTTGATCAACTTTGTTCCATTAGGATTTAGTACACATATATTAATTTTAACCAGATCTGTCCAACGCCCAAAAACCCAAACAAGTAAAATATTGAAGCATATTACACTTTATTTGTTTTGGCCTGTTTAGATGATTGACATATATATATGTGTGTATATATATATAGAGTGAAAAGTTATTTTGAGAACCTAAAAAAAGCAAGAACTTTTAAGAACTCTTTAAATCAATTTTGACCATTAAATAATTTGATCAATGGCTAAAATACTCCATGGCATTATTGTAATTAAATAGAAGATTATTAATATAAAATGAAAAGAAAAAGGGCATTATTGGAAACTAATTATATTCTGTACAGGTGAAAAAAACCGTCCCTATTGTTTCTCTAACCTGCCTACAAATATGCAAGGAGGTTTTATTTGTTTTCATTTAAAGATTTTGGATCTTAGATGCTTTGACTCCATCAAAACTTATTTATCTAACAATTTTTCAACTCTTTTTTTCCAAACACAGTATTCCCAAACTTTTCACGTATCACCTTAAATTCACTTTCCTTTTCATTCCT
The DNA here is from genome assembly GCF_010389155.1 of Erigeron canadensis. Classification (NCBI taxonomy): domain Eukaryota; kingdom Viridiplantae; phylum Streptophyta; class Magnoliopsida; order Asterales; family Asteraceae; genus Erigeron; species Erigeron canadensis. Next base: position 34,251,851 of record NC_057769.1, on the reverse strand, counting down.
ATATATCATCATTTTATTCGCATTTATTTATTAGTTTTTTATTCAAACTTTAGTGGGTCATTGTGGTAATTAATTGTTCATCACGATTCTTTCGATTTCGCAATCGGGTCAGTGAGGTAAATAATATATGATTTAATTTTTTCATATCCGTTTTTTATATATAAATATAGCTCTTATCAGATTCATATATGCAAATTTATATATATTTTAATTATGTTATTTGTCTTATTTTAATGTTTTTTCATAGTTTTGAATCAGAATGGTAAAGGAGGCAATGGATATATTTTGTGAATAAAGACAGAGATGATGAAGATAATCAAGTATTTAACATTTGTAAACAATAGAATTACAACGATTTGTATTGTTTTTTATATGAGCATATGTATACAAGTATTTTATAGATTAATGTTTTATGCGATATTTTATGATCATATGTGCATGAACAACCATCTGAGCATATATATGCAATCCCCACATTATATAAATCTCACTTCAAAATTTGTTAGTTATTGCCTATGTGGCATGCTTAAAAACGCAAGAAAGCGCAAAAATCATTACAATATTGCTCCTTGAAAGGTCTACGGATTAGTTACTTTTATAAGAAGTAAATTTTCGAAAACGGATTAGTTATGCTTTCAAGAAGTTCAAATTTTCGAAAATTTGAATATGTAACCGTTCGTGTATTGCTTGTGGCGGTTACTTCCTTGCATGTCTATGTCTATATAAGGCCACTTCCATTCAGTTTTAAGGCATTTCAAAACGTAAACACATAACAGATCAATTTTAGCATGGCTTCACTAAACCATGTTTCAATTAGAAATTTGCGTCCAAATAATAAGTCATGTACGATAACGGTTAGAATTTGCGGCTATGAAAGCAACCTCTATATGGAGATTTTAATAACATAGGTAGTATTGAGATGATCCTGATGGACGAACATGTAAGTATTCATTGTTTGTGAATTTTTCTTTTTTGATTATATTACTTTTTAACATAACTTTCTTTCGAATTTATAACTAGCTTTTTAACATTCTAATGTATAAACATTTTCATTTTGACAGTTTGATAAAATGGTTGTTGTTGCAACAATCAGTTTTATTCCAACCGACCAGTTATGGTATTCAATGGAATGTGTGAACTGTTTTCAAGAAGTTAAGTTGACCGATCTTTACATGGATGCAGTCGACATTATTGATGCTTTAAGGGACAACAAAATGTGGATTTGTTATTCATGTAACAAGGAAGGAGTTCTCATCAATCCTAGGTATATATTTATATTTCATATTAAAACTCTATAATCATTAAGTTGTGTGGTAAAATTGTATCTCTGTTTTTTTTTTTGGTAGGTTTAATGTGCAAGTTAGGATTGTAGATGTCACTGGTGCTATTGGAGTTAAAATGAATGATCAACAAATTTCAAATCTTATACAAAGAATAGCCTATCAAATTTGTGATGAAAATTATGAGGTATACTTGGTTTATTTTAGTGCTAAATAAGACTTTTCTATGCATTTTAAGTCATTAATTTTTTTTTAAAATGGTCATTAGTTGTAATAGGAGTACATTTACTTCGCTACATGCATGCTTGAACTGGTGTTAAAGAAATTATTTAAGGTTATAGCGCATCAAAGTGGGTCTATATATCAAAGTGGGGGAAAATTCATAATACTTATCACATCCAGGTAACCAACATAATTCTTCTTATATGCGCCTACTATGGGCAATCAATTTTATAATTTCTCTCTGGCGTGCAATGTACGCGTTTTAAGCCCTTGTGTATCATTAATAAATCCCAAAGTATATCTAACATTCTTCTTCTTTAAATTAATCAACTCATAAGAATATTTTTATTATGTTCAACTCAGTTATATTTATTCATTGATACAATCTTAAAATAAAGTTTAAAAAAAATTATTTAGGGTTGTCCGTGCATCGCACGGGGTCTAAGCACTAGTTATATTATAAATGAACACATGCATGCTACTATAATATAAACAATATTTCATAAAATTAGTTGGTGATCACATGTGCATAAACAATCATATTGGTGATCACATGTATGTTAGTATATTATATATGAGGATATGTGCATGAATAGCCATATGAGCACATGTATGCTTGTATATTATAAACAATGTTTCATAAAATTAGTTGGTGATAACATGTGCATTACAGCCATATTGGTGATCACATGTGCATGAAAAACTATATCTTTTTAATTTTTTGTTAATTAATTAATTAGTTAATTATAAATGTACAATATTACCCTTTTAAATATTGATGGAAAAAAGGTTCCTAAAGGGTCTTGCTTTTTTAAAGGTTCTCAAAATAACCTTTCCACATATATATATATATATATATTTTAAGTAAAGTTTCTATTAGTCCATACTCTGACAAAACACCAGCGGTAAATATTTACAAGAATTTACACAAAGTAAATTTACACCAATCATCCCAAAATATACTTTTATTTTTTAACCTTGTACTATAGCATAAAAATCCTAACATTTTGATGTTTTGATCGAGATATACTCCACTTGGCCATTTAGCTAAAGTCCGTATGATTTAATTTATTTTTATTTTTTACGTTTACAACCCCATCATTTTTATGTATATATCGACATTGTAACCCATTAAATTAAAATCCATACATATGTTAAAAGTGGTTAATTATATGTCCAATATATATAACCATAACATTTACCTTAATATTTAATTTAATAATTTCATTTGACTATGTTTTTAAGTCCACATTCAAGACCTAACTAGTTAGGCCAATCTATCGCAATATAACAGCAATGTAGAACTTAGCATGTGCAATCATTATTTTCTTTCCATAGGAATAATTTTTGTTTTATTTTTAACTTTCCTCAATTAGTTTGTCAAGATTTTTATCTTATTTATTTTACTTTTAATACTTTTCACAACAATTGCAAAGTGCATAACAAGTATTCATGATGATCTGACCAAATCACTATATATCTTCGTAATTTAGTTGTTAAAAGCATTTCTTTTTTCTTCTTGATCGACTTTTCCTTTATACGAGTATTAGTCTTGGGCTGGACCTGTATTAACGGATTCCTTAGTCCAAACATGTGGCCAAATTGGACACAATTGCCAAGAGGGAAATCTATCAACGTCATCATGTGATAGTGTGATACAATCATACGAGTACAAGTCATACAACTATTACTACTAATTTAGATTTGAGAGACTCATCATACTAAATATATTCGATACTTCGGTAGCATTTTATGACATTTCAAATACATTCCATACTTTTTAAATAAAATACAATTTATTAGAGATGATCAAACCAACATATCAGAGATGCTCTTACTCCACCATATGATATCAACTATTCTTCATTCATGGCAAACTTTATATAAAAGTTCGTATGTCGTTTCCTCTAAATTTGATATCATGAGGTTGTCGGTTTCTCCAATTTGTAGCTCAATTAGTAGCTAGTTAACATAATTGCAATACGAGTCGAATTTGCAAATTGTTAGAGACATTTGGTCATTTGGATGCTTTGGAAGAGATAAACTTATACACAAACATAATCAAGAAAGTATTTATAAAAGTTTTTTTTTTTAATCATGTTAGACCCTAAAGTCCTAAACCTTAAATTAAATACTAGTAAAAGTTGTACATTTTGTCAAAAATAACTTGAAATCTTTTCACTATATATCGTCCGACAACTCATAAATTCCTGTTTGGTTATAGATTCGATCAGATAAATCATCATCTAGCATCATTCATCCATAAAAATAAAAATAAGTATATTAAAAAGGGTTTTGTTAGTGACAGCCCTTAGGGTTGTCAGTAAAAACTAATTAGGTGCATTAAAATTTGTTACTTGTTAATCAGAAGGCAATTTTCTTGTAACTTGTTATTAGAAAAATCAGAAAACAATTTTTAATACCTATTAAAAAACCCCTTTATTAAAAACAAAACCAAAAATATACCCAAATTCCATTTCATTCTCCAAATTCCAAATTTCGTGTTTCAATTCCAAAATTAATCACATAATTATCTAACACGGAATTTGGAAAGGCATATAAACAAACCCCTTTTCCACAGGTTTGAATCTTATACTTATGTATTTGTTTTTTGATATTATTTTTTTTCATTTTTATCAATAACCATTTTCTTGATTTTTGGTTTTGAAGTTAAAGTTTGAATCTTTTTGCAGTAAAAATGGAGATTGATAAAGCAATTCAAGAAAGTAATGATCAAAGTTTGAAAACCAAGTATAATAGTGCCATTTTTGTTATTCAAAGAACTCTGTCTCTTTATCCGTAAGTATCTATATTGCATCTATATCTATATGTATCTATATATTATGTTGAAACTGATTTGGGTTTGAAGTAATTCTTGTTGAACAACATTTTGGTAAAGGATTACATTTGAAAAAATGTGTGATTTTAATGGTTTTAGGTTGTATTTTGGTTATAGTTGTTATACGTTATAGACGATTTTGCTTTATAATGTGTATATGTTATCTTGATGTGTATAAAATCCTTGCATTGTGGTGGGCAATATGTTGTCCACTTGTTTGACTTAGTTTAGTGGCAACGCGTTGACTTTTTGCGTATGTAGGAACTTACAGGAGACGGACATTGTATCATGATATATAAGATATCACACGTTTTATATCGAACAAGCTACTTACTTTCATTAGTAGTGCTCTTTGCGAAATGGTGTTAATATATGTACGGTATGGGTAAATGTTGAAGATTTTGAAATAGTTAAATTCGTATTGATGTTTAAGCTACAATATGACATTCTTAGTGTATTGATTGTTTTCCATTTAAAGAGATTCATAGCCGTGATAGCCGGTTCTCCTTTTAGTTTTGCGTCAATGATATTAAACGTTGTTTCATATGTGGAGGCTGTTCGTCACAGGGTTGATGGGTCAAGTTAACATTCGTGACACCAAGTATGCTATTAGGTTTAGCAGATTGTCCATTTAGGTAATTAAAATATCTTATATATCAAGAATATGTACTTTTACTTCTTCTAACAGGTGGAAATCAAGCCTTAGATTATTAAACCCAAAGTTTACCTAAATGGAAAACCAGCTAAAGCTAATTTCTATGTTAGGGGGATTTCCCATTAGGTTAAAATGATTAATCATATACTATAATATGTATCTGCTGGCTAGATTTACTACATGGATTACATTTTACATGCCACATGTCCACATTTTAAGCCACCTCAGCAAAAAAAAAAAGCTACTAAGCCACGGAACCGGTCAAATATAAACTTACCCACATACATACTAATGGGTCTGCTAGCCGGTTACCCAAAGTTATGTTATGAACAACCTGCTAAAGCTAACTGCTTTTTATGCCATTTAATTTTACGGTTTCCCCATGATTTAAACATATTAAATGCGGTATCATACTTTTATGGCTATGAGGTAGCATTTTTTTGATGTTGTTTCTTTTAAGCGTTTTTCAGCATTGAAGAGGTTGCATTTAGCTTCAATGGAGGAAAGGATTCAACAGTAAGTTTCTTTAGCTTTGGGTGTGATCATAGAAACTAAAGCATTTATTGGTTTAACAATTTCTAACTATTTAGTTATTATTATAGGTTTTGTTACACCTTCTTAGAGCTGGATATTATTTGCATCAAGTCGATTGTGGTCATGTGAACGGGGATCTATCGAATTATGTGTCTAGATTTCCTTTAAGAACAATATATTTTGAGAGCCCTTCCGTTTTCCCTGAAATCAATTCGTTTACATACGAAACAGCCTCTAAGTAAGACATTATTTAATTTCTTTTCAAAGTAAATAAAATATATCATACAATGATGATTTCCTAAGTGCTTGAAGTTATAGCACTTAGCAGATGATGTTAACATTACTTCATTTAGCTATGGTGTGCAATTAGATATCCTTCGCCAAGATTTCAAGTCTGGTTTGGAGGTGCTGCTAAAGAATAAACCAACTAGGGCAATATTCCTTGGTGTTAGAGTCGGTGATCCGACTGCGGTAAGATATAATTATTCGGAAGCTATTGTCGCACTATGATACGACTTTTATTGTTATTATTATTATTATTATTATTATTATTATTATTATTATTATTATTATTATTACTATTATTATTACTACTATAGATACATATATCCTAGGAGATCTTTATTATTATTTAGTTAGCTTGCTAATCAAGCTATAAGATTAGTATTTATATAAATCACCAGGGCTGTAATATATTTATGGATGAATTAAATTGAGGTCTTAAGACTTTTATTAGGAGATCCTTGCTTCTCGAATTGCAAGATCCCTTTTAGTATTTTTCTTGTTTATTGATACGAATCTAATTTTGTTCGTATCACACTACCATATAATTTCTTTGAGGGTAATATAACAGTCGATAATCTGATTGTCACCTTCTCAAATATTTCTCAGTTGCATAAGACCATAAGTAAAAAGTGCTGTGAATTTTGTGCAGGCGGGTCAAGAAATTTTCTCTCCAAGCTCACCTGGATGGCCGGCTTTCATGAGAGTTAATCCAATCTTGGACTGGTCGTACAGGTATGCTATTAGAGTTTTTTGAATCTTTGTTTATGCCCACTTCTCAGAGCTACATAAAAAAAAGTAGTGTTCGCCACATATTATACATTTTAAATGTATACCACTCAGTCCTTTTGTTACAATATCAATAATTATTATCAGTCTTAACTCTTTGTTTAAGCTCACTTGTCTATAGCTCTAATTTTGTCATTTCTGTAATTATCTTTTGGCAGAGACGTTTGGGCTTTTCTGTTGACTTGCAAGGTTCAATACTGTAGTCTCTATGACCAAGGGTAATTCACCATCTACATACTTTGACATACATTTTACTTTCTTTTTTTGTGAAAATTTTTAAACGCCATGCATGGCTCTGACATAGAAATGCATTATCATGCAGTCTTTATGACCAACACTAATTAACTATCCTTTGTTTCTGTATTTATAGATATACTTCAATAGGGAGTGTTAATGACACAACCCCAAACGCATTGTTATGCATCAATGATTCTGTGGGCGGCAAGGAAAAATTTAGGCCTGCATATATGCTTACAGATGGAAGGTTGGAAAGAGCCGGTAGAGCCAGAAAGTTATCTCTTCCAAATGCCATCAGCAACGATGTGAAAAGCAGGGAATCAAACATCATTACAGCCTCCATAGTTGGTGTGGGTGATGAGTTCCTGTAAGTTTCTTCTTTTATCTTTGCATCATGTCCAGTTTCATGTTTATCTATTATTATTTCATGTGTTACATTTATTACATTCTCATTATTATCTCTCATGTTTATAATTTGTTACATAGCTCAGCTCTGGAAGTGTCAAGGACCAATTAGGGCCTTCTTTGTGTAGGAAGCTTCATTCTATAGGTTGGACGGTTTCACGTATTGCCGTCATACAGAGTGATGTAAGATAACTTCAATATAACTAACCTTGATGGTTTAATGTGCGAAGTTATTGTACACTTATGATGCTTTGTTTATTTTTGATAGGTAGATTCTGTAGCCGACGAAGTCAAAAGGCAGAAGTCTACCAGTGACATGGTATACCATTACGTATAAATGTTCATGCTAGTGGTTACATCTTAATATTTTGATACCATTTCCATAAATGGTGATTACAGGTGTTCTTATATGGAGGGGTTGGTCTGTTACATTCAGATGTTTCCATTGCTGGAGTTGCCAAAGCATTTGGTGTTTGTCTGGTGAGTCATATATTTCTAAAAATGAAATTTTTTTATACTCAGAATGTAATGTCAAATATGCTATAAGCATGGCAATAAAAAGTAGGTTTTTAGTTTTCTAATTTGGAATTGAATAATATAGGCTCCAAATGAAGAATTTAAACAACATCTTACGCACCTATATGGTGAAAAGTGCACCAGGGACGTCAATGAGGTAACCCAATGCTAGACTTACAAGCTTTACGAGTATTTCAAGTTTTATATTATGTGGATGTATTGGAAGAGTTGAACCTCTTTTTTATACTATATTATCTTCTAGATGGCTCAGTTGCCCGAAGGTATAACAGAATTGCTGCAACATAAAAAGCTCCACGTTCCATTGGTACGTTTGTGGAGTTTTACTTGCATTTTCTTTAGAGTCAAGTTAATATCTTGGAGATGCACAACTATTGCTATATATATATATGTTACATTATATGTAAGTTATTACACAATTTAGCCCAAATTATATAAATCTAAGTCACATAAGTTAAAACACCCAAGAAAATAAATGAATTCCCTAACCTCATCTTTGATATCTTTCGGTTCATTTACACGGCCATCAAACTTGTTATTCCACAAATACACAGAAATAGAATCACCAGAAACTTCACCATCCAAACTTTGGCTCTGAATCACATAGTCCTTATTAACCAAAATCCTAACAATAAGCCTTTTAGGATTTTCAACAACACGACTAGTTGTAGCAATTGGCCGCACCCCAAACATACGAACCCGGGTATCTAATAACCTCAAACTTTTCAACATAAACAAACTGACCAACCTGGTAACCCGTTACTTTACGTAATAACTAATAAGATCGGTCGTATTCTTTTAAGACAAAGAAACATCAGTGGAGTAAAGTATATGAGAGAGGGTAACATGATATCCTTGGTCTGGCAGTAATAAGTCATCCGACCTGGCGGGAAAAATCTTAGGGAGTTGAAGAAGTGAGAGCGGTGGTCGGTTACCTGGGTCGTGGTGGGTCATTGTTCTTAAAGTTTTTAATAGGATTCCTGGTGTTGGAGAGGCCAAAAATTTGGGGTTTGAGAGAGGTGATTATATTCTAGAATCTAGAGTTGTGTGTTAACAAAGATAAAGAAGATTGAGAGGAGCAAGTTTCAATACATTACGTTACATATATGTGATTACCTACAAGAAAATGTAACTGAAGTGTATCAATGCTTGGGAGGAAATCAAGAGATATGAATTAAAATAAGTAATGAAGTTTCTTTTGACATTGATATATATCTTTAAAATGCTCTTCAAGATATATATTTCAAATTCTAATGCATAGCAATGTAGGAAGAAGCTTCATTACTAATTTAAATTCATATCCCTGATGTTCCTCCCAAGTATTGATACACTTCAGTTATATTTTCTTGTACGCAATCATACATATATACATATTGTATATATATGTATTGTAACTTCTCTCCATCTTTATTTTCGTTAACACACAACAACTTTAGAATAAAACCACCTCTCTCAAACCCCAAAATTTTGTTTCATATCCTCTCCAACACCAGGATTCCTATTAGATTTTTTAAGAACAATGAACACCGAGTCACCGGTGACCACCGCTTCCAACTTCTTTAAGTCCTTGGGATTTTTCCGGCTGGGTCAGATGCCTCATAAGTGTCAGACCAAGGATATCATGTTACCCTCTCTGATTCACTTTTTACTCCACTCATGTTTTTGTGTCTGTAAAGGATACCACTTATCTTATTATGCAAAGTACTGGGTTACAGGTTGGTCAGTTTGTTTATGTTGAAAAGTTTGAGTTATTTGATACCCGGGTTCGTGTGTCTGGGTGTGGCCAATTGCTGGGATTCATTGTGTTGGTGAATATCCTAAATGGCTTATTGTTAGGATTTCGGCTTATAAGGACTATGTGATTCGGAGTCAAAGTTTGGATGGTGATGCTTATGGTGATCCTATTTTTGCATATCTGTGGAAATGGAATGACAAGTTTAATGGCCATGTAAATGAACCGAAAGATATTAAGGATAAGGTTAGAGAATTCATTTATTTTCTTCGGTGTTTTTTAATGTGACTTAGATTTATATATCTTGAAGATGAAGAGCTATTGTTATATACATGCTACATTATATGTAGTTGTGTGACTTTTTGTCTCGACAGATCATGTGTCTGAATGTAATTTTGCTAACTGCAACAAATGATGATGAGTTAGACGAGCAGTGGGATTTTCTGACTGATTGTAGACATAGTAACCATCTACCATTAAGGAAATCTTTTGTATCTAAGTATTTGACAACCTGCCTCTCAGATGTATGTGAATGTCATGCATATTCAGTTAATCTTAGTTCTCTTTTTGAGAATGATATTAATAACTGGATTGCTATCTAATCTCCCATTTTTTGTGTTACCTTGACATGTATTATAGATAGAGGTTTCCCAGCCGCTATCCAAGCTTTCTTTTGAATTTCCAGATATTTACATTGGTAAGCAATTCTTTTCTATTAATGTCATAATGTTGGCTTGTTTCTTCTCTAATTTTTCCTTGTTTGTTGCCTTGTTAAAATATTCAGGTTGTTACCGCATATCACGAACTGGGCCCCTTACAATAACTTTTGAAGGGAAGGTAACAAGTTTTAACGCACATTTTTCAATACTTTTTTGCATTAAGTTAATGAAATACGAACGATACAACTCATGTTATATTATCTACTTGATGTGCAGGATGAAAAGATGGTAGAAGCAGCCATGGAAGCAGTTTCAAAGACATTATCATCTCATTGAGGCTCTTCTTTTGATCAACCATGAATTGGACATCACTAGAGATGGTGCAGGAAAGAAGGGATTTTTGTTTGGAGAATTGGAAAAGTGATTGGTGATGGAAGGAGAAAACAATTGTAAATGGATAACTAGAAATTCTATTAAATAATACTCATAATGGCAAAATTTCAGGATATTATATCATGAATACATCATTTTTGTAATTGAAATTTTAGTCCTGGATTTTGTCATATTAGTTGATATTTTAACCATATAAAATTCTCTCTCCTTTGTTTTTTGGTGTGTATGTAATGATGTGAAATATATACATATACATTTTTTTAATCGAAGATTGTGAGGACGTGCTAACTGCTAATGGGCACATCGGTTGGCTCATTGGTTAAACAACGGCCAAACTGATGCCATTGGCACCACCTCTTCGGTTGAGGCATCGGTGCGTGTAAAGTGATGAAGGAGTTAAAGATGTGGTGTTGATAGAAGGATATTAGTTGGTATGTGAAGGGTTTACGTGTGGTAAATGTGACAAAACTAGTGAAACTAGTGGGGGATGGACTGTAGTCATACCAAGTTTCACAAAATCAGTTGGAACTCATTTTTTTTAAACCGTATGCAACAATTATTCTATCATTTTACTTTTATAATGGTACTTTAGAGCATTACATTTTAGAAATTTATACAAAATATATAAACATAAATTAGTCAACTAGCTATTGTAATTGTTAATAAAGGTTTTTCTAGTTTAGCTCAATGGTTGTAATATCATCCCTCTTTTATGATCTATGTGTTCAAGGTTTGGTGAGGACATATGTATTAAGTCTTTATATGAGGATTTGACTTGGATATAATCAGGTTCAAGTTTGAGGGGTATGACCTATTAATCGTCGTGCCTTCAAACGGATTAGAGACTTTTCCCCCAATCGGGTATTTGAAATAGACATTTCTACTTCGATAGAGCTCTTTGACGCGGACCCGGTTATGACAACGTATGTTAGACCTCGCATTGCCGAATCGCGACACGAAGTTTTCAACGAAATTCACCTTTCAAAAAAAATAAAGGTTTTCCATTATTATTAAAAAAAAAGTGAGTTATCCAGATATCTCGTTAAGGTTTCTAACCCGTTCACTAAGTTTCAAGATTGTATTAAGGGAAGCGATATTCGTACCACACCAATAAATATATTTACTACATATGTGTTTTACTGACTTGTACAATATCTTATTAAAATTGTATAGTGGGGTAAAATATATCATTATTTATGGAACTAATAGTCTAATATCACTTCCCTAGTATTAAGCTTTAAGCATGTTGCCACTTTAAAACCTTCTTTTGAAAGTAGAATCATTGTCAGGTCTCACACTTCACACAAAGGAAATCTATAGCAGCAAATTAATGGATATGGAGAAAAAAGAAATCATAAAACCAGGAAAAACACAAAAACAAAATTCAATCACGAATGCATCCTCAGATGAAAACCTTAGAGACATCTTTCATCAAATCAAAACTTCCAAATCCCCTGTATGTCTATCTGTCTCTTTTATTTATTTTTAATTAATAATCAGTTTAATTTCATAATTTACTTTAATTTTTTTATTTATTTATCTACAATTGCAGACTGTAATCAACTTTGGTGCATCTTGGTAACGCAACTTCTAATTTCTTAAACAAAATAAATTTTTTTTTTTTTTTGAACGCAAGGTGTTTGATGAAATGCCTGAATGAAAAAATAACTTTATGGAATTGCATTTCTAGTGAAGTAATGTTACAAGTTCCTATGTTTGCAGGTGTCGTGTTTGTTCCGAAATCCAACCTGCTTTTAAAAAGTTAAGCAACAAGTTTCCCAAACTTACATTTGTATATGCAGATATCGACGAATGCCCAGAAACAACCCAACATATCCGATACACGCCTACTTTCCATTTCTATAGAGATGGTGAAAGGGTAGATGCTATGTTTGGCGCCGGCGAAGAAAGGCTGCACGATCGTCTGTGGTTACATTCCTAGTTGCAAATCTACTATTATATGTAATGTAATCACAACATTGTCTGTTAACTTTATAACGTTCCGTATTTTAGTATTATGATGGAAGAAAGACGAGTGTTTATATATATATATATATATATATAGAGAGAGAGAGAGAGAGAGAGAGAGATCACGAAGTACTAGTAGTAAAAACATTCGTTTAAAGATTACATTGATATGTGCTTCTCTTCAAGAAAGTATATTTTGCGCGATCCGAATAGACAAAGTAAATAGAACACAAATTGTAATGAAGAAACACAACATAGACAAACTTCCAGCCTTACAAAAACTGCATCCCCAACATATTAGCTTTTGTTTATTCTCTGAGTTCCGGTTTTAGGGGCAAAAGCAAAAGTTTCTTTGTATGATTGGTATTGATACGTTGTGTTCAAGCTTTAGGCTTGAGAACCTTGACAGTCTCCCAGGTGAAGTCAGGGTCGTCACGTCCGAAATGACCATAAGCAGCAGTCTTCTGATACCTGTAGTTGCCGCCCCTCTTTAAGTCAAGATTGATCGACATCATCCCTGGCCTAAAGTCAAAGTTTTCCTTGATTAGAACAAGGATATCCTTATCCGGGATTTTTCCAGTTTTGTAGGTGTCCACAAACACAGAAAGTGGTTCTGCCACACCAATAGCATAAGAAACCTGAACGATGCACCTACGTGCAAGTCCTGAAGCCACGATACTCTTAGCAGCTTGCCTTACAATGTAAGCACCACTCCTGTCCACCTTGGTTGGGTCCTTTCCGGAGAAAGCACCACCTCCGTGAGCTCCCCATCCACCGTAGGTGTCGATGATAATCTTCCGTCCGGTAAGACCTGCGTCACCATGAGGTCCACCGATGACAAACCGGCCAGATGGGTTCAAGTGGAAGATGGTGTTGTTGTCAAGATACTGAGATGGGATCACAGGTTTGATCACGTGTTCCTTAAGATCGGCTGCAATCTGGTCATTGGTCACAGTCTCATCATGTTGGGTTGAGATGAGGACGGTGTGAACCCTAATAGGAACCATAGCACCATTATCGTTACGGTACTCAACCGTCACTTGGGTCTTACCATCGGGCCTGAGCCACGGGCAAGTCTTGTTCTTTCTAACTTCGGTTAGCTTAGCACCAAGCTTAGTTGCTAAGACGTGGGTTAAGGGCATAAGCTCGGGTGTTTCGTCAGTAGCATAACCAAACATATGCCCTTGGTCACCAGCACCGATTTCTTCTGGCTTCTTGCTAAGATGTCCATGAACACCCTGAGCAATGTCCGGGCTTTGTTGCTCGATATTAACCAAAACCTTGCACTTGTCAGCATCAAGACCAACATCAGCAGATACAAATCCAATTTCTCTGCAAGTATCGCGGACTATCTTTTCGTAGTCTACTTTCGCCTTCGTGGTGATCTCGCCAAAAACCATAACCATGTTAGTCTTTGTGCAGGTCTCACAGGCAACTTTACTTTCAGGGTCCTGTTCTAAACAAGCATCAAGGATGGCATCTGAGACTTGGTCACAAAGCTTGTCTGGATGTCCCTCATTCACTGACTCTGATGTAAATAGGAAAGTTTCCATCTGTGTGACAAATAAATATGAATAAGGTTCTTAGATAACATATACATGATCCAGGCTCTTATTTACTTGCATGGAACCAACATAGTTGATTAGTTGTCCATAAACAAAGATTATTATTATTTTTTTTTCTTGTTTACATGTACACATATTAGATATATCGCTAAGCCAAAACTTTGTGGGCGCCTTGGTGACCGTAAAACATAGATAAAACCTGCCCTAAAAGGTTTATCATTTACGAGTATTTTGTAGTTTTAAATAGTTGTAGTTTGAGGTTTAGGGGGGTCGACAAGAACTTATGTTTTAGCCTATCGTTTTGTTGATGGCGAGTTAAGTTTGACAAAACTAATACATAAAATAGTACTAAAATCTAGTATACAGTTTTATGGACATTGTGGTGGGCCGTGGCCACCCTTCAGCTCCATATTGCATAGTTATTTGCTGTTTGTGTTTCTCTTTTGTGTTTATTTTGTTTGGCTGAGTATTTATGTTAGAACATCCAGGCCTTAGTTTCTTTTTACTAATAGACTTAATCGTTAAAAACTTAATCATTTAGTCAAATTACTTATATTTTATTTAATACATACAGACATTTTCTTAATATATTCAATCAGTTAATGCACCCAGCACTTAATAACTTAAAAAAGAGACGGCCCTAAGTCTATTGACACAGAAACTCGAACAAAAAACAATAGGAGTTGCACTCAAAACCGCACATAACAATACATATTGGTTTATACTTTAAACAAGAATAGAGATCAATCATCAATGATCAACGTGTTATTCAATGATCACAGATGTATTATGCATTTCTATATTTATATATGATGTAAAAATGGAATAATAACTGTAAATAAATTTACCTTTTGTTAATTTGGTTGATATGAATATTCTAAAGAGAGATATGGGGAAGAATGAATGAGAGATGGATGGATGAGTTGCAAGTGAGTTGGAAGGAGTTTGTGTTAATTTATAGGTGCGAATGTTAAGGTGGGATGTACTTGTGATTCGGTCTATGAGACTACGATTGTTGTTTGGTGAATATATTTAGATAGCTTTATGATATTGTACATCATGGGACTAAGGTTGTACATTAAACAAGCCAACAACTTTCCTATGGTTGGAGTTGGAGCCATTCCACCAACCCCTTACACCAACCAACCTCTCTTTTGTGGGACCATTTCACCAACCTTTTTGCCAGTTGCCACCATCCAAAGTTCCTTGTATCATCTTTCATCTTTGATGTGGGAAGATCATTGGTCCCGTGAATAAAACGTGCCATGATCAAGTTATCATGATCATTCATGTGATAAACTAATAATCAGCACATTAATCTTTGTTAAGCCGTATATTACCAAATATGTTTTAATGTGCTATATTAACGATAACAAAAAACATTTTGGAAATTTACTACGGACGTACCGTGCATGTGATAAACAGTTTGTGAGGTGTTTGGTAGATATTATGTGTGTTTTTTTGTCAAAAATTTGTGTATGCTCATGTTTATTTAATTTAATACATGATAGAACATTATCATTGTTTCATAGATAGCTCAATATCATTCTTTAGTATGTTTGTTGATAGATGTATACGAGACATGCAATGTATTTTAGACTCTTGTATCTACATATATACGTGGTAGATTGGTAGTTTAAATAATATATTTTTTAATGTGTTATGTTACTATATATATTGGTGTTTATCGAAACAACCACTAACATTTAAATCAAAAAACCTGTTCTTTCTAAATAACTTATAACATTTTTTTTTGCAAAGTAAATAACTTATAACATGAATAAAAGAACATATTCATGTCTTATATTCCATATTTATGGGGTGGATTGTTTGGAGTTTTTTAAAAGTTTTGGGTTCTATTTCAAATACTTTTATAATTTAAAATTTAATGGAAAATGCTAAATAGAGTATTTAGTGTTACATTTAACATGTATAAAGAGATTGTATATTTTTATATTAAAAGTTTACTTAAATTTTATATTAATTAAGTATATCATTATTTAATACACATTAAATAAAGCTTTTTAGGCTGTAATTAACAAACCCAAATATAATATAAGTAAAAGTAAAAAAGTGTGAAATAGAGTAGATTTTTAAGTTTGAATCTCAAAGCTGAATATGTACGTTGAAAATTCAAACATTATGTACATATTTTGATCCTTTTTTTCGTCTTGTTTTCACATGGGTTTTAAATCTCTTGCACCGCACGGGTACACTGTCGCCAATGTTTTGCCGATGGAGAGGGAAGAGGAGAACCGGGGTTGTTCACCGCAAGGGGGAAGAATGGGAGAGAAGGAGAGAGAGAGGAGAGATAGGATAGAGAGAGGAGTGAAGAGTGATTTGATTAGATACAAAAATTAGTAAGGGACTCTACTTTATTAAAATCTATTTTTTTTAATAAATGAAAAAGAAAATGATGAGATGGAGATAGGGGGAAATTTGGAGAAAGTGACGACGGTTATTTGAAAAAGATAGGGAAAGATTGGTGAAGATTGAAGTGAAAGATTTTGATTGGTGATAAACATTGAGGGAGTGGCTACCCCTAAGTAATCCCATAACATTTTTTTACAACGACGGAATTTTATTATATTAGGCAATGTAGAATTACAAGTAACTCTAGAATTAAAACTAATACAACAATTATAAAACCCATCACACGCTAATTAAGAATAACTAATACAAAAAACCTCTCAATCAACAAAGACCGAATCACCAGTGTCTAAGAAATTAAGAATAACATAATTATGTAAAAAGGGAGAAATGGGTATTTTATATATTTACCTTTTAATTATTTATATCAATATCAACCAATCACACGCTAATTATGTCCGTGGGCACTTCTTTTTTTCAAATTACGGTGTACGATCTTTACCCGACTAATTTACCAAGTACGAATCTACTGTCATATAAACTCAAACCGGATCAAAGCTTTATTTTGAAAGGAGTCTGATATAGCTATAGCCTATATATGTTGCTTTCTTTTCCCCGGCCTCATTTTTCAACTAGCCAATGTTTGTAAGATGGACTTTTAATCCTCAAATTATTATTATTTTTTATATCTCAATGTTGTCAGTAATTTGACCCAAAAGCACTTGAACAAAAACACTTTTGTATCATTCTTCTTAAGTCAGATATTGGATATATTTGAGATAGCAATTGCAATCAACAAATACTACAAAGTTCTTATTATGTTACTCGTCTTTTGATCTTGATGGAAGATTGTGGTTACGATCAAACGGGATAAATGACAAGGATCGTACGACCCAAAGCAATAACTATTGTCAATGTAAAGGATTGATAATGCAAAGAATAGGTGCATCAAGCTTCATATATATACTTAACAGGACAAAGATATACCGCATATGAACCATCACCAATGTATATATTTATTTACATACGTAATAGATGCAAATTCTCGAATTGATTTGATTTTAAACTGCTATATACTTGAAGAGTAACAATGTTAAGTTAGTGTAACTACTTATTTCATCTTACATTTTGTGCCTAACTCATCATCTTAATTACATATTTTATATATATATATATATAACACTCCAGTGAGAACAGTCTTAAAATAAGAACGGTGAGAACACTTAAAAAACATCATTTTGATGCATTAAAAGTCCATAAAACTAATATAGTGCTTAACTAATTATCATTATTTAAATGTATAACAACACATTGGCCTGTCAAAATCAAGAAAATCATGTTTTTTGTTTTGTGCATCCATCTTGGATGCATATTCTTCAAAATAATGCATCCACCAAAAAACGTGATTTTTTCGATTTTGACGGATCAATGTGTTGTTAAACACTTAAATATTGATAATTAGTTAAACATTATGTTAGTTTTATAGACTTTTAATGCATCAAAATGATGTTTTTTAAGTGTTCTCACCGTTTTTATTTTAAAACTGTTCTTATTTGATTGTTCCCTTATATATATATATATATATATATATGCAAATCATCACATGTGTCTATAATGATAATTTCTCTCATCTCATCCTACCCTTTCAATTTGTCATATGTCAAATCAGATGACTAAGTAGATCTGTAGGCACAAATTGTAAACTTTTTTTTTTCTTCAAGTTTTCATAAATAAATGGTCATATCAAGCTTCATATTGTAAAGTGTTATATTTGCCTTACCTATGACTTGGGTAAATAAGTCTAATGTTCAAAGGGGGAGGTAGGTATAGATAAGAAAGAAGAACCAAACGGGAAGTGGCCAAACATGAATAGCTTTCCATTATTGAGCAAAGAATTGCAAACTATATATTCATTTGAAAACAAACAAATTAAAGGAGATGCCCCAAGTTAAAAAGGCTATGCTACAAAGTTTATTTGTACGAATTTAGATTCTTTTTTCCATACCTCAAAACCATTTTTGGATGGATGATCACTATGGCTACCCATCAAGTATTCCTTTTTAATCACAAAACTACCAAAAATTTTTAACTTACGCAGTTAGACTATATATACTAGCCCTCAAATATAAACTACTCCCTCCGTCCCATTTTAATTGTTTTATTTTGACTGGTCAAGTCTTTTTCTTCCGATTTTGACCGCAAATATCTTTGATTGTGTTATATATTAGCTAATGAAAGTTATATCAATGAAAAATACATTTAAAACTCAATCAATTCATATATCTTACATCAAATTTTATATAACACTAACACAAATATTTACGGTTAAAGTTGAAAGAAAAAGACTCAAAAAGTCAAAGGTGGACACTTAATATGGGACGGAAGGAGTATATAACAAGAGATTCAAACATATAAAATACTTAAATCGATTATGTACAAACATACAAAATATATATCACTTGTATTAGTACTAACTCTTGTGTATATACGTACATATATCAATTTTCTTTAACTATATTTGGCAATGATCATTTTGATGTCGCAAAGACATACCACGTACGATAGCGATTTGGATATGATATTACTTATGTGACACACTTTTGCCTTAAGTATAGTATAGTACTAGTCCATATATAGAGTAGTCATGTACAATTATTAGTAATAATTTATTACTAATAGTATTCAAACTTTGAGTAGTCTACAACATTTATCCATAAACTATACATCTAATAGGACTAAAACTTAAATGCTACTATACTTGATTCAACGGAAGCAAATTTGGAGTTGAAATAAACCCCTCAACAATTTCTTCTAATATGCATGAAAAGTCCTTTTCTAATATAGTATATTTAGAGTAAACGGCCGATATCGTCCTTGTGCTTAACCCTAATAATCAAGTTTCATCCTTAACTATTCGAAATGACATTGACAGTTTTTTTGGCGAGGATAAAGATCACATCTAGTCCTTTATGCAAATAGACGTTTGCTACATTCCGTTAGCCTGCGCATGTGGGTAACTCGTGAGGGTATTTCTGACTTTTTGACACTCTTTATTTTGTCTGTTCCTTCTTTTCTCTTAATGTTTTTGGCTATAATCAAACACATACATACATATATATTCATCTAGATTTTTTTGACATTCAAGATAATCCAACCTCAAACATCCGGCCACCACCACTAACATCCGACCACCACCATCAAGATCCGTTCACCACAAGATCCAGTCACCACCTCCGATATCCGGCCACCACAAGATCCAGTCACCACTGCGGATATCCAGCCACCGCCATCAAGGTACAGCCACCACAAGAGCCGGCAACCACCCTCCATCAAGATTTAGTCACCAGCATCAAGATCTAGTCACCACCGCCAATAACCGGCCACCGCCATCAAGTTCTGGCCACCAATTCCAAGATCCAGCCACCATAGATCTATACACGCACATAAATCGAGCCATCCTCCCTTTCACATCTGGTGAACCACCACCGTGCCATCACCGTCGCGGCTGCTCGTTTTCCACCATCATCATCGATTTCATCTTGTTAAAGTGTGTTTATATACGATTTCATAGTCTTATTTGTTGGTAACTACTGCTGGTGGTGACAAAATTGGTATGAATGAATGAATGGAAAAAGGGTTTTATGAAACCAAAATTTGAAGTGGTATGAATTTGTCTTCCAAGTCCCAATGTTACTGTTGTTGTGCTTTTTTTTTTATATCATCCCCACACAAACACATATAACACAAATGGTGGGTGGCATTTTGTGGGATGAGATGGCTTTTTGTTTCTCGCCGTCTTCCGCTGCTTCTTTCCTTGTATATATATATATAGATTATTATGATAGACATATAGATGTAGATATGTAAATATGAATATGAATGTATGGGTTCCACTGCTTCTTTTCTTTTTTTCTTTTTTAAAAAAAAAAAAATCAAATAGATGTAGATATAAATATGATTTGGTATTGAATTCTTATTAGTGTATATGTATACACTTTATATGTATCATGTATGTATGGATTTTAGTGTTCATCAAATTATATATGTATTTGTTAGAATAAGTGTATGGAGTTTGATTGGATTAATTGATGAAAGATTTGGATAAAGGATTTGTGGTGTTAGATGATAATGTTGGTTGTTTGGGGTTAGTTGATAAAGATGATAGAATATCAAATTTGGTCCTTTAGAGTGGGAAAAGACACAAATACCCCTCATGTGCTGGGAGTTAACGGATCAGAGAAAACGTCCGTTTGTATAAAGGACTAGATGTGATCCTTATCTTCCCAAAAGGACTGTCAGTGTAATTTCAGATAATTAAGGATGAAACTTGATTATTAGAGTTAACCACAAGGACGATTTAGGCCGTTTACTCGTATATTTATATATATACACACTTGTAATTGTTTTTCAAGATCTATGAATTGAAATTACATTGTGTGTGTCACTTGACTTTTCTCTCTCTCAATTAGAATAGAAGCAATTGGTTAATTTCTATACATCCACAATTAGTTCTTCTTAATTTCTTTCTTAATCACAGAAGAAGAAAATGGGAAGAAGTCCATGTTGTGACAAAGCAAAAGTGAAGAAAGGACCATGGTCACCTGAAGAAGATACTAAGTTAAAAGACTACATCAACCTAAATGGCACTGGTGGCAATTGGATTGCTCTTCCTCATAAAGCAGGTACCTAGCTATCTATATGTTTTGTCAATTTCTCTAAACTTTTCAACTTCACTTTGCTACTTTTGTTTTGCACACTTATCAATATCTTGATGTCAAAAATTTATATAAAAAAAAAAACAGGGCTTAAAAGATGTGGTAAAAGCTGTAGACTAAGATGGCTGAACTACCTTAGACCAAATATTAAGCATGGTGAATTCTCTGATGATGAAGATAGACTCATATGTTCCCTCTTTGCTAGTATCGGTAGCAGGTACGTTTGATTATTAATTCTCTTTCTCTTGACACATATACATATTTATTCAACCAACCAAGATTTCTGGGTCTCAACGTCAGGCAGCAAGGTCGCTAGCTTGAGAGGAAAAATTCCTCTAAGGGATTAAGGATTCCTGGGCATTTACCTTTTTTTTTTTTTTTCATATATACATATATATATATATATATCTACATGTATGTAGGCGTGTTAATATTGATCGATGTGTATATAAAAACGACTTCAGGTGGTCACTAATAGCAGCACAGCTACCTGGAAGAACCGATAACGATATCAAAAACTACTGGAATACAAAGCTCAAAAAGAAGCTCATCATGAACTGGAAACCAGAATCATCTTACAACAACAACAACAACTTTTCTTCTTCAAACTGGCCATTAAGTTCTCCTACAACTACTACTGCTTATAATAGTAATAATAATCATCAAATACTGCCATTATTAGATGATAACAGATACATGATCAATGTGGACGACCCCGTTGAAACGTACCTAGTGATGAAAGACAGTTCTACCCTTTTTATGTATGAAGGTCGTTGTGGCGATCAAGCTGCTGGTACCAGTTCTGATGGGAATTCGACATTAGAGTTTAATCTTGAGGAATTTAAGAAACTAATCAGCTCTAATCTTTGTAGCAGTGATAATATTAATAGTAATGTCAATGTTTTTGTTGATGAAATTAAGACAGAAGAGAACATTATGTACTACTAATTAATAATTTAAGTTATTTTGGTTTGATTTAATTTGTTGCAACAAATATTATTGTTTTGTTTCATAAATCATGATCTTTTAAGTTCACTTGATGTAATTACAGTAATATATTATCACTATTGTAAGAAACTGGCTTGGCCTTTTTCTTAAAGTGTTACTATAATCACATGATCTTTGATGTGATAAATGTCAGTGTTCTAGCCAATTAATTGACCTCTTTTTTGATCATATATTACTCAAATAAGCTCAAAAGTTTAAGCTACAAAAGTTACTTTTTGTGGTAACCATACCAACAAGTTAGTTTATTTTTATTTTTTTGAATAGTTACCAACAAGTATTAATCATAAACTATTATTTATACTTCTGAGGGAAGTGTATGTCAAAACTTATAATTATTTTTATTAAAGTCATGTGCTGATTGTTAAAACGCAAAATGTAGCTTCATGTTAAGAAAAACCTCATTAAATCTTTATGAGTTTGAACCCCAGACCTTACGAGTAAAATGGATTGTACCACCAGTCCATCCGTGGTAATAAAAGTAACTATAAGTTGCCACGTCATGTACAACAATAGCATGTCAGCAATCTACAAGGTGAATTACATAATTTACAAATAGCAAAAGTCTAATTACACATACAATAAAGGTTTTGATAAAGAGATAAATACATATAATAACAAAACGTTACAATAAATATATTTGCGTGCTCTCTCCCTAGATGTAAATGAACTGTCATCTCACCCGTGAAAAATGTGAATATGTGGGACATAAATAGCAATTTTGATTGACAGATATAGATGTAATAGTTTTATGTGTTATTAACCATTTATGTATGATAATTTGATTAAAGCCAAATGAAAATGATATGGTTCCCAGAGATTACTTATATCAAATTAGACAATCTATGTAAAAGATATGAGGATCCAAAAGAATCAATTAATTATACATGTGGATTAGGCATCTTTCATTGACTAACACTTCAATTCATTAGAATAGTCAGATAAATTCAACTTGGACAACCAAAATATGGATGTTTGACAAAATGAAAATAACCTTTCCAGCAAGTAACTCCAAACGTTTAACAAAGTACAAATGCATAGCTGTTACTGAAAAGATGTAGAAAGGAACATTATTGTTTATTAAAACGAATGCCTTTTAGATATGAATAATATAATAAAAAAATATATGAATTTTGAAGATCGTTGTACTCCATATTATAGTCCAAAACTTCTCGTCTATTATTAATATATCTTCTGTTTCAAAATCTATCTTCATTAAAAAGTAATAATTGTCCAACGAATAAGACTTATCTTTGCTTGTTATAAAAGTATTTTGAGATGTTAAAGCTTTAATCTAGGGGGAGGTATCTACAACAACTTTTAGCCATTCACAACAATCAATGCTTTATACAGTTGTACACTGTATAGTATAACATGTACATTTATTGTGAATGATAAAAAATTGTTGTTGATATATCACTCCCCTTAATCTAGACACTTAGTTTAAGACAAATATAAATAGTAATATAGACATTTTACTTTTAAATGAAGAGCATTATAGTAAGTTTTGGAGACCCTTAAACGGATAGGATTGTGCTTTTGACAATTTGTCATGTTAGAAATTTCTTAGAAGTACAAGATGTATATCTTTAATATGCATGGACAAAACAGTTTTTGGCCTAAAGTCTACCATATGCTTGCACATATACACATGACTTTCACACTTTCATTCCCTATATGGTAGTTTGTAATCTCATCAAAATATAGTTACCTAAACCGTCTAGATTGTAATCTTCCACACATCACCAAATCACTTCCATCGCTACACTGCCCATCACCACCATGGCAACTATAACATACACTAACAAAAATAACCGATCGATTTATCAAATTAAACTCTTTTTAATTGAGGGTTTAAAGAGGGCATTGCTTTCTCAGAAGATAAAGCCATCATAGACTAAGATCACCCGCAGGACTATGAGAAGGTTGGGATTTGCCATGCAATTTGGATATATTTACTTCCTTTAATCGTTGACAAAGACGTGTACGTCCTGACCTATAGCAGGGTAAGAGTTTCTATACTTCTCGCCACAATTTAGTAAGTCAGAAACACTGATCCATGCATTTGCAAAATAAGAACTATATGGGAAGGAAGATATACAGCAGAAAGAAGCTGAGTGATATACGAGAACAGCTAGATCATGGAGCATCATGCCCCAGATAAAAAAAATATATCAGAATTATATTCACATGAATGATTAGATATACACTTAAATGTTAATGATATGATACAACGTAGGTTTTATACAATAATTTATTTACATAACATTGGAATTGAAGTTAATTTACCAGAAGTTCCATTGCCAGAATACCTTGTCCACAATTCCTCCACCACTACGAACAGCAATCTGGAGGGAGTCGGATGCAGGAGGAACCCCCCAAAGTAGTGGTACAGCGACGGTCATTGATAACTTCTCATTCAAACCTCCCTTGCTTGCTTTCTCCGCTACAACAACCTGGCATCAATAAAGAAAAACAGCTAAAGAATGAACCAGTTTGGACTGTATTTTATCTCAAACAGAACATATCCAAAAATTCTGTTAAAAGAAAAAGAACATATCCAAAATTAACTATAGGAGCAATGGGTCAAAACAATCACCTGCAGTCTATCACTAATGCATACAACCTCCTAAATCATTTTAATCATAAATTTAGGTTAGAACTATAATCATCTAGCTTTTTGAATCCCAAAAAACCTGTTAATAATTTTTTTTTTTAATTGGTCAGTGTTTCTCGGTTGGGTTGAATAATCCATTCCGTTCTATGTGTACTAAAGAATCACTCTATTTGACTTTTTATCCAACCCGGACCGTTTCAACCAATGCCTAGAATCATCCGTTTTCACCCATTACTTCACCTGCCCATCTTGCAACCACAACCTAGGGCCAAATTACCTACCTCTCCACCGTGCTCCAAAACAGTGTCCTCAACTACATCACTTAACATTTCAATAGAACGGCAGAACCCAATGATGCAAAGTCTTCTGCCCATATCAAGTCCCTGCAACCAACATTTCCAACTCATTTAGGTAACTCTGTAATAAACTAATAATTCAGCTAGTTGTTGATAGATAGATTGCAAATTTACATTGGTAGCTGCAATATCAAAGAGTGCGCCTAAACATAGGCCTTGAGCTGGATCCATGTAATTGCTCTCCTTAAACTGATGTAATCTCGGGGAAGTCTTCACCTTGGGTTGATTCTTCTGAGCCCATGAAACATGTTTTTACAATATAGCCCAAAATAGCAAAGTTGGCAATTAATTTACCATCTAGACACGAATTTCACAATATTCAAGCGGCAGATAACATATGGGTATCACAGTACACCGTAAACAAGGACTGGTTCCAGTTCCAACAGTTTCAAGAACTCAGAAGAAGACTGATTTATAGAGATGGCCATATAACCCTTTTACCAACGGGGCAACCCAAGTTATGTTAAATTCTAATGAATCAAATGAGCGAATTATAAAATAGCTAAAAAATGAATGAATCGAAAGTTACCATAACTCTACAAGGTCCATTCTCAATGCATACAAGTTGTCAACCTCTTAAATTGTTCTATGGTCATCTATATATATCTTGTAGGTCTCTCACAATTCTAAGACAGTTGTCTAGGGGATATCAGCACTAGGATAATTCCTTGTCGAGTTAAATTCTTCAATTTCTTATCCATGTATCCAATCCCCAACTCCCCACTAATTTATCACGGAATAAGCAGAAACAAGTCAACATAGTTTGGTTTAAGTTACCAGTGGTGGACATCAAACAGCTATTATTGAATTTACAGAAAACCACAACCAGCCAAAAAGAAAGCAGTTTTTCCAGTTTCTGTCTGAGGTTGGTAGCGGGAATTTGACGACCTGAAGGGTTCATTTTGGCCTCGGTAATTTTTCCATACATCTAGCACAAATGTTTTCAGAAACTTACAGCCTCTATGAGCAAAACCCAACGCTAAAATAGCATGCATGATTCAAGTGCAAAATGAAACAAAATGATCTATAAGTTATAGGCTGAAATGCTGAATAATAGAAAGCAAGACAAAATGATTTTACTTTGGACAATGGGTGATGCTCAAATGAGGCTGTTGCCTGTTGGTGTTGGCCCTGTAAAGTGTCTGGAACTAGAAGAGACAAAATAGCAGATATGCCGTGTACTCCTTATTATCTATTCAAGTTTTATAACTTCTCGTCCAATTTCCATACGCTACGCCTGGTAAAGTTGATAGAATACAAAATAATAGAGCTGCATCGCCTATTACACTCATGTTCAAGCAGATTATAAGAGGGTGATTCGATTTGGCTTTCTAGTTTATTGATTCCTGATTCTTTTTCTACCCTTATTGTTATTGTGCCAAGACCCCAACCACTGGTGTCAGGATTGACTCGGAACGGAGGGTAAATCCCGTCTCAGGTCATAGTGTTCAAGTTTAATGATGTGTTTTATAAAAAATCTAGCAACACCAAGATATCAGTAATAGTGAAATCAAACCAGCAGATTGCTAAATGGCGCAATACTGTAGAAGAATGCAAGACTTGTACAACTGATCTATATAATACTATCACTGTCAGCAAGAACAAGATGGCAAAGAACCGATTTTGAACATACCTGTGCTGAAGAGACACGTTTAGGGACCATCAACCCTCCAATCTGAACGAGCCCATCAGCAGTAAACAACGTAATGGTTTCCTGCTGCTCCCATTCGATGCCTGTAAATGCATGTAAGCAAGTTGATTAAGTACCTTTTCAACACCTAGGGAAATAATGCGAAACACATAAAGATGCCTGGCTAAATCTCCTTAATCAAGATGAAGTGTAAGCAAAAAGATTTCAACTTTATGCAAGATTAGGACAGAGGATATAAGAATATGTTCTAGAGGATCATTGTATCTTTCATCATCATCATCATCTGTGGCTCTATGCAACATTCTCATTTCCTTTTCGCGTTATAGCAAGCAATGAATAACAACTTACTTTTTGGCCACCAGTAAAAGTTTGCTCAGGTTAAACTTTGGGCATTTTTTTAACGGAATGACCATAAAAATTTGCCGGCTGTGCAAGTTTAACGCTAACTGTTCGATGACATGGCACAAGATACACACCGTTTTCCAAAGATCAAATAAGACTCAATACTTAACACGACACACTCAACAAGATTCTGGTCATCCTATCCACAAAACTTTAATCGGAGAACTTTTAATCTCCCGGGCCCAAAAATTATTACAGTATTACTTTATGAGGAATAAAAAAATCCTTTGATTTAGTTGTACTAATATCAATAATTTTTTTTTTGTTTATTATCTAACAGCCTTTCCACCAGAAACATAATTTAAACCCATATCTTAGAGATCATCCAGCTACAATATCTATATTTATATTCATACAATATTATAAAACAAATACACTTTTCAACTTTCAACATTCAATTTCAACAATATACACATATTAATGCATGATGTACCATACATCAATGCATACAACTTTCTGTCTCCTCCATAAATCATTTTATTCCACCAATTCATTCAAAATCTTTTATCTCAAAAACCTTACATCGATAAATTATAAAAATTATATGGGTGTTCTTAAAATTTCATGTTCTTTTACTAGAGATGTCATTCGATATACTTTCGACGAATTTTTAAATCCGAGGGTTGAGCCCATACGAAGGCATTTGGCTATGACGCTATATGACATATAACCTCATGTGACCTATCACACTTTATGACCTATTATGCTCTCGTTAAATAATAAACTAAATTCCAGCATAATAACTAACCTTGTCCTAAAATCAATAATCCATGTAGAAATATCTCAAAAAAAGGTCCCCAAACTTTCAATATCAAAATAAAAATTATACAACAACATATAGATATACAAACATACATGCATATATACATATTGTACCATTATTATGTTGAGTGTTGTTAGAGTCCCAAGGATAGAATCCACCGAATGGATCATCACCTCCTCCTCCTGAATTATTATTTGAATACGATGCTTTAGCGGTTAATGAAATTGAGCGATTTATTCGTAGATACGATGATTTATTATTATTATTATAATTATTATTATGAGTAGGTAGTAGTGTGGATGGAACGACGTCGTTTAAACGAGAAGTGGATGGGAATGATAAAGCTGCTGCTGCTGATGATGAACAAGAGGCCATTTTTATAAAAAGAAATAAAAGGAAAATTTGGAATCTTGATTTTTGATGGTGGAAATATATATATATATTTTTTTGAAAATGAAAAGAAAAGGAGAAGAATAAAGTTAAGTTAGCTCGTCGTGTACCACACAATACTCGACACGTGGAATTAGTTTGGGAATCTATCTAAACAAACCAATATGGATCATGGTGGTTGACGTTTAAAATTAAAGTCTTCCGATTATCATCATTTGACTTTTAAATACATGCCACAAGTTTTTTTTTTTTTTCTCGAGCTTCATTAAAGAAAGTGTAAAAAATATTGGTTAAAAATTTATATGGAGAAGGTGAAAAAAGTTGGGTAAATGATTATATTCACGTGAACGGAGACACGTAAATTTTTTCTTTTTTAATATGTTACTTATATATTACGAGAAGTTGTATGAATGTATGATTATATTTGAAGGTGAAATGTTAAATAGGAAAAGAAGAAGGTAATGATGGTGTAAAGGCGAAGAATTAAAAGGGAAAAACGTAAGTGAAAAAAATGAGGAGTCACTTCTCAATTTAATCTAAACGAGATACGTTATTCGGGCGTTGCTCCGGGAGATATTATATTTATTGTATTTTGTATTATTTAAAAAATTATTACATGCTTTTAGAAACATTATATAGCTTAAAACTTGAGTTGATATTGATTTTTAAATAAGTAAGCAATTATAAATTAAAAAAAATCAACAATATAAATTTATAACAAATTAACATATTATATAAATTCTAAAAGATAATAAGTATGAAAGTAAAATATTTAAAATAATAATACAAACATAATTAAAGCTAATTTCCTAAATCATCGAAAATAGAAAGTGAAAAAAAATCCATAATAATAAAACATCAACAGAAATAATATTGAAACTAATAAGTATTGCAAACAAATTTTTCGAATATGGTTAGATGTATATATATTCAAAACATATATTTTACTGTTATGTGTATATATACTATGTAATAGTTCACTTGTAATAAGATGAGATAATCTTAAACATGTTACAAACTTAATAAATAATAATATGCAATTAAAATAAGTGATCTTTGTAAACAAATTGGAAGCAATTTAAAAGATCAAAACATAATTTATCAAGCCCAAAATTTAGAATATAAGATGAGTCAAAAAGTAAATGAAGTTGGCCCATTAAGAAAATAAAAACATACTCAAAGAAATAAAATGACCCGTTATTATTCTTTGCACGTATTTCTGTACCTTTGTTTTTAATATATATATTAATGTAACTCTCTAAACTCTAAAAGGTTTCTTTAACTTGTTACGGTTGGTTCTAGCCATTTTCTAAAATTATGTTTCCTTAGGGTAAGATTTTAAACATCAGATATCTTGTAAATAAAGAACACTTTTTGTCACTATACTTGATTGTTATTCATGCTATCATCTCAAAATAAATGGACCATTATTAAATACGAGTAACAATTAATAGAAAAAAATTTACGGTTACATCTTATAAACTCGTGCCCACAAGCATAGTTGGTTACCATTGCTAATAGTTTTCCGTAAGCTCTAAAATCATAAGCTAATTGTCCTGGTTTTTGTGTTAATGTTGTAGCTTGGGCTTATAGAATAAAATAAATTTAAGGAGCCTTAATGGTTCGATTTAAAGTCAGCAGCAGTAAGCACCGATAGATGGACTCGGTCATTTCAATTACATATGCTTGTTACACTCTAGCTATCTATATCTATACTACTACATAATGATTATACACTTTCGTTGAAAAGTTAGAAAAATGAGAGATGCAAAATAATCATTATACCCTTAAAGAATTACATTTATATCAACCTACATCACTCAACACCGCCACCACCACCACTAATAGTCGCGCCATCACCACCTGTTGCCGACACCACCAGACCACCGTAACCATCACCGCCGCATTGTGCGGGTACCATGCTAGTTTTATTAAACACGTATATCTATACTATATTATAAAGCAGATTCCTTCCAGATTTTCAACATTGAGTTGAAATTTTCAATATTAATTTTAAGTACATCCCCAAAATAGCCCTATCATCTATTCTATATTTATCTAAAATAACCATAATACTCTTTCTCTCTCCTCAAATCTCAACCAATCATCTTTTTTCCCTCTCCTCCATAAATCATTTATTCCTCCGATTCATTCAAAATCTTTTATCTCAAAAATCATACGTCGATAAATTATAAAAATTGTATGGGTGTTCTTAAAATTTCATGCTCTTTCATTAGAGATGTCATTCGATATACTTTCGACGAATTTTTAAATCTGAGGGCGGAGGACGGAGGCCGTACGCATTTGACTATCACACTCTCTGACCTAGCTATTACCTCCACCATCTCACCGCCGCAACGCGCGGGTACTTAATCTCGTACAAGTAATAGACTAGATTTAAATATCTAGAAAAAACAGGAAAGAAGGTCTTCCAAGACTAGCGCCCGGGCAGCCAGCGCTTATATATGGTTTGGAAAGCACCACCTACCAAGGGTACATTACCTATTTATACACAACATAGTTTTTCAGCTCAAGGTGTACTTCATGTTTCTTCAATCCAATCATTACGACTCTCCGATCCAATGCCCCTGTTTGCTTGAATGCAGAGGTAACAAACTTCACGCACAAAACCAAATCCTCAATGAACGCGGCTGAACAGCCCTTCTTGCTACATGCCAATATAATATCAGATGCACGATTGCGAAAATGCCCCACCACAAAATCCTCAAAGTTCTGCAATGAGTCATTCAACAATCAACATGATCATCAACTATATACGAGTATATCTATGTACTAAACAAGTACTGCAAGTAGCTTAGATATAAAAAAAATCAACCTCACCTTGGGTGGTTTGTTCAGGATATACAACATTGTTTTGAGAGATTTTATTAAGATTTTCTCATTGTATGCGAACGAAGCCTGTTCTCCATTAGGAGAGCCTCTCATAACTGCATACGTAGGTTCGTTGAATATAGGATTGCTGTTCAAAAACTTTTTCTGTATGGAGACCAGCAGTTGGAGAATGTTCGTTTTTCCAGGTACCCACATCGGTTCCAAGCCACCGCTTTTTTTGGGAAGGCTCAAGCAAACCTTATCACACTCGGGCATATTGTGATTAATACCAAGACCACCAGAGTGATAGTGCACAAACTGTAACAAAAAAATAAAATATATTCATTGAACAAGCTAAAACAAACTAGAATATATTTTTTCTATATAAACATCAAGAAGAAGGCAGAGATGACATACAGGCGGACTATCAGGATAGTTGCGTGGGAAACACACATCAAAGAAGAAGAGACCACCATGATAAGGAGTCCCCTTTGGCCCGATAATTACAGCTCTTAAAAGATCTTTCCTTGATTGATAAACCCTCACAAAAATGGTCTCTGTAACCAAAACCAAAATACTGGTGTTTAAATACAACACCAACATCGATGATTAATCTTAAACTACAAGCTTAAATATAGATCAAACAAAAAGTTAATATCTTTTCTAATGAATTGGCATACCGGGCAACTGTTCCTCAAGAATCCTCCACTCTTCCTTTATTGCGTTGACCCAGTCTTTTGGTGGCTGAAAATGTATACATATGGAAGTGATCATAAAAGGTAACATAACATCAACGAATTATGTACAAACACACAGACACACTATTACCTGGTACATAGAATAATTACGCGCTGAAAAGAAGTGATCCGAGTGGTCAACAACAGAGTCAAACTTCTTGAAATTTTTATACCTTTCCAAAACTTCATTAGTATTAACATGTGAACCGTGGTTAATCTTCTACCTTGCTGATTCTGGTTGTCTTGCAGTACTAGTGATGTGCCCATTTTCCTGGAGGACCACAGAACAAGACAAAAATATACATGTGTGAAGATAACTTTTATCAAATGAAAGCAGAGAATACTAGAAATATATGGTTGATATCGAACCCTGATGTAATTTACATTTTCAACATACAATGGTTGCCCAATTTCAACTTTCATTCCATCCTTGACCAGAACCTTAGTCACCAAACAAGCACATGAGGCACTGAAATTCCATGACACGTAAGTATGGTCTGAGCCATGAGATACTTCAGCGTCCTGCAACTTGAAACAAGAAAAAACCTCAGTTAAAAGGCTTGTACTGAATTTGTTTCCCCTTTTGAAGGAGCATAAATATCTTTTTATCTTTCATCTACAGCTCATCTCTCAAACACCACATAAACGTAGTTTATGTAAACACTTTTTGAATGCCAAGGTGAAAAACGAGTGAAAGGATGCAAAGAAACTCAAGGTGTAGCCACTGGACCATACTAACTAGAGCTCACAGAATGGAAGGTTGGATGGATCGATCATGGATTCGTGTCTCGGACAAAGAGTATTCTTTTAATAGAACAATTCGTATGCACTAATAATACCTTTTGGTAGACTCAAGACCTGTTTGACCTCATTTGTTTGGCATCAGAATCTGCCAAAGGTTGTGTTGTAGTGAGTTATACATGAACATTTAGGTGACAGGGTAACAATCTCAATCGTTCACAATCAAGCGAACAAAACAAAGGTTGAAAACCAATCCATCAGAATAAAAAGGTTGGGTATGGATTGATTTGCAAGCCGTGCATTCATACTGTAGAAAAAGATACAGATAACACACAGAATACGAATCTGCAAGTACACTGACAAAATAGCGATACACGCAACTACCAAAAAGAACTTGCTTCTAGTGTTTGTAAAACTGAGACATGGAAGGAAATGAGAAAAAGAAAAACTTTTCGGCTTCTCAATAATGCATTATTGAGGTTTTCATGAACCAGAAGCTTTTTCCGTGATTAGAGACCCATACAATTATTCAAGAGGACACAATCCAAGCACTTCTTTAAACATGATGCAGAAACACATTTTGTGTATGTAGTATATATAGAAAAGAAAAAAAAAGAACAGAATAAGCACTTTAGTTAATCTGAAACATGGAAGGGAAAGAAAGGAAATTATACTACCTTCTTGTTCGTCACAACATTGATGTCTTGATCAACGACAACCTTGCGCTTTTTGTTCGCTGCATCATTGATGTCTTGAACAATGACAGCCTGCATTTTATTAACTAAAAAAGGCAATTTCTTAGCTTCCTTTGCTCCAATTTTTTTAAAAGCTTCTTTAAGGGGCTTGATGCATGATGCCACATCATTCTTGAACTCGATTGAGCATGTCACATTGACATCACTAACAAGACACCTGATTTTCAGACCTTCCATATAAGCTTTACATGCCACTAGGATATCACGCGCATGTGTACGAAAATGACCAGCCACGAAATCCTCAAAATTCTTCATGCAGGCATATTATCCACCCCAAAAACATTAGATTATTATCCATCCAAAGAAAGTATCTAGCGACAAAAGAAATAAACACAACTCTTTTACCTTGAGTGGTTTGTTCATGGTATAGGCCATGGTTTTGAGTGATTTTACAACGGTATTCTCGTTATATAGAAAGGAAAGATACTCCCCAGATACAGAGCCTCTCACACTTGTATTTTGAAGTCAGTTATAGTAAGGCTGCGTGTTAAAGATCAGATCCTGGATAGCGACCAAAAGATTGCGAATATTCATGCCAGGTACCCACAAATTTTCCTTTGTGGGGCTCGTATTGAGAAGCTTCAAACAAACTTCACCACAAGTATTGAGATTTGGATTGATGCCAAGGCCGCCAGAGTGATAGCGAACAAGCTGCATGAAAATCAAATTACTCGTTACTTAAGATAGGCTAAGCAACATATATGTATGTGTATGTAAACACGATCAAAGAGGAAGAGGTCGGATAACATACAGGTGGAATATAAGGATACTTGTTTGGGAGAAACAGATCAAAGAAGAAGAGACCATTATGATAAGGAGTCCCTGCTCGTCCAACGATCACGGCTCTTAACAGATCCATCCTCGATTTATAAACCCTCACAAATATGTTTTCTGTACCAAATTAAAAAAAAAATGCAAAAACATGAGTTCACATATGAGAAGTCTAAGAAGTGAATATCTTAGCCTTACATATATAGTTGCACACAATATTTATGTACACATACAACAACAAAAACGACCTTTTTTTGTGTCAATAATTGGCATTATACATACCGGGTAAGTGTTGCTCAAGAATTCTCCACTCTTTCTTGACAGTGTTACTCCAGTCCGGCTGAAACATTAAATAGAATGTAGTAATATGAAACACAATTAGTTAAGGTTAAAAGCAGTATCATATCATATAACAAAAGTGTGTATTAATTAATTAATTACTTACATGCTTCATTACACAAGTGTGGGCTGAAAAAAGATGATCAGAATGGTCCGCGACAGTATCAAACTTCTTGAAGGTTTCGTATCTTTCCATAACAGCATCATGATTCATTACCCTTTCGCGGCGTCGGCTGCATTTGCTACTGCAGCCGATATCTTTAGCATCAGCCTCAGCAGCATTAGTAGTTAGTTGGTTGTCAACTGAGGACGACGACACTGGCAGATTTGAAAGGCCATCTAAAGACTTCTTATACCGCGACTTTTGGGATTGGTCGGATAATGGCATTGGGACGTAACTTGAAGGGGTTGGAGTCCTCATGATAAACATGGTTTGGCCTTTTTCGACATGCATTCCATCTCTTATTAGTACCTTTTCCACCTCACAACTAACCGGAGACCGAAATGTTCCAATAGGATAATCTAGAAGATCTTTATTTTCCATGGAATGTCCTAGCTAATGAAAGTAAATATTAGGTGGTTTAAGATAAGGATTTTTACCAGATCAACAAACAGCTTAATTTTGAGGGGGGGTTTCTTAATTAATTAATCGCGGTGATGGTGGTGGTTGTTGCTTCATTTCCATTTCCATGCATATGTATATTCATTATTGGTACTTGTATTATTTTGTGTTTCCGGTTTAACCATATTTTATATTTAGGGTCCGTGTCGAATTATACGGGTTATAAGAGTTATTTGGACTTTGGAGCCAACATGAAATGGTTTTAAGATGACATTTTTGTGACTATGAACCTACTTAATTTGATTTGGTCTTTACAATTCTATAGCAAGATCTATTGCCATTAGCCCATATTGCCATTACACAGTTGATGCTACAATAAGATTTTTGGTTATCTTATAGATCATAATTCATTTGTTAAATTGTATCTAATCATGTGAAATAATTACTCTAAAAAATTTGGATTTAATAATAAAACTGATTTGTTATCTTATGGTTTGTGTGTCTGACTGAAACAAATCTGCTTTAATTTGGTCTCATTTGACATGTTTATCTCATTTAGGAATGTTGTTCTGAACTCTCATCAATCATCTACGATTATCTGGTACAACCCAATGGTCAAAGTCTTCCATTATCGTGGGCCGAAGCCCACTTCTGAGCCATAAAAATTTCACTAACGCTTCAAATGACGTTATTTTTTCCTTTGGACCGGACACATTAACACCGACGTGGTTCAGAGATTTTAATGGGGGAGGGAGTGGAACACGAGGAACAAATTCGGGGACCTTCACAGTGTGGGGGGAAATGAGGAGAGAGAGAGGAGGTGATTGGTGGATGAAGATAGTGGGGGTCCCACTAATAGTTTTAATTTAGAGAAAATATCACAAATGATACATGTGGTTTGTCATATTAGCATTTTGCTTTATGTGTTTTTTTTTCGTTGTAAATGGTCACTTAGTTTTTCATTTTTGTTGCCAATAATCCCCAACACTAACTTCTGTTAGATTTGACCATTTAAACCCCTCACGTGCAAACCACGTGAGGGTATAATCGTCCTTTTGTCAATCACAGGGACTATTAGTAATAATAAATCATTTTAATATCTATATATTTATATATATACCCATCTATCTCAATCTCTGTATATTTTACACTAGATCTATATATATATAAAAATAGGATGGGGAACAATCAAATAATAACAGTCTTAAAATAAGAATGGTGAGAACATTTAAAAAACATCATTTTGATGCATTAAAAGTCCATAAAACTAACATAGTGCATAACTAATTATCATTATTTAAGTGTATAGCAACACATTGGCCTGTCAAAATCAAAAAAATCATGTTTTTTATTTTGTGCATCCATCTTGGATGCATATTCTTCAAAATGATGCATCCACCAAAAAACATGATTTTTTCGATTTTGACGGATCAATGTGTTGTTAAACAACTAAATGATGATAGTTAGTTCTGCACTATGTTAGTTTTATGTACTTTTAATGCATCAAAATGATGTTTTTTAAGTGTTCTCACCGTTCTTATTTTAAGATTGTTTTCACCGGAGTGTTATATATATATATATATATCAAATCTTAATCTACATCTATCAACACAAAAAAGCTATGATTCCTGAATCGTTCAAAAAACCAATATCATTCTTCTATAATCACTTAGCAATTAAAACCTAATTGGATTAATCAAGTTTCTCATCATAAATCAAAATCCATTTGTATAAGTTCATCGAATCTTGATTCTTGAAGTTATGTCTGGGTTTTAATCAAAAATATTTAGGCAATACAGATAGATATAAACAAAACTGATCGAGTATATATATTCGCTAGAAAAAGAGGAAGTTGCAGGTGGCGGTGTTGGATGGTTGATTGGACCGGCAGTTCATGGGATTGAGTCGAAAAACTAGAACAACTTAATATACTGAAAGTTGTAGTTTGTTGGAGTTCTTAGCTAACAAAACAAATCAGCAGAAAAAAGAATATGAAATAATGGGAATATAGATATTCAGTGGCTAGGAATTCGGTCAAAAAGGGGAGTCAACCAAAAGAAAAAGCAATTCATTGAAGATATTGGGGGCATAGGTGCTTGTTGTGTGTTCGTAAAGTGCAGAAAGTCTAATGTGTTTGTTTCATCTTCACTAAGCAATGAATTATTTGGTATGTTCGATATGTTTAATTATTATAATTTCAGATGACATTATTTTTGTTTAGATATTTTGTAATCAGATAGTTGTGTTAGATATAAACAGTAGATACAAATCTAGATAGAGATGTATGTATCATTGTATTTTATTTGGAAGTGGTGATAGAGAAAAAGATTTGTATATATCTGGAAAGGGAATATTGAAAATTTACAAAAAAGATATCAAGCTGAGTCTTGGAGCAGATCTGTTATGGGAGTTTTGAATGACAATTATTAAGGAAGATGATAGAGGGTTATGAATTGTATTAAAAGATCATAGATGGTATCAACTATAAAAAAAAAAAAAAAGATTGTGTAAACCTTTTTTATGTGGCCATATTTTCATATAGAATTTTGTTGCTCGATTTTAGGGGTGGTGGGTTTGGCCGGAATAAAGAGAGGAAGAAAAATGGTTTTTTTTTAAATGGACGATTATGCCCTCACTAACGACCAAAAACTAACGATTGTTAGTGTCAGGGACTGCTGCTGACAACGAAAATGGAAAACCAAGGGACCATTTGCAACAAAAAAAAGCATAGGGGGCAAAATGCTAATATGACAAACCACATGGACAATTTGTGACATTTTCTCTTTAATTTATATAGGTTTTGAAATTATATAGAACAAGACAAAATGCCCGTGCGTTGCGGCGGTAAGATGGTGGGGTGATAAGTTATAGAGTGTGATAGGTCATATGAGGTGATATGTCATAAAGTGTGATAGCTAATGCTTAATTAGTCGTACGGGTTCCGCCCTCGGATTTAAAAATTCGTCGAAAGTATATCAAATGACATCTCTAATGAAAGAGCATGAAATTTTAAGAACATCCATATAATTTTTATAATTTATCAATATACGGTTTTTGATATAAAAGATTTTGAATGAATTACAGTAATAAAATGATTTATGGAGGAGAGAGAAAAATGAGTGGTTGAGATTTGAGGAGAGAGAAAAATGAGTAATTGAGATTTGAGAAGAGAGAAAAATGAGTGATTGAGATGTATATAGATGTATTGTATATTATGCATTAGTAGGTGTACATTGTTGAAAAGCTAAAAAAATTTAGAGGGAACAAATGCTTTGTAATGTAGTAGAGATAGAGATTAAAATTAAATGAAAAATAAATGATAAGATGGAGATTAAGGGAAGTGGGAGAAAAGTGGCGCCAGTGATCCAGAAAAGATTGAGAAAAGTTAAGGATGAAAGTTTTTTATTTATGGTAAAATTTGAAGGGGTTGACCACTCACTCCTCTAGAGAAGTTATTAAGTTAGTAAAAATTGAATAGTTTCAAATTTTCTATGTAGATTCAAGAAAGAAATTTTATTTTTTGTTTTTCATTAAATAAAAAAAAGTTTAAAATCTTTAAACCAAACAATCCATAACTTTTAGGTAACTGAGTTTTTGGTTGATTAAATGAAAAATTAAATATATAATCATTTTTTATATTTATATATCTATATCTATATTAATCCAATAAAATAAATCACTCTTTTTTAACCTTTGAAAAACAAAAAAAAATGAGCTCTCTTTTATTCACTAATTTAAACAATCCTACCTAGTATACAAATAATACCCTTAATGAAATAATTTACAATATAGATCACTCAAACCTTAAAATATCTACATTACCACTTTTAACATTAATTGTTTTTACATTCACCACCATTGTCGTCCCCCACCGCCGTGCCCCCTGCCGCCCCACCATAGTTACCACCAGAGGCGGTACCAGAAAAAGATCTCGGAGGGGGAAAAATTAAAAAAATAATGAAATATAGATCTAAAAAGGGGCAAAATGTTGAAAACCTATAAGAAATTTTTAGAAATACATAACAAAATTTATATTTTGAAAGGAGCATTAGCCCCCCTTGCCCCTCCCCTTTGGGCACGCCCCTTGTCACCACCACCACCTTCGCAACCCGTCGCCGTCATTGCTACCCTTGTCGCCACCGCATTGCGATGTCTATTTTATATAAATAAAGCTTAAATTTGTTGTACACTTTTGAATCTTCATGCATGTTGTTTAAAGAGCAATGCTAATAAACAAAAATTTACCGACATATGTGACTTGTGACATTGACCTATTAATGGAAAAAGAGAGAAAAAAAAATTGATTTAATAGGGAAAATATGTGTTTATATTTTTTTTGTGAAAGTTATATATAAGTCTAGCATTTGTCCACCCTGTATAAAATAAGTTAACTTATGGTTCGTTGAAGTAGCAGATGATCAATATGTCGATTAAATTAAAGTTGTTATTGTCAAAGTTATAATTGTTTCCGAAATAGAATTTAAAAGAATGTAGTTTGAGCCTGTTGTGCCTATACACTGAAAATAAAATTATCGTCAACAAAATGCGTCTAAATAAATACAACATTTACCATCCATTTGTGAAAGTGTGAAACAAACAAAACAACATTCGATCCCAATTTCCATTTATAAGCAAAAATACTAGCACTAATGAAATAATTCTCATACACACACACACAAATTAAAGCGCTTTTAATCAAATCAAATTCATCTATATATACCTCAAAAAATCACAACTATGGACACAACAAATAAAGGAAGATCATCGCGAAAATGTCTCAAAATATGTTGTGGTGTGACAGCAGCTGTAATTGTCATTTTTATAGTTGTTTCTATAATCTTATATTTCACCGTCTTTAAGTTAAAAGACCCACAAATCATAGCACACCCAACAAACCTTGAAAACCTTCAAGTCCAAATGTACCCAAATATAAGCATAAACGCGACAATAGTTCTAACCTTGACCATAGATAACCGAAACTATGGAGGCTTTATTTTCAAGGACTCGATTGCAAACGTGTATTATCGTGAAATGTTAATAGCCGAGATCCCAGTTGAGCATGCTGAGGTTCCGGCCCGTGGTAGTTTAACCATGACAAGTCGTGCAAACATTACTGGTGGTAAAATGGCAACTGATCCTAATTTTTATATCGATATCGGAACAGGTTTTCTTAATTTTACCTCAACTTCGGTAATGCATGGGAAAGTTAAAGTTTTGAAGATTGTGAAAGTGGGAGCAAAGGTTGATAGTTTTTGTGATATCTCGGTCGACATTTTGAAGCAACAAGTCGACCCGAAGTGCCATTCCAAAGTCCAGTTTTAAAAGTATGCATGCCACTTGATAATTAATCATTTTCAAAAACATAAATTTGGCTTCAATTCTTTCGGTATATTTTTACATATGTATCGTTTTTTAAAAGAATACTACTATGTTTTGTGACTCTTAAAATCTCATGAGCAATTGAACATAGTTATATTTGCTTTTAGGTTGTAGCATAATTTAGTCTACTTATTTTAGTCTATGTATTATTTTCATTACTTGACAGTTAGAAAGTTAAACATATTCTTATATGTTCATATTTTATTTGCATATGTTTAAAAAAAATGCTTGAATCATTAGTTTATTACTCACAAATGAATTTTTTATGCATTTAGTTTAGACATGTAAAACACCCAATTAAAAAAATGTAAAGTGATACAAAACCGACAAATGAGTGGTAGTTATACAATTTCTTTCTCTTTTGACAAAAAGGTTACATTAACTTTTAAATCATTGAATGGAACTTTCTATAGACTCTAAAATAATCGAGTACTTAACTTAAAGATTGATACTTTTATATTGATCATAAAAATGAAAATGTAACATGATGTGACATTGTGATATAATTACCAACAAACTTTTCTTTATTACGAGTATTTTAGAATCATCATGTTAATATAAAATATCATACTGTTGATTTTGAAGAAGAATAACATCCATTTGTTCAGTGTCTCTTCTTTTTATTTACATAACAGAACTTATTTACACTATCTAAAAAAAACCTTATTTTTTGAAATATTGAAAATATGTATATTTTTATTTTCATCTAGTTTATTTTAAAATGTTTTTACATAAATTTTCCCTTAACACTAATGATTAAATTATACGATCAGTCTTTTATAATTTAAAATATTTATATGAACCCTTTATATTAATTATTTACATCACTCGACGCCTACAACACCAATAGTCGCACTCAGTACCACATCGTCTTTGGCTCTTAACCATAACCACCGTCATATTGCGCGTTTGTCCTTTTATTTCAATTAAACGAGATACGTGCTGAAGTCACGGCAACATGTACATTATTTATACACCATAAATTATAGTCGTATTATAAAATGACTCAAAACACGACAAAGTAAACACTTGCATTTTGACTTCCAATCTCTTTCATGATTTCATATTCATCTCAAAAGACAATAAAGAAAACCTTGACATCCGATCCAATCTCATTTCCATTTTCATTTTCATTTTCATCTTCTTTTTTATCTTCATCTCCATCTTCTTTCTTTCCTATGCTAGCTTCTTCTTCTTCTTCTAACAATCTCCATATCCAATAACAATGGCTACACCTCAAAAACAACTCAATTTCTACAACCCGAAAACCGGTATCTACACATCTACAAGACCACCAATACTCTCCCTTCCACAATCACACCAAACTTCCATAGTTGACTTCCTTTTTCGCGATATCAAAACTCACTCAAACTCTCCAGCTTTAATAGACCCTCACACAAACACCATCATCACTTTCAGCCAACTTAAACAAAAAATCGAACAATTCGCAAACATGCTACACAACATGTTCCACATATCCAAAAACAATGTTGTACTTATATATTCTCCAAACTCCATTATGTTCCCTATCGCCTTTTTCGCGGTCACTTCACTTGGCGGGATAGTCACAACTGCCAATCCGTTATATACCGTTAACGAACTTTCCCACCAAATAAATGACTCAAATCCAAAACTCATTATTTCCGTTACAGAGCTTTTAAATAAAGTCAACGGGTTTAAAATTCCGTTACTAGATTTAAATGACTATGATAAATTAAGTGTAACTCTTTTGAAAAAGCAACATCCGTTTGAAAAAAATATTGTTTTTCAAACGGATGTTGCTGCCATCTTGTACTCATCCGGGACAACCGGGCTGAGTAAAGGAGTGGTACTGACACATAAAGGTATAATTGCGGCGTCATTAATGGTGACGGCGGATCAAGAAATGTATAAAGAAGGGAAAAGTGTGTTTTTGTGTGTGGTCCCTTTGTTTCATATAATGGGACTTGTGACGTTTACGTATTCACAGCTGCAACGAGGGAACGCAATGGTTGTTATGACGAGGTTTGAAATTGAGAAAGCGTTGGAAGCTATTGAGAAATATAAGGTGACTCATTTGTATACTGCACCGCCTGTTGTCGTGGCGTTGGTGAAACAACCCGCGGTTGTCAAGAGGTTTGATACTTCGTCGTTGGTTGAAATTGGGTCGGGTGCTGCTCCTTTAGGAAAAGATGTTATGGATGAATGTTCTAAAGTTTTTCCTCAAGCTAAGGTTTTACAAGTGAGTTATCTATATCTATACTCTATACTATATTATAAAGCAGATCTCCCCTGTTTACATTTTAAGTTTCAACATTTACTTTCCCAAAATGCCCATATTTCAATTCTCTATTTACCTAACACCCTTTCTCTCTCCTCAAATCTCAACCAATCATTTGTTTCCTCTCTCCTCCATAAATCATTTATTTCTCCAATTGATTCAAAATCTTTTATCTCAAAAACCGTACAATCATAAATTATAAAAGTTATATGGGTGTTCTTAAAATTCCATGCTCTTTCATTAGAGATGTCATTCGATATACTTTTGACGAATTTTTAAATCCGAGGGCGGAGCCCATACGGCTAAGGTATTTGGCTATCACACTCTATGACTTATCAACCCTACCATCTCACCGCCGCAACGCGCGGGTACTTGCTCTCGTAAT
Source organism: Erigeron canadensis (assembly GCF_010389155.1). Taxonomy (NCBI): domain Eukaryota; kingdom Viridiplantae; phylum Streptophyta; class Magnoliopsida; order Asterales; family Asteraceae; genus Erigeron; species Erigeron canadensis. The sequence continues at coordinate 34,208,727 of NC_057769.1, read as the reverse complement.
ACTAACTTTTAAGTATAATTGATTGATTAAATGGTTTGATTTTGATATAGCAGTTAAGTACTTAACATTATAGTTGATTTTTTAGGGGATCATTTGATATCATAAGCAGAGGTTGGTTAACCAAAACACTAGATACTAGTTATTGCAGCAATCACTTTTAAAATGCACATCCAAACATGTGTAAAACGCCCGGAAATGAATAAGTAGGTCACCGCTATATGTTGGGACTTATATGAGTTTCTTTCAGTGTTTAGGCATGGCAAGATCATGGCTAAGGGTGGGTATAATTATGTCTGTTAGGTATTAGGTAATCACTATACTTAGGGAGCTCGACAGGCGATTTTGAAGCCTTTAGGTGTGATCATGGCCAAAGTTAGGCAGGTTGAGTATATTTTTATGTGTAGGTATGAAAAAGGCTGTTACAGTTTTTCCTAGTCAACTTTTTACTTGGTTTTCCTTAGCACAATATAAGAATCGACGTGTAAAATTCTTTAATGTGTTTGCTATTGTCAATATAATATTTATAAGATTTCAAAAGTAATTAAAATGGGTATCATATTTTGGTAGGGGTATGGGATGACAGAAACTGGTGGAATTATATCAATCGAGGATCCAAAGATAGGATCTCGCCATTCAGGTTCATCAGGAGCTCTTTCCCCTGGAATGGAAGCTCAAATCATACATATAGAAACATTAAAACCTCTCCCTCCTAACCAATTAGGAGAAATATGGGTTCGTGGGCCGAATTTGATGAAAGGTAATTCACCAGCATTACTTGAGTAACTTCACAAACACCCAACCTTCTTGATTACGAACTCATCCATATTATCATGAATATGTGTATATAGAGTATTTTCATAACAAAGAAGCTACAGAGCAGACCTTAGACAAACAAGGCTGGTTGCACACGGGTGATCTTGGTTATTTTGATGAAGAAGGGAGAATATATGTAGTGGATCGACTGAAAGAGCTTATCAAGTATAAAGCGTATCAGGTAACTTCATCTTTTACATTAGTAAACATGCAGCCTGATCATATAGTTTTAATAAATATAGATAACTGAATATATATATATCTGAGTTGGTGAATCCATTAACTTTGATACAGGCTAATCTAAATTGACTTTTATACGTTGAACTTTGTAACTTCAATTATGGATTGTTAAAACTTAAAAGGTGCCTAAATTGACCTTCATAAATTGGTTGCTGTCATAAAACAATTTTATCTCGGATTCAAATTATATTATTAGTTGCAATTTATCAATCTGCCAATCTCAAATAACAATATATTATAATCATTATTTTTAAGGAGGCAAATTGGGTGGGTGGGTATTTCAGATAATGAGTCAAGACAAATTCATGCTGACACGGGTCATAGCTTAACACGGGTCATAACATGTTGAACTATCTGCTTGTAAACTTTAAAACTTAAGTTATCCCATGTTCAGAGGAGTATGATATGCTAAACATAATACCTCGTAAAATGGTAAACATAAGACATCTGCATTTCAGAATCATATTATATGGTTACCCGCAATCTGTTCTTCTGACAATCTCAAACAAGATAATCACAATTATGAGGAAGCAATATAGGCAGGTGAGTGAATCAGATAATGTGTTTAGAGGAGTTCAGGTTTTGTTGGTACGGGTCAAAACAAGTTTAACGTTTCTGCCAATCCTAACATAGTCACTATATCAGTGAGGCCAGTTGTTGCAAGTTGACTAGATAATGGTCAAGATGGGGTTGGGTTGACTTTCAACTCATTTGCCTCATTCCCTTTGTAGGTATTTCTTTTAGTTGAATAATTTGACCCGTTTGGGATAAAAGAATACAGATATTGATCCATTCATGTATACACGGTCAGAAATGGCATCTCTAACTATCAACTTCTTCTTAGGTGGCACCTGCAGAGCTTGAAGGGCTGCTAGTTACTCACCCTGAAATAATGGACGCTGCAGTTATCCCGTAAGTTAATTAGCTACTTCTTTTAATTAAAACATCCAAACTGTTTGGATGCCTAATGTAGGTCCCTAGGTTAATTAATAGATTAATGACTTTAAGCAATCATATTTTACCCAACTTATAAAAAAATCTTCAAAATTTGTAGATATCCAGACGAGGAAGCAGGTGAAATCCCAATGGCATATGTTGTTCGTAAAGTTGGAAGCTCACTTACTGGTGAAGAGGTTCAAAACTTCATTGCAAAACAGGTAATAAAAACTAAAAAAAAAAACTGTTAGCTAAAAACTATGAAGATATAAACGAACATAATATCTCTTACTTCTCAATAATAATCTGCTCTCATTTTTTCAGGTTGCACCATTTAAAAGAATACGAAAAGTAGCATTCATCGACATAATTCCAAAAGCAGCTTCAGGGAAGATTTTGAGAAGGGAACTTAGGCAAAAAGTTCAATCTAAAATCTGAGGCTTACTACAAGCTCGTTCTAATACAATCTTTTTCTACGCAAGCCCATGAATGAATAATCTTTCGGGAGTTTAAGGACATAACGATTTATATTTGTTAAATTTTTATGAAATACGTATAGAATAGAATAAGCTTGGGTTACACTGAAAGCTTTGGATGTATCGTTACTTTAGACGACTACAGAATTTTTACATCTTGTTTACCTCTTTATTGAACATCTAATTAAGCATTGATTGCTTGTTATCAAGGTTTTACTGATATTTGATACCAGGTTAGATACTTAGACCTGACTCAAAAGTTCAGGATCAGACTGGGATAAGGCTTGAATTTCTTTTATTTGGGTAAAGAGAATGAAAAAAAATATACAAACAAGCACACTTGGGCCCGAAACTATATAATGGTTACCCAAGTTGCACAAAAAGAAATAAACCATATAGGGATTCCAGACAGTCCCCAAAATACCCTGTTAGATCAATATACAACTAGAACTAGCAATCTAAAATGATGATATGCCAATTTTTTAAATAAACCATATAAGGGTTAGGGTTTGGGTGGGGAAGAACATTATCAAATTTGACCTTTTTATTAATTATATATATATAAAAAATTATATAAATAAGTTTTATTTAATTAATCATAATATATATAGTATCTACGATTATAAAATTGCCCATGGAACAGAAAGATCTTCTTGATTATCCTTTAGGGACATTCCGGTCCCCGGTTTGTTGTGAGGTGGACAAAGTACTGATAAGCGATGGAATGAATATCTTAAGAGGCCAACCTATGTTTATTATGAAGACTTCATCCCCTTCCAGTTACGTCCCAATGTCTTTATCTGATGAATCCCAAAAGTCACGGTTTAAGAAGTCTTTAGATGGTCTTTCAAATCTGCCACCAGTATCGTCGTCGTTAGTTGACAAGCTACTAGAAGCTATTGCTGCTGCTACTGCTAAAGATACCGGCGGTAGCAGCAGCAGAATGGTAACTATTCCTGACGACGTTATGAAAAGATACGAAACCTTCAAGAAGTTTGATACTGTCTTGGACCATTCTGACCATCTTTTTTCGGCTTACACTTGTGAAATGAAGCATGTAAGTAATTATATACTCGTATGTATTATGCTTTTGTTGTTGTTGATGCTAGCTAGCTTCTGTTACTTTATAATGAGTTTCACATGCATACATTTTTAATTATATGTTTCAGCCGGCCTGGACTAACACTATCGAACAAGAGTGGGGAATTCTTAAGCAACACTTACCCGGTATATATAATACCAACTCGTTGATTTGTTTGGATATATATATATATATGTGCACATATATTACAAGTTTCTTTTTTTTATATATATATTTGGAATAGAGACTATATTTGTGAGGGCTTATGAGTCGAGGATGGATCTTTTTAAGAGCTGTAATTATCGGAAGAGAGGGGACTCCTTATCATAATGGTCTCTTCTTCTTTGATCTGTTTCTCCCAAACAAGTATCCTTATACGCCGCCTGTATGTCACCATCATGCATCCTTCTGATTGTATTTTCATACACATACACATACATATTAATGCTGGTTAGTCTGAATGAATAATTTGACTTTATCTTTTTTGTCTTCAGCGTATTCGCTATCACTCTCGCGGCCTTGGTATCAATCCAAATTTCAATACGTTTGGTGAAGTTTGTTTAAGCCTCCTCAAGGAAAATTTGTGGGTACCTGGCATGAATATGCGCAATCTTCTTGTCTCTATTCAGGGTCAGATTTTTAACACAAAGCCTTACTTCAATGGACTTGAAAACACAACTGCTAGAGGCTCTGTATCTGGGGAGTACCTTTCCTTTCTATACAACGAGAACACCATTGTGAAATCACTGAAAACAATGGTCTATACCATGAAAGAACCACCCAAGGTAAGATGTCTTTATTTTTGAGCTACTTGTTTTATATGGTTAACTACTAATTTGGTGTTGTTGGACGGATGATATGCATGTATGTGCGTGATATCCTAGTGCCATGTATAGCTTATATGGAAGGTCTGCAAGTCGGGTGTCTTGTTAGTGATGCCAATTTGACATGCTCAATTGAGTTCAAGAATGACGTGGCATCATGCATCAAGTCCCTGGCAGACACTTTTAACAAAATTGGAGCAAAGGAAGCTCAGGATTTTGTTCCTCTAGTTAGAAAGCGGAAGGCGTTTATAGATCAAGACATCAACAATGCAGTGAGCAAAAAGAGGATGGTACAAGTTTCTTTCTTTGCTTGTTAAATTAGGAGTGTAATAGACTAGTATGCCCATCTCTACATCTCTAACATACCCAAATGTGTCTCTACGTACAAGCCTTTTAACCGAGATTACTTTCTTGTTACAAGTTGCAGGACTATGAAGTATGTCATGGCTTAGACCACAATAATTTTGTGTCATGGAGTTGGAATGTCAGCGCCTCCAGGGATTGTTTGGTGACTAAGGTTCTGGTCAAGGATGGAATGAAAGTTGAAATCGGGCAACCATTGTATGTTGAAGATGTAACATATTTCAAGGTTCGGAATCAACCATGGATCTCTGTTGGCTGTTGCTTTCTTAATAGTGAATGTTATCTTGTCACATGTCTATTATTATTCATGTCTTGTTCTATGGTTTCCAGGATGGTGCACAGATTAACAAGGGTCCACATATAATATCAGGGGTTCCTAATAAAGAGGTTTTGGAAAGGTATAAAAACTTCAAGAAGTTTGACTCTGTTGTGGACCACTCTGATCACTTCTTTTCAGCGCATAATTTTCCTATGAACCAGGTATGTGCTTGTCTTTCAGCGTTTATACATAATACGTTGTTGTAACCTTTCATCACTTCCATATGTATGAATATTCAGCCGCCAAAAGACTGGGCCAACGTGATAAAGAAAGAGTGGAGGATTCTTTAGGAACAATTGCCTGGTATGCCAGTTAGTTAGATATATCTAAGCTTTTATTTCAAGCTTAATCATCGATGTTGGGGTTATGTTTAAATGAGTTCCTTTGATTTGGTTACAGAGACCATTTTTGTGAGGGTTTATCAATCAAGGATGGATCTTTTAAGAGCTATGATTATCGGGCCGAAGGGGACTCCTTATCATGGTGGTCTCTTCTTCTTTGATGTGTGTTTCCCTAGCAACTATCCTGACAGCCCACCTGTATGTCGTCGATCTCTGCCTTCTTCTTGATGCTAATCATGTATAGAACATACTCACACAAACACGCCTACATAATGCTAGTTAGTTTAAACCTGTCCAATGAATTGGTGATTTTTTGTTACAGTTTGTGAACTATTACTCTCGTGGCATTGACATCAATCCTAATATGTACGAGTGTGGTACGGTTCGTTTGAGCCTTCCAAAAACAAATGGTGGCCTGGAGCCAATGTGGTTGCCTGGCAGTACGACATTGCTTCAACTGCTCGTCTCCATACAGAATGACTTTTTGAACACAAAGCCTTTATTCAATGACCCTACATATGCACTTATGAGAAACACGCAATGTGGAGAACAGGCTTCATTCCAGTACAACGAAATGACTCTTATAAAATCACTCAAAACAATGTTGTATACCATGATCAAGCCACCCAAGGTGTGAGGTTTTTTTCATTCTTCTATCTCCCTACTTGTTTAGTATGTTTATCTGATGAAATAGTGTTGGATGACATATGCAGAACTTTGAGGATTTTGTGGTTGGACATTTTCACAAGCATGGACGTGATATATTAATGACAACATGTAACAAGAAGCCATGCTCAGTCGCGTTCAAGAATGGATTGGTCACCGATTTGAGATCTGTTGTAGTTGCATTTGGGCAAGTCGGGGCATTTGTCCGGACGATCTTAGAGGTGAAATTGATGGAAAATGATGTAATCCTATGACACAATTTCTTTAGTCCAAATCTCAACGTGCGTGGTGAAGTATTTTTGGACCTTCTCAATGCAATTTGGGTACCTGGCATGAATATGCGCAATCTTCTGGTCGCTATCCAGGATCTGATGTTTAACACGAATCCTTACTTTGATGCACATGGAAATCTATTTGCTAGAGGCTATGTATCCGGGGAGTATCTTTCCTTTCTATATAACGAAAACACCATTGTGAAATCACTGAAAACAATGGTTTATACCATGAAGAAACCACCGAAAGTAAGATTTTTTTTAATATTTCAGAGCTACTTAATTTGTTTGGTCAACTACTAATTAATCTGGTGTTTGGATCGATGATATGCATGCATGTAGAACTTTGAGGATTTGGTGGTTGGTCATTTTCGAATGCATGTGCGTGATATCCTAGTGCTATGTATAGCTTATATGGAAGGTCTGCAAGTTGGTTGTCTTGTTAGTGATGTCGATGTGACATGCTCAATTGAGTTCAAGAATGATGTGGCGATATGCATCAAGTCCCTTGTAGACGCTTTTAACAAAATTGGGGCAAAGGAAGCTCAAAATTTCGTTTCTCTAGTTCGAAAGAGGAAGGTGTTTATAGATCAAGACATCAACAATGCAGTGAGCAAAAAGAGGATGGTACAAGTTTTTTTCTTTCCTTGTCAAATTAGGAGTGTAGTATACTAGTATGCCCATCTCTAGTAGTTCAATACTGTTATAAAGGCATGTTTTGTGTGTGTCTTCAATCACCCAAAAAGATTCAGTAATGCAGTGAACAGAAATAGTTTCTTTTTCAGTCTTGTCTATGTCTCAAATTTACAATCATGAGTACTAAGTTCATTTGTATTGTACATGTGTGTTTCGGTATCTTTGTTCAGTTCACTTGGAAAATAGTATTTGTTTTTTCTTTTTGTTACGTGTATCTTTGTCTACATGTGGACTTGTGGCTATCCCATGAGTTTCTTTACTTCATTGCATATTGGTTTTTCACTTTGGCATTCGAAAGTGTTCACAAAAAAAAATACATTTATATAGGTACACCTTTTTAAAGGGGAACAGCTTTCTCTACAAGCCTTTTAAGTGAGATAGTTTCTTATTACAAATTGCAGGACTATGAAGTATGTCATGGCTTGGACGATAATTATGTGTCATGGAGTTGGAAGGTCAGCGCCTCCAAGGATTGTTTTGTGACTAAGGTTCTGGTCAAGGATGGAATGAAAGTTGAAATTGGGTAACCTTTGTATGTTGAAGATGTAACATATGTCATGGTTCGATATCCAATCATAGATCTCTGTTACTTAGTCTGTATATGCTTTCTATTTCATGAAAGTTATCTTCTCACATGTATATTTGTGTCCTGTTCTATGGTCTTCCAGGATGTTAGCCAGATTCACAAGGGTTCACATGTAATAGCAGCCGTTGCTAATAAAGATGTTTTGGGAAGATATAAAAACTTCAAGAAGTTTGACTATGTTGTGGACCACTCTGATCACTTATTTTCAGCGCATAATTTTTCAATGAACCAGGTATGTGTTTGTCTTTCGGTGTTCATACATAATATGTTGATTTTACCTTTCATCACTTCCATATGTACGCATTTTCAGCCACCAAAAGACTGGGTCAACTTGATAAAGGAAGAGTGGAGGATTCTTGAGGAACAATTGCCTGGTATGCCAGTTAATTAGATATAGCAATGAATGGATATCAGCTTTTTGTTTATACTTGCCTAAGCTTTTATGTCAAGCTTAATCATCGATGCTGGGGTTATGTTTAAATGAGTTCCTTTATTTTGGTTATAGAGACCATTTTTGTGAGGGTTTATCAATCAAGGATGGATCTTTTAAGAGCTGTAATTATCGGGCCGAAGGGAACTCCTTATCATGGCGGTCTCTTCTTCTTTGATATGTGTTTCCCTAGCAACTATCCTGACAGCCCGCCTGTATGTCAACTCTGCTCTCTTCTTGATGCTTATATAGAAAACATACTCACACAGACACACCTACATAGTCTTAACCTGCCCAATAAATTGGTGATTTTTTGTTACAGTTTGTGAACTACTATTCTCGTGGCATTGGCATCAATCCTAATATGTACGAGTGTGGTACAGTTTGTTTGAGCCTTCCCAAAACGAATGGTGGCCTGGAGCCGATGTGGTCGCCTGGCAGTTCGACTATGCTTCAACTGCTCGTCGCCATACAGAATCGCTTTTTGAACGCGAAGCCCTTATTCAATGACCCTACATATGCACTTATGAGAGACACACAATATGGCGAACAGGCTTCATTCCAATACAACGAAATGACTCTTATAAAATCACTTAAAACAATGTTGTATACCATGATCCGGCCACCCAAGGTGAGGCTGAGTTTTTTCTCTTTTTCTTCTACTTCACTACTTGTTTAGTATGATTATCTGATCGGATGTTGTTGGATGACATGCAGAACTTTGAGGATTTTGTGGCTGGACATTTTCACAATCATGGACGTGGTATTTTAGTGACGACATGTAACAAGAAGCCCTGCTCAGTCACATTCAAGAATGAATTGGCCAGAAATTTTAGACCCGTTGCAGCTGCATTTGCACAAATCGGGGCAGTTGGCCGGACAATCTTAATTTTGAAATTGAAGGAAGATGAAGTAATCCTTGAGATGACGGAGGGAACGATCTGTCCTAACACCCCATCTCGGAACTAAAGAAATTGTGTCACATCTAAACGTAAGCAATAATGCAAGGAGGGGCGTACGGATCTAATGTATTAGTAGCTATGTCATAGGACCTATCTTAGATTTTTCTTTAAAAAAAAATAGAGCTTATATGATATGTGTTTTTATGACGCATGCTATTATTTTGTGAAGACCTACCTTATACGAGAAATATAAATGAATATGGATTAAGTTCTATGATGAACAAAGTAGTTTTCAATCTAACCATTGAACTGGTTGTTGAATTCTAAAAATCAGATTTTATGTTTTAATGCAACTCTTGGTTAAAATCTTCGTGAAGGAGATGATAGAGGGGAACCTCTTTAGCTTAGCCAAGATGTCAGCCATGTGAGGAGGGGCACTGTAGCTTAGCTTTTCTAATCATAGCCTTGCACATTTTTTTTCTTTTTTATCCTTACAGGTATGAAACTCGGGTTTCTCTTAACCCCCTTCATCATCTCCTTGCTTCTCCTTTTCTTCCAACACCAAAGTCAGTTTTCACCTACTTATTAATCAACATTCGGGTATGATCAATCGCTATGTTTTTCTTATACTTATGTGAATGTGTATTTGAGTTAATTGGTGGAATCATCTTCCCCTTGCAAAGATTTGTATTTGATTATTTTTTCTTATGTATGTTATAACTCTGTGAACGTAGCGTTTTTGGGTGAAGAAAAGCAATTACTGTAAGTTCCGTGTGTACTCTTGCTTGCATCTACGACAACCCCCACCATATACATAATGGCAGTGGCTCAACATATTTTTACTTAATTTTATGGTCTTGAAGATGTTGTAATTATGTTGACATGTATAAATTATTAAATTATGAGAGACTTTTATATTTTATATGTAAGTGACAATTTGCCTAAGAGAAAGTTGTAGTTCAAAAAGCCAAGATTTACTGTCCCTCGATATAGAAAATTATTGTGTGTCAGAATTATAATTTGCTTATGCACTTGTAGTACTGAGAAGAAGCTGACGGCGAAGTCGAACAGCTCGACTGGTTTGAATCAGACACTTGAAGCCCAATGTTGGAGTGGCTTGAGGGAAGCTTCTTTCTTAGGTAGGTCTGTTAGTTGGAATGTCACGGTGTTAACGTAGTTGGGCAGGGATCGTTAACCGTGGTTATGTTTTAGATTGTTTGGTATGTTTGCTATTAGTCCAAATGGTTTCTACATTAATTAGGCTTCCTTTGTTGGTTATTGTTGTCTACGGCCCAGCCCATTAAAATGCTACAAAGGCTACTAGAAGTTAGAATTAAGGTTGCCGGCCTAAATTGATTGTGAAAGCAGAAGGCAGCAGGCCTTATTGCTTATTGCTGAGCAGGCCCCTTCAATCAGTTAAGCCCAGCTTTAGGAAACTTGGAGACTAAGTTTAATTAACCCTAATTGTAGCCTATATATACTCTTGTTTTCTTGTACATGTATTGTGTGGAAAATCAATAAGAAAACCTCTTTCCCCCAGTGGATTGGTTCACACAGTTTAGTGTGAGATACCACGTTAAATCTCGTGTCCTTCCTTCTTGTTACTTTCTGGTTCTTGAGTTTGTGTGTGTGTGCAGTTTATTCCTAACATCCTTTAGTACTCATTTGGCTTCATGTGTCTTTTTTTGTCTGGATAGAGCACTATACTTGGTTGGCTAGCGGATGTTTATGAAAATTTTATTGGAATGTCAAAATGATACATGGAGGCTAATGGGTATAACTACTGCTACAGTGTCACTGTTGCATTCTGAAGAATTATATCCCATCTTCTTATGGAAATCTTAGATTATTCATTAATTTGTTGTCATGTTCTGTTAGGAATACAGTATTATTAATTTAGAGCAGGTGCTGAGTAATAGAGATTTCATAGTTTTTGCTAAACACCCGTGGAGTATATTTAAGGAGGCATTAGTGATTGGTGTAGGCTTTCTCACTAGCATAGAGACTCGGATATATATTTTTGGTTTACAATTTGTCTAGATTCTTCGAAAGCACAAATACTGCTGTCGGTGATACAGCTATACTGATTGAGTTTTTCTTTATCCTTTGCCCTCAATTTGTTATGCATTTATTTACATCGTACCGTCCTAATTTCACTTGAAGATAGTACTGTACATGGTGTCAAATGATATTTCTCATTGTTTTGTATACTGATTGTAGGATATGCACAGTTCATTACACTATCTTTCACAAGTGCTACTGCTATATGGCATGACAACGATCATTAGGACTTTGGTTTGGAATTTATAATTCACTTGGTAAGATACTTTATATTCACACTTGGTCATAATTTATTCTGTTACCATTCCTTGCATTTCATTGGTTTATTAGTATGATGAAAATACATATTTGATTATATGGTATTGTTAGAACCTATTTGCATTATATGGTATTGTTAGAACCTATTTGCGTTTAGTTACTTGACATTCGCAATCAATCTGGGATTGATTTTACCTGGCTATGCTGACTTGCTAATGACTATGCATTAAAGCCGTAGGTTTATGGGTGGTAGAAAGCTCTGAACTAGAGAAGTTGTCGGATAATATATATATAGGGCGGGAGATCAGAGATATAATGATGGTTGTGGTGGTGGATGAAGGACAGAGGAATGATCACATTGAGTATTTTGTGCGAAAGTACCACCACCATATTTTTATCTTTACGACCACGGTGGCATGGTCCACCATTTCCCTTTGCCGTCAAACTACCACCGCCGTCGGAGCTGTTGTTGTTGCGGCTATACTATATCATAATATGTACTCTCTAATAGATTAGATATCTTTGATTTATGTTGAACTTCATTTTGTTGAATGATTGTGTTTCACCTGTGTGTTGAATTTTTGTGGCAACACACATTTGATTTGGATGGTATTGTGATGGAAATGAATGAATGGAAATGAGGAACACCGATCTTTATTCATGTGTGATGAATTTTATTTATTTATTTATTTTATGTTTATATATATTGCAAAAATGGTCATTTTGTGTATAAAGACAATATTGCCCCTCCCGAAAGGTAGAAAATAGACGAATCCTTCAATTTGGACTGAGGTCGCCAGTAAGTCGATATCACTAAGGATCCACAACGCCGCTTTGCATAGGTATGGACCATTCTTGCAAACGAGGTGATATCACAAGGACGAAATATGTAATCCGTTCTAAATCTAATTGATGTAGAGAGAGGTATGTAGTTATTTTAGGGGTTTTAAAGTGATAAATCTTGTAAATTAACTCATTCATCGTATTTTTTCCCAAAACAATGAAGTTTCGGGTTTCACAAATCACACATAATAAAAGTAAGGTGTTTTCCGAATTATAAAAAAGAATTCAAACACATTGTATTTTGAAGCTTATATCATATTCATCCTAATTACATTGTATTTTGAAAGCTTATATCATATTCATCCCGATTTTTCAAGTACGGTGATTTAATAAGTTACCATTGAATGTTGTAAGTTGTAACTACACGTACGTATCATTTTCCCGAAAAAAGATGCCTATACAATACAACATTTCTCATCTAGCTATGTTTTTTTTGTGGTAGCCAACTAGCTACCCATTAAATAAGTTGCAAAATAAACAAATAAATAAATTATAATTCTTCTATATATGTCTTAAGAAGTGAAGATATATGTTAATGCATATACTATATACATATAATAAAAGGGAATAACTTAGATGATGTTAACATTATCTTGGTTAGATGATGTTGCTCTCACAAACCATAAAAATCATGAGGGGCTTTTTGACATGTGTAGAAAATGATTTAAGTGAGTTTGTGAGAGCAACATCATCTAAGATTTATAAAGTTAACATCATCTAACATTTTCCCATAATAAAATTATGATGTGTATATACCACAAAATTGTAAATGACTTTGATTGCCATGTGACGGTGTCAATTTACATTTTAGCCCATATTGCCCATCCATAACATGTTTCACATAATTATACTCGTACTTTACAATACATTAATATATATTTAGTGATGTATTAGTGATGTATGGTTAAAAATTGTTAGTACAAATTACCACCCATATTATAGTTTGCACTTTCAAATCAAAAACACTTGCATATGGGGTGTCATTATACTTGACACGTACTTGTAAACTTATAACTTTTCAAAAAGAATTAAGAAACTAAATAATATAACTAAAACGGCACTAAAATCTCCAACCTTGCTATTTTACAAATTGCATGTAGCTTGATATTGCTATCCTAGAAGTTCATCTCTTTATATAACTAAAAGATGATATTTTTTTACTTATGTGGCTACATAATTTAGTTGACAAGTAAGTTTTTTGTTTAGTTGTCATTTTCTCATAAAATTTAATGTTTTCAAGTAATTACGAATATCTTATTATTATTATTATTTTTATTGTTGTTGTTGTTATTATTATTATTATTATTATTATTATTATTATTATTATTAATTTTTATTGAAATTTTAAAAATTTACAAAACATTAGTGGGGAGCTGTGATACTATCTGGGTCCGACCCCTCTAGCTATAGCAAAACCAATCCTACTAAATATATAAGCAGCCGAACATGCTCCAAGTCTTGAGTCGCAGAAAACTTTCGGATCCGCTTCAGGATAATCACGGCATCATTTTCAAGTTCCCCCATAGAAGAGAATGAGAAGGGAAGAAATCCATAACTAATTCTTACTATTATTATTATTATTATCATTATTATTTGATCTTTCAAATTTAAAAACTAATTCTTACATATGCTACAGTAGTTATTCGTTTCATATAATTTAAAAAACTTTATAAGTCTTCGTTATAGATAAAGACAACGTTGTCGAATCTACTAAATATGAAAATTAAGATGAATTTAATTAGTGAAGAAATATATATTTAATTTATTTATTATTTATTTGTCATCTATCTACCAATAAACTAAAACAGGATTGAAGATTTTTTTTTATTAACAATTAGCACATTCTCTAAACAACACGTGTAATTTTTAAGCTAATTAAAAAAGTTTCCTATTTTAAAAATTAATTATAATCATAATATATAGGACTTATAGAATTAAAAATTACCTATATCGATCTTATCACGAAGATGATTTCTTTTAAAACTCTAATTTTCATTCTTTAAGTTATGAAGTATGTTTTTAAAATTTATTGATATTTTCATGATAAATGTTTCTTAATATCAGGCTATGAAGACCAAATATTTAATATCATGAATATCTACCGATATAAACAAAATTGATCGAGAGACCTCTAATCGATGCTTATCATATTAGTCATTTATATTATCTTTTTATTTTCTCCTAAATATTTTCTTCTTTTTTTGTTGACTTAGGATTCATATTTCTCTACGTAACATGACCCTATAAAGTTTTTATGTTATTTAATATATGGTCATGGTTTTTTGTTATGTATCAGTATTATCTCGATCTCTTTATTTATTTGCTAGAAATTTTGCTTCCATCATAAACCATTGCTAGATTTCACATCAAAGGATTCTTTATTCAGTTTTAATTTGTTCTTTATTGATTTCATCATGATATATATCACTACATTGTTGGAATAGATTCACATTGCATGAAGTCTACGTCATGAAGTCCATGTCAGCATACGTGGAGGTGTTGGAAGTTTTAGCACGTTTTTATGTTTCTAATAAGTTCATTTGAATAAGTCTTTATGAGTCTAGTAGTGGTAGTCCGGTTCTTTAGGTCAGTTGAAGTCTTTCCTATTTTCTAGTTTGAGCAGTTACTTTCATGACTTGTACTTTGCCTATATAAGGCTATTTGACGTTAATGAAGTTTATCAGTTTTGAATCACAAATACCAGTGTTCACTTTAACATTTGGTATCAGAGCAAAGCTACGATCATTGTGAGGTTTGTGAGAGCAATCATGAGTGAAGCGAAAATGAAGGTTCCCGTGTTCGATGGCCATTACGAGCATTGGAGAGAAATGATGGAGAATTTGCTGCGTGCAAAAGAATTGTGGAACTTGATCGATCCAGGGATCAGAGAACCAACGGTTGGTGTCGCTCAGAGTGATGCTCAGAAAAAGAAACTGGAAGAATTGAAGATGAAGGATCTGCAGGTGAAACACTATCTTTACAGGGCTATTGATAGAGTCACTTTTGAACAGATTTTGGATAGATCAACATCCAAATCTATATGGGATTCAATGAAGAGGAGATTTGAAGGTAATGCCCGGGTGAAGAAATCTATGTTGCAGAAGCTTCGAAGAGATTTTGAAGTTCTTGAAATGAAGACCGAGGAAACCATTCCTGAGTATTATGGGAGAGTTGTAGCCGTTGCTAATCAAATGAGAAGCAATGGTGAAGAAATGCCTGATGTTAAGATTGTGGAAAAAATCTTAAGAACTCTCACTGATAAGTACATGTACATCGTTGTCTCCATTGAGGAGTCAAATGATATTGACCAAATGACAATTGATGAACTCCAAAGCACATTAATTGTTCATGAACAGAAGTTTAGAAAACCAAAAAAGGAAGAACAAGTTCTCAAAGTTGAGCAAGCTGATAGTCCAGGAACAAGAGGGCGAGGAAGAGGGCGTAGCAGCCCACGTGGAAGAGGACGTGGACGTGATAGGCTCTCTTTCAACCGAGAAACGGTGGAGTGTTATAGGTGCCATAAGCTTGGACATTTTTCTTATGAATGTCCAGATTCAAAGGAAGCAAATTATGCTGGATTCGATGAGGAAGAAGAAGTGATGCTGATGGCACAAATAGATCCAGTCAAATTTACTCCAGAAAAAGAGGTTAGTGTGTTTATGGCTCAAACTAGTGAAGAAAGAAATACAAGTTTATGGTTTTTGGATTCTGGTTGTTCAAACCATATGTGTGGGGATAAAGGGAAGTTTTTTTATTTAGATGAAACATATTCTCACTCTGTGAGATTGGGAAATAATGCACGAATGGTAGTGGGTGGAAAAGGACAGGTCAAACTTTTATTTGATGGGGTAGGCTATGTTATCAATGATGTTTACTATGTGCCAGAACTAAAAAATAATCTCCTTAGTATAGGACAATTGCAAGAAAAAGATTTGACTTTTATTATAAAGAGTGGTGTTTGTAAGATCTACCATCCACATAGAGGTCTCCTATTTGAAAGCTGCATGACAAACAATAGGATGTTTCCCCTTCTTGCACAAGCAAGCACCATAAGGCCCTACCCACATGATTTCCCCAACAAAAGTAAAAGTAGTAACCCACTTTCTCAAAATGACAAAATAGTGGAGACAGAAAGTGACAAAAGTTTCTACACAAGTGATGAAGACATTTCTAAACTTTGGCATGAGAGGTATGGTCATCTCAGTGCTACTAGTATGGGAATTCTCCAACAGAAGGCTATGGTGACAGGTATGCCAACTTTTTCAGTTAATGAAACTTTATGTGTTGATTGTTGTGTTGGAAAGCAAACTAGGAAACCAATTCCAAGATCTAGCAATTGGAGAGCCAAAGAAGTTCTAGAGCTTGTGCACTCTGATATATGTGGGCCAATCAAACCTATATCTCATCGTGGAAAAAGATACATACTTAGTTTTATAGATGACTACAGTCGTAAGGGATGGGTCTATTTGTTGAAAGAAAAATTTGAGGCTTTTGAAAACTTCAAAATTTTCAAAAGCAAGGTGGAAACTGAGAGTGGTAAGAAGATCAAAGGGTTGAGGACAGATAGAGGGGGAGAATACTTGTCTCAAGAATTCAAGAATTTTTGCTTAGCTCATGGGATCAAGAGGCAGCTGACCACAAGTTTCACTCCTCAACAAAATGGTGTGGCAGAGAGAAAGAATCGTACAGTGATGAACATGGTGGTGACTCTATTAGCTGCAAAAAGCATGCCTAAGTTTTTTTGGGCAGAGGCAGTTGTTTGGAGTTACTATATTTTGAACAGATTTCCAACTAAAGCTCTCAAGGATATAACTCCACAAGAAGCCTGGAGTGGAGAGAAACCAAATGTTG
The DNA here is from genome assembly GCF_010389155.1 of Erigeron canadensis. Taxonomy (NCBI): domain Eukaryota; kingdom Viridiplantae; phylum Streptophyta; class Magnoliopsida; order Asterales; family Asteraceae; genus Erigeron; species Erigeron canadensis. Next base: position 34,191,769 of record NC_057769.1, on the reverse strand, counting down.
AAGATCTAAGGGTTTGGGGATGCCTAGCACATGTTCATATTCCAAAAGAAAAGCGTACCAAACTCGACAGTAAGAGCAAGCTATGTATTCTTGTTGGTAGGAGTGAAGAGTCCAAGACATACAGGTTGATTAATCCTGAAAATTTGACTGTGGAAGATAGTAGGGATGTTTTGTTTGAAGAAAATAAATCTTGGGATTGGAGTAATGATAAAAGAAAGGAAGATGGTGATGTTTTGACTTGGGAAGACAGTGTGGAGTTTCAAAACGCTGCTGATGATGAAGGTATTGAGCTTGCTGACCAAAACTCTCCAACTGAGGCAAGAGGTGTGAGTGATGTAGCTGAATCATGCAATGCAAGACTAGGGGAGGGTAGGCAGAGAAGGCCACCTTTTTATCTGAGTGATTACTACACTGGAGATGAATTAAACGCAGTAGAGGTAACAGATCTAGAACTTGCTACTTTTGAAGAAGTTGTACGAGAAAGTAAGTGGAGAAAGGCCATGGATGTTGAGATAGAAGCAATTGAGAGAAACGACACATGGGATCTAGTTGAACTTCCGAAAGAAGCAAAGTGCATAGGTGTGAAGTGGGTTTTCCAAACAAAGATCAATGAACGAGGTAAAGTGGAGAAATACAAAGCTCGGTTGGTAGCCAAGGGTTATGGTCAGGTGTATGGCATTGACTATACAGAAGTGTATGTGCCTGTGGCGAGAATGGATACCATTCGACTCATGATTGCTATGGCTGCACAACGGGATTGGGTTCTACTGCAGATGGATGTTAAGTCTGCGTTCTTACATGGCACGCTGGATGAAGATGTTTACGTGCAACAACCGAAAGGATATGTGATAAAGAATGAGGAACATAAAGTCTACAAACTTCGAAAGGCTCTGTATGGACTAAAACAAGCCCCGCGGGCCTGGTTTAGTCGAATTGAAAGTTACTTCATCAAAGATGGTTTCGAGAGAAGTATTGCAGAACATACCTTGTTTGTCAAAAGAAATGGAAAAGGTAATATTTTGCTTGTTAATGTGTATGTGGATGACCTTATTTACACAGGAGACAGCATGATCATGCTAGAAGAATTCAAAAGCTCAATGATGAAGGAGTTTGAGATGACTGATTTGGGAAAAATGAGGTTTTTTTTGGGGATCGAGGTGCTGCAAGGTGCTGATGGAATACACATTTCGCAAAGGAAGTATGCAGTTGAGCTATTAAAAAGGTTTAAAATGGAAAGCTGTAACCCGGTAATCTGCCCAATTATTCCAGGTAGCAAGTTGAAAGCTGGTGAAGGAAGAAAGGTGGATGACACTCTCTTTAAACAGGTGGTGGGCAGTCTAATGTACATCACTACAACTCGGCCCGATATTCAGTTTGTGGTGAGCTTGATCAGCCGTTACATGTCCAATCCCACTGATGTTCATTTTGAAGCTGCCAAAAAGGTGTTAAGGTATTTGCGGGGTACGCTGGACCATGGGATTTGGTATCCTCGTGGTGGTAATGGTGTGATGGAAGTGTACACAGATAGCGATTTTGCTGGTGATGTTGATGATAGGAAGAGCACGTCTGGCTATGTTGTTTTATGGGATGGGAGTGCAATTGCGTGGTCGTCAAAGAAACAGAAGATAGTGACATTGTCTTCAACCGAGGCTGAGTATGTAGCAGCTACAACTTGTGCCAGTCACATCATTTGGATGAGAGGTATACTTAAAGATTTCGGGGTGAATCTTGAAGATGGGTCAGTTATCAAATGTGACAACAGTTCTACAATTAAGTTGTTGAAGAATCCAGTGTTCTATGGGAGGTGCAAACATATTGGGGTACGTTTTCATTTTCTTCGAGATCTTGTGAAGGATGGTACAATTATAATGGAGCATTGTGGTTCTAGTGATCAAATAGCAGATGTTTTCACTAAGCCTTTGAAACGTGATCAGTTTGTGTCAATGAGGGAAAGACTTGGAGTGTATTCTGTTAAAGACAAACTAGGTGAAGATCCTCACTCTAGTTTGAGGGAGGGATTGTTGGAATAGATTCACATTGCATGAAGTCTACGTCATGAAGTCCATGTCAGCATACGTGGAGGTGTTGGAAGTTTTAGCACGTTTTTATGTTTCTAATAAGTTCATTTGAATAAGTCTTTATGAGTCTAGTAGTGGTAGTCCGGTTCTGTAGGTCAGTTGAAGTCTTTCCTATTTTCTAGTTTGAACAGTTACTTTCATGACTTGTACTTTGCCTATATAAGGCTATTTGACGTTAATGAAGTTTATCAGTTTTGAATCACAAATACCAGTGTTCACTTTAACATACATGTACATTTTGGTTAAGCCTAAAGTCTAACTTTTATTATTAATTGGTTTACGAAATTCACTACTTAGTTATTAACAAATGATATCTATCTGTTATCTTTTGAACATATATAATCAATTAACTCATTATACGGTTTGTCTTTAGTTGTCAGCATATGATATACCTATTCTTAGCTTATTAGTAAAAATACTCGTATTTTATATATATCTATGTGTGATTGATCAATCACTTCATACTCGATATCTTTTGTGTTGACTCTCTTTAATTTGTTTGGACTCGATCAATTGGCCTTTTTCTTTAAATGGATATATTCTTTTCTCTTGTGTCTTCCCATGAAGACATATAAGAATGGTAATTTGAAAAGAGGTGTTCACTATATATGTATTTTCGAACACTACTACATGCAGTTTACTCATTTGTTTTATCTATTTTAATTTCATATAGATATGGGTAAAGTTAAAAGTTAATTAACTACTACTACTACTACTGTCATATGGTTTCCAGAAAAAAACTTGTATACTTTTGAAGAATATATAATCTTTACGCTTAATTAATACGTACGGATTAAAATTAAACAACAAGTAATTAAAAAGAATTACACTGTTGTAATTAATACTACAAATTAAAAGAGTGGAAGTCTTTTCATTTGATGAGCAAAAGAATTACATAATTGGTAGCTCTTCCATCTATATATAGTACGTACTTAAACATACATAATATATATCATGTGTTGATTGATTGAAAGCTAGCTAGCTGAGATGATGACGTACACATGATGATGAAAAGTAATGGAACAAAAGAAGAATATCAATAAGCACGTACAGCATGCAACTATAACATCTATATATCAATCTAGCCAGCCTACTAGCTAGCTTGAATATATATTTAATTAGATAGCATCAACGTCGGAACCCCCAGACGCATAGGCACCACCACCGGCGACGGAAGAGGCTGAAGAATCTCCACCATTGGCCGCAGCCACAGCCATACGGCTGCTGGACCCCGACGACTGGTTGGAATGATAGCCCTCTCCGTCACCCTCCGGCGGCGGCGGGACCACAGCAGCAGGTGGGGGAGAAGGAGGAGGAGGTTGTTGAATTGCAGCAAGTTGAGGGGGTTGATCAGGGGCGGCCATGATGGTTACTGAAGTATGACGTAAGTCTGGCGAAAGAGTACTGAAACGCGCTCGTTTGTCACGGTGGTCTTCGAGTGGTGGTGGGTTTGGGCTTAGCAGCAGATGATGATGATACATGTGGCAAAGATGCATGGTAACGGTAGACGTGGTAGTCGCCGTTCGTATCCCTCAAATTCACATAAAACTGGATATTGTTTGGGTCTAGAGGTGGGTGGGAGTAATTTTGCATCTTTCTTTCTCTCTTTCTTACTTTGTACTGTTGTTTTTAATTTGGTTGCTTTTTTTTTACTTCTTCTCTACCACAAACGTCAAAGGAAAAGAACACGGGGCCCTATTTATAGGAGTCCACAACTGCAATTTTTTGTTTCACCCCCTTTAACTTTAACTTTTCTTCTAACTTAAAATAAACCTATATATTTAAGACATCTAAAATTTAGTTATTTAAGGGGGTGTTTGGTACAATGAAATAAAAATTGTGTAAATGGAATGAGAAAAACTTCTCATGTTTGGTTGCAATGGAGAATGAGAAAGAGAATGGAGAAGTGGGAATCGATTCCATTCCCTCAATTATCTATAAAATGTAGAGAATTGATGGGAATGTAAAAAATATATATATTTTTTTTTAGTTTAGTAATTTTATATGTATTAAATTCAATTATTATTTAAAATTTTGTATTTTTAATATATGCATTCTCTGTTTGTACCAAACGACGGAATTCATTCTCTCACCCACTATATTCATTCTCTATTACACTTCCATTCTCTTTGATTCACTCCTACCAAACACCCCCTTAGTGTTTAACTCCTCCCGAGAATCGTCCTAAGCGATCTATCCCACTTTGAACGAGAGTTTCATTTTTTCTTTTTTTTTTCTTTCAACGACAGGTGACCAGGTGTCACCAAATTTTATTTTATTTTATTTTTTTTAAAAAAAACAACTCAAAAAATCTACAATTCTATGGGCCATAATTCAAAACTTAAAAAATTCAATCATTTTACATTTCAAACAAATTAAAAAGCAAAACGCACATTTTCTATGTATACAAATCATCATAATTTTGTCTGGCATTTTTTGTTGCGATTTTCATTTTTTATTGCGATTTTCGTGGCTATTGCAACGAAATCTGACTACTAACGTAATTTCTTTAATATTGAAACGCCTTTAACTAGCTAGCTAGATTAATAAAGCTATTATTTGTCTTTTTAAAAATAAAATTGAGTGCGAAGATTATTCTGATAGTATCAAATTTAATGTATTAAGTATTAACTGCTTAAGATGAATACATAGAATTTCTTTTGTATTTATCATTTTCCTTTAAATAAATCTATAGATAGATGTTAAAAAAATTCTAAAGTATAATTTATTTTGTAAAAAAAAGGGTTGTAAATGTATAAGGCTATCTCCAATGGGGTGTCTTTAGGCGCCTTTGGATATCCTTTGCCGTTGAAACTTGTCTAAAACTAAGGATTTTTTGAAGGGTGCCCTTATCTAAGAACATGCTCTTACTTGTCCTTACCTAATATATTTTTGTTTTTAGTGGAGGTAAAATGATATGTAAGGATGTTTGTATGGTTGAAGATAAAATTATAAGATTGGAAGAATTCGTAAGGATATGTAAGGATTTGTAAGGATATGATGTGTCAGCTCAAGGACGCCTAAAAACATCCTTGGCATTGGAGATAGCCTAATCTATACCCCCTTAATAAGCAAACTACCTACTCCTTTAAACACTTCTACCTTTAAAATGTCTATTATATTTGAATGGAGATAGCCTAGTTGTTTTTTGTCAGAAACAAGTCAAACAACCTATATTTGAATGGACCTGAACTTGATCAATATCATGATATCTGATTGCATAAAACATTATGATATTAAAATTGGACTAAAGAATAAGAAGATAATAATTATAATATCGACTGGCAATGAATATATAAATCAAGGACACACATAAGCAGATTTGGTCTATATATATGCTTAATTCTGACTTATATATTTAGGAAATGGTCATCATTTGATCTGCTTAAATATTTATGTGGTGATACGAAAAAGTTTAATTGGTCATATGTTACCAAAAGTTTGGTTAACTTAATAATATTGTAATGTGGTGGTACCAAATTTGTTACCTCAAAAGGAAGTTGTAGCAATTCTTAAGCCTATATATGCTGATGGAATTAATTATTATGATTAAAAATCTATAGCTATTGTCTTTTTGAAGAAGAATAGGAGTCAATATTATTCACCAAAAGACAACCCTTAGCAAGGAGCTAAAGAGAAATCACACTAAAATATTACATACAGAGTATGTCAACACCATTAACAAGCCAACTATTACAATCAATGGTATCTACCTTAGCTCTATGTTTTAACCACAAGTATGATATTTCCTTTATTTCGCTTAACTTGAGACCATATAGTTGTTAAAGACTTTCTGTTGGGTTTTATAACTAATTATCACAACAAATCACAAAGCATGCAGCGGAAGACAAGATCTATGTAGTTTAAATAATTAACCAAGGAATAGAATTTGTACCTTAATATGGAGAGATTGAAGACAAAATAAGGTTTAACTTAACCTCTCTACGATTGCACACTCAACGGTGGAACGTTGTATGCTAGTACTTGATCACGAACAACCCTTTGCTTTAACCCGAAAACCTAGCTAACCCGAAAACACCTTTTCCTAGCTATGTAAACCGAAAACCCAAAACCCTTGGGGTTTGGAGTTCGGCCGAGAGAGAGGGAGAGGAAAAGAGGAGAGAAAACCCTATGAATTTAATTGTGTGAAAAACCAAATAACATAGGTTTGTATTTATAGGTTTAGGAAACTTAATCACCAAGTCTTTGAGGGTTTTGAAGCCCCTAGTCGACCGGTCCCATAGAACACAAACAAGGGAAGTTTCCTAATTGTTTCCTAATTCCAACTCTTCTCCGTTAAGTCCGTTAATTAAGTACCATTAACTTTTAACTCTTTTAACGAACCCCCGTTAGATTTTCGTGATCAAATTAATCAATAAATTACATTTAATATATTAATTAATTTATATTAACATTCACGATGAGGTGTGACCCCGTAGGCTTAAATACTTTTCGGACATACGTTCATTTTACGTGATCATATTCCAACAGCTCCCACTTGAGCTCGTAATGAATGAAGGTAATAACATTGCTAAGCGTCTAGCAACACCGCAATGCTCCCGAAAACATTTAAGTACTTGTTTAAATGATTAAGGCATTTATTATCCCTTTGTTCAGATACCTTTTTAAATATGAATATGGATCGAGATCATTTCATCATTTAACGATTATGTTTCTCATTTCATAACTAATTAATGATTACCAAATATAATCGAGAACAATCTGGATTTATTTGGGCACGGTCATGCAAACATCTTTAATCAGTCCTAATGAGGGCGCCAATGGTATCATACTTCAATTTTCAAATCGAAGGAACAAATCCTATATTGACTACACGTGTCAGTCATCATATTTCACGACGCTTTCTGAAAATAGCCCTTTATGTACCCCCTTATACAGGTGAGTTAGAACTATATCTAGTAAGTTCGATTCATATATGCTGACCTACTTGTGTCTCAAGTCAAAGGATCAATAAAAGTAACCATTTACGAATTTCACTTAATGACGATGATCCATAAAGCGATAATTCGTTAGTGGGGTAGTCCAATATGCATCCGCTATGGATATCATGTGCGTTTGGTGGGATCCATCCATTACATATTCCAAGAATATAACCAATCACTCACATTTGTCTTTACTTAATTATATTCCCATATAATTAATCGACAATGGACAATTTAGAATGTTCGATAATATATAAGATATTAAACGAACTATTCAAGGATTAAACATGCAAATATAGGACACAATTTAATATTGAATGAAATCAAACATATCAAGTACTTTATTTCATTATAGAAAATATAAATTGTTTAACATCCCTTATCCAAATACTGAAACTACAGATTTACATGAAATAACTAGCTAATTTAAGACCTATGCCATCGGCATGCCTTTCAAGCTTGGGCCTAGACAAAGCTTTCGTGAAAGGATCAGCTAAGTTAAAATCTGTGTGAACTTTGAGTAGATTGATCTCTCCTAGTTCGATTTGCTCTCGAACATAGTGATATCGTCTAGCATAATGTCTGGCACCTTTCTGAACTCCGGGTTCGTTGGCAATGATTAATGCACCGGAATTATCACAGTACAAATCAGTGGGTAATTCATTTGAGGGGATCACGTTGAGCCCGCTAATGAACTTCCTTATCCAGACTGCTTCCATTGCGGCTTCTGAGGCGGCAATGTACTCAGACTCTGTTGCAGACATGGCAACTGTGGTTTGCTTCTTGCTTTTCCAGTCCACAGCACCTCCGTTTAAAACGAAGACGAATCCTGATTGAGACTTCGTGTGATCTTTATCAGTTTGAAATCCAGCATCACAGTATCCGGTCACTTTGAGCTCTAAGTCTGGATTTCCTCCATACACCAAGAATATATCTTTAGTAGCTCGTAGGTACTTCAGAATATTTTTAACAGCAATCCAATGGCTTTCACCAGGATTCTGTTGATATTGGCTTACGATGTTTTGCGCGAACGCCACATCGGGTCTAGTGCATCTAACCGCATACATAATAGATCCTACAGCCGAAGCATAAGGGATTCTACTCATACGCTCTACCTCACTAGGCGTAAAAGCACCTTGTTTGACAGATAAACTAAGTTTTTCTTGCATAGGTATAGACCCACGCTTAGAGTTCTCCATCTTGAATCGCTTCAAGATCTTATCAATATAAGCACTCTGACTTAGTCCAATTAATCGCCTTGATCTATCTCGATAGATTTTGATTCCAAGAATGAATGCCGCTTCTCCTAGATCTTTCATGGCGAAACACTTTCCAAGATGAGATTTAACATCTTGCAACATTGGAACGTGTTTTCCTATGATTAATATGTCATCGACATACAAGACAAGGAAAGTAACATTACTCCCACTAGCTTTACGATATACACATGGCTCATCGGGATTTTGAATGAAACCAAACTTTTTGATTTTTTCATCAAACCGTTTATTCCAACTTCTCGATGCTTGCTTAAGTCCATAAATGGATCTTTGAAGCTTGCATACTTTGTTGGGATGTTTCGGATCAATAAAACCTTCCGGTTGATCCATATAGACTTCTTCATCCAAGTAACCATTTAAGAAGGCAGTCTTAACATCCATTTGCCATATCTCAAAGTCATAGTACGCAGCTATGGCTAAGAGAATCCTAATAGCTCTAATGTCCGCGACTGGAGAAAAGGTTTCCTCATAATCAACGCCGAAACGTTGAGTATAACCTTTCGCCACGAGACGAGCTTTATAGGTGTGTACATTTCCATCCATGTCAGTCTTCTTCTTGAAGATCCACTTACACCCAACGGTCTGAGCATTTTGTAGAAGATCAACCAAGCACCAGACTTAATTGTCTTTCATGGATTTCATTTCCACATTCGTAGCTTCAAGCCATTTGTCAGATTTCGGATCTGATAATGCAGCTTGGAGATTCGGAGGCTCATCGAGATCTCCAACAACGTCTTCTTCTACCATCAGACATAGTCTTTCGGTAGGACGTTTTGTCCTTTCGGACCTACGAAGTGGAATCGCTTCATTATCATCGACTTGAGGTTCATCACATTGAACATTTTCCCCCCCAAGTTGATGATTGCTAGTATCTTCAGAAGGTGACACATCTTTCTCTTGAATCTCATCAAGTTCTACAACCCTCCCACTGTTCTCTTGAACTAATTTCTTTTCAAATAACTCAGCATAACGAGCAACACGAACAGTGTTTTTGGCGGGATCATAGAAGTCTTAACCCATCGTTTCCTTAGGGTATCCAACAAAGATGCACTTAGTAGTTCTGGGTTCAAGTTTGTCAGGTGTATCACGCTTCACAAGTGCCTCACATCCCCAGACTCTTAAGTAAGACAAATTAGGGACATCACCATGCCATAATTTGTACGGTGTCTTGTCAACCTTCTTGGTTGGAACCATATTGAGAATGCGTACCGCAGTCTCTAGAGCATAATACCAAAACGAAAATGGGAGAGTTGTACGGGTCATCATCGATCTTACCATTTCTAGCAAGGTTCGATTTCTCCTTTCAGACACTCCATTATGCTGAGAAGTGTATGGAGGAGTAAGCTGTTGGACAATGCCACATGCTTTAAGATAATACTTAAACTCTTGGCGTAAGTATTCACCACCTCGATCCGAACGAAGAATCTTGATGGTTTTACCGAGTTGATTTTCAACTTCATTCTTAAACTCTTTGAATGTTTCAAAGACTTCATGTTTATGTTTAAGCAAGTAAACATAACCATAACGACTGAAATCATCCGTAAAAGTAATGAAGTAGCTAGCTCCTTTTCTTGACACATGTCTAAATGGGCCACAAACATCGGTATGAATAAGTCCAAGAAGATCTTTAGCCCTTTCTGGCATATGCTTAAAGGGTTTTCGTGTCATCTTGCCGGAAACACATGACTCGCATATATCAAATGATTCATCATTCAATTTCAAGATCACTTCACGTTGAAGTCTTTCAATGCGATTTTTGCCAATGTGTGCAAGACGACAGTGCCAAAGATAGGTAAAGTCCAAGTCAGTCTTGGCCCTTTTGCTAACATTATACATTGAATTATTTGAAACACAATCACGCATATCAATTTCATAAATACCATTAAAAGCAATAGCATCAAAATAATGAACATTATTTTTAGAAACTAAAATACCAATATCATTAAAAACATTAATGAATCCGTTGTCTTTCAACAAAGAAACTGAAATAACACCTCTAGTAATAGAAGGTGCATAATGACAATTGTCTAATACAATAATTAAACCGGAAGGAAGAACTAAATGAAATTCTCCGATTGCTTCAACAACTGCTGGTAGACCATTGCCCACCATCAACTGCAAAGCTCTGGGCTTCAGTTTCCTCCTTTTCCTAAGCCCCTGTAATTCATTACAGATGTGAGTGCCACAGCCAGTGTCATAAACCCACGATTTACGCTCAGTTAAGGAAAATAATTCAATTGTGAAGAAACCTGAAGTACTAGCGCCGCTAGTATTCTTCTTCTTCGAGTTCAACTCGGCAAGATACTTAGGACAGTTCCTCTTCCAGTGCCCGACTTTATTACAATGATGACAGCTCTGGTCTTTAGCCGGATGCTCTTTCTTAGCTGGAGGAGTCTTCTTTGGCTTGGGAGGGTTTGCAATTTGCTTGCCCTTTCCATTGCCATCAGCCTTGCCTCTAGCTCTTCGCGATCTTTTAGCTTTTTGGATCCGACCCCCTTTGATCATAAGAACATTAGATTCGTTGGCCCTTTTAGGAATCTTCTTCTCAAATTCAATGAGCATAGCATGGAGTTCATTGACACTCTTTTTCATAGAGTGCATGTTATAGTTTTGCACAAAACTCTCAAATTCATTAGGAAGAGATTTGAGGATCATGCAAACTTTAACATCTTTATGATAAGCATACTCCCATCTTTATGAAGAGATTTGGATTCCATTTTGTCAAAAATGCTCTTCATCTTGAGCACATGACTGCTGACCGGCTTCCCAGATTCAAGTTTCATGTCATGGAGTTCCACGACGTTGTCGAAAAGTTCCACTCCTGCTTGTTTCTCATATAGAGATTTTAGCTCGCTGATCATATCATATGGAGTGTAAAGTTCGAATTGTTTCTGTAGCTTAGGAGACATGCTCGCAAGCATCAAACAACAAACTTCATTGAATCTAGTGTATTGAATTCTATACTCAGCTCTTTGAGCTGCTGTAGCATTCTCAGCTGGTTCAGTAGGCCATTGTTTTTCAATGACATCCATACGTTCTTCAACTCGCAGAACAATTCGTAGTTGACGAAACCAGTCATTGAAATTTGATCCAATAAGTTTTTCTCTTTCAAACATTTGCCGAAAAGTATTGGTGTTTGTGGAGGGATTCATCGCCATCTACAAAACAGATTAAGTTCAAAAATCAGTATTTTCGATAATCTATCCTTGAGAAATTAATTACCCAAATGTTTATTAAATAAACAATTAATCTCATCAAGGCTAGGATCCAATTGACATGCAACCATTTCATCAGTTGATCTGCTAGAAACGATTGCACTCAAAAGGTAAGTGACGATCAGTAATTGCATTACAAATGCAATTTCTAGAAAGTATGGGACCCACATAAGATGCTCGATTCATCAAGCGATCTATCGTAGTCATGTTTTGTCCCATTTTTTGCCACGGGTCAAGGTCTCACCGCTTAACTCGCTTTAAGTCGTCCAACTAAGAACGTGCAAAATTGACCATATAGTTGTTAAAGACTTTCTGTTGGGTTTTATAACTAATTATCACAACAAATCACAAAGCATGCAGCGGAAGACAAGATCTATGTAGTTTAAATAATTAACCAAGGAATAGAATTTGTACCTTAATATGGAGAGATTGAAGACAAAATAAGGTTTAACTTAACCTCTCTACGATTGCACACTCAACGGTGGAACGTTGTATGCTAGTACTTGATCACGAACAACCCTTTGCTTTAACCCGAAAACCTAGCTAACCCGAAAACACCTTTCCTAGCTATGTAAACCGAAAACCCAAAACCCTTGGGGTTTGGAGTTCGGCCGAGAGAGAGGGAGAGGAAAAGAGGAGAGAAAACCCTATGAATTTAATTGTGTGAAAAACCAAATAACATAGGTTGTATTTAGGTTTAGGAAACTTAATCACCAAGTCTTTGAGGGTTTTGAAGCCCCTAGTCGACCGGCCCCATAGAACACAAACAAGGGAAGTTTCCTAATTGTTTCCTAATTCCAACTCTTCTCCGTTAAGTCCGTGAATTAAGTACCGTTAACTTTTAACTCTTTTAACGAACCCCCGTTAGATTTTCGTGATCAAATTAATCAATAAATTACATTTAATATATTAATTAATTTATATTAACATTCACGTTGAGGTGTGACTCCGTAGGCTTAAATACTTTTCAGACATACGTTCATTTTACGTGATCATATTCCAACACTTTCTTATTTCTCCTTTTCCATATTGCCCATATAGTGGTCATAGCAATGCACATAACACCTTTCTGCTTACTTTTGTTCCCTTGTACACTTCCAACAATGCTTTGCAACTCCATGACAGAACTGCATGCTTCCATGGCTTCTAATCTTGTCCATTGCCCGACTATTACCCATATACCGATCACCGATTCACAAGTGAATAAAGCATGGCTAACTGATTCCGGTAGGTTCCCGCAACACGGACAAATGTCTCCACCATAATTAACTCCACGTTTTAATAGTTCCATCCTATTCGACGCGGCTCGCCAAACAAAAATATTAACTTTAGGGGGTATCCATTTGCACCATTTCATCATTGGTTGTTGATCGGTTGAATTACACATCGACATTAAGTCTTCCTTCACTATCCTAGTAGTGAACTCCAATCCTTTTTCAGTTTTCCAGCCCCATATATCTTCTCCGATGTGCAGTTTAACATCCCTAAGTAATCCAATGAGCTGTAAAAATTCAGACCATCCTTCAAGAGTAACAGGCCGACAGCGCCAAGGCCATTGCCAAACCACATTAGAGCCAAACCGGGTGTAATTATCTCCCACAAGCGCTTTTCGATTAGTAGCAAACTGATACAAATTGGGGAAAGCTTCTCGTAAAGAATAAGGTAGTAACCAACAATCGTTCCAAAAACTAACTTTATTTCACTATCCTATAGTTATTAATTGTCACCCTTGTTATAATGAGATCGATAACAGTCGGTCCAATATATAGGAAAAAAATGTTCTTCATTTACGTTTATATTAATAATTTTTGGGGACTATATTTATGTATTAGTACTTTAGTAGTATAAAAAACATAAAAGGAACTTCGAATGGAGCATTAATTGCATTGCTTAATGCAACTCAAAAGAGATTTAGGTCTACACATTTACATTGCTTAATTTGCTTAAGTGAGTCTTATATGCTTTTATTCTTTATATATACGGTTCAAGTGAGAAAGTTATATATATGGAATTAACAAATGGGATATATATCAGGTTATTTATAGCTCGATCATAAAAAGGATGCGTCAAGATTTTTTGGAATGAAAAAATAAAATGCAAAACATTCATATGAAATGCCATATGAATAGTAGTAATGTACTGGTATTATATTGTCATTTCTCATTTGTCATTTGACACTTTCTTAGAGGTTCAAATTGATGAATCATGTCAAGAAAAGAGCTTCCAAAAATAGTGGTATGTTACTCTTGACACTCACTCTCTATTAATATTGTTGCTTGATATCCTAATTTTCTATTAACTGTCACTTATGAAATTTTATTTATGAGATCAATTGTCTTTTTCAAGTTTGACCATGTGTTTACCCAATGCTTCCTTATAAGAGGTAAAAAGCAACAAAATATTGAGAAAGAAAAAAGTAATGAAATAGACAAAACAGTTCCATCAGTTAGTTTGCCTAATGGATGTAAGATACCATATGCACCTTTTTGACATCATTTATCTATTCTAAACATGTTTTTAGCAACTCTCTTTTCCTCTCTTTCAATTTCACCTTTTCTCACTTTCATTTTCACCTTTCAAGTTTCAACACAAAAATATTACATGGTTTTTATCTCTTAGGCTGATTAATTAATAGTATTTTTTTTTTAACAGCAAAAAATCAATTAATTAACAGTATTTTTCAACACAAAAATAGATTAATTAATAGTATTACTACATGCTTATATATAAATTAGAAAAATCAAGCCAAAAAGATTGGGATTTGGCTTACTGGGTAGTAATAGATTAGTATTACATAATCAAGGAAGTATTAATCTCTATTACATTATAAAGTATTTGTTTCTTTTTATTTTTTCAATTAAGTAGTTGATAACCATATAATGCCTCTTTTGTTGTTGACTAATTTAAAAATCTTCACTTAAAATACCTATAATAGTATTAATGAAATTATGTACGACATACATCGTTTAACCTTTAAAATAACTAACCACTCGCTTTTACAGATCAATCCCTTTTACATTAATAACCAGACCGCTAACACCACCGCCGCCACCGCCGCACCACCACTCGTTGTTGCCGTCGTCACACCGCCGCATTTCATGGACATTTGTCTAGTGTATGTTATATAAAAAGGGTTCCGTTTCTTTAATTTTATAAATCGTCCATAAAAGGGTTTAATTAATATACACAATAGTTGATTACTATGGATTTTGCGGTACATGTCTTCTTAACAAGAGTTAATTACAAAGGATAATCGTCGTATTCTATTATTGCACAAGCCCAAAGGTAAGTCCATTTTGGTTTCTCTAGAGACTAGGCCTCTATCCTCCTTAGCATTATTAGTATTATTGCATAAGCCCAAAGGTGAGTCCATTTTAACTAGCTAGCTAGATTAATTAAGCTATTATATGTTTTTTAGATATAAAACTGAGTGCAAAGATTATTCTGATAGTATCAAATTCGATGTATTGAATGTTTAAGATGAATACATAGAATTTTTTTTATATACATTTAAATAAATCTACAGATAGATGTTAAAAAATTCTAAAGTACAATTTATTTTGAAAAAAAGAAAATGAGTTGTAAATGATCAATATATGCTAGGGGGTCTTAGTTGTGTGTGTGTGTGTTTTTTTTTTTTTTGTGTGTCAGAAACAAGTATATTTGCAAAACAAATCCATTTTTGCAAAGAATTTAGAACTTTGACCCAGTTTTGCAAAAACCTCGCTAATATGAGCGTTGTACATTATAACTTATAACCTAGCTAAACGTACATTATGTGAAAATTGCAAGCAAGTACATATATAGAGTTTGCATTGTTTTAATATGAAGGACAAAATCAATACCTCATTAGTTAATGGATTCATAACATTCATTTTCCAGATGTTACAAAGATACAAAGGAATGGACCCAAGCTTGATCAATATCATGATATCTGAATGATGGCTTAAGGTTTTTAGAGGCCTTAAACGAGGTTAGTTTTGGAGGCCTAGTTCATTAGCATATAGATCAAAGTAAACCAAAAAAAATAGATCGACTTATGTTAAAGCATCTCCAATGAGCAAAAACTTTTAAAAGCTTTTTATTTTCCCAACCAACCAATCTATAATTTAAAATAAGTAAAAGTCATTGTCTACAATGGAAAAAGCTTTTTCTAAAGCTTCTTTTGTGTGGGACTTCCAAAAAAAGCTTTCCTTCAAAGGCTTGAAGATTGTCAAGCTTTTGATAAAAAAAAGTCATTGACTCCAATGGTATCAAATCATTGAAAGACTTTTTTTTTTTTCAAAAAAAGCTTTTCATCAAACACCATTAGAGGTGATCTTAGTGAGCTACTACTAATGAAAAGATATAAATTTTGATGCAAAAGCTAGTAAAAGTGTTAATGTAATGCAAATTATATAATGGTACTTCATCCAAAATTTAAACATTAAGTTTAGTATATACAAAATATTGAGGCCTCTATATTTTTTGGGGCCTAAAGCGATCGCCTAGTCCTATAATACTGTTGGGCCACCCATAATGTGATTGCATAAAAGTTACATTAGGATATTAGAATTGGACAGAATAAGAAGATAATAGTTATAATAAAATTGAACAAATTTGTTGTTTGTACGCACTTTTTTAAGCATTCTTTAAAAATGCGTAAAATTTTTATAAGTTGTTCGCACTTAAAAATGTGTACAAATAGTCTACATTAAAAAGTGCGAAAAAGCTTACAAGTTACACAATTAAAAGTGTGAAGAAAAATGTTTATACACTAATAAGTGTGTACAATATTAGATTTGTACACACTTTTAAATGTATAAATCATTTTTTCATGGGTAATTTCTACACACTAAAAAATCATTCCTTCGCGGGTTATTTTTTCGCAAGTGCGTAGAAATCACTCTCGAATAAATGATCTTCACACTTATAAGTGAATAAAGTATAAAATTTGTACACTTATTAGTGCGTATATTTTTTCTTCACACTTTCAGTGAAGCTTGTAGTTTTTTTCGCACTTTTTAATGTAGACTGTTTATAAACATTTTTAAGTGCGAACAATTTAACCAAATTTCACGCACTTTATAAAATTGCGTAGAATAGAATTTGTAGAATTGACTAATTTGTTGTAGTGATTAGATACAAAATACACAACAAATGAATCTGATTTCAACAATTCATTGCAAAAGTATATATTACCTCACAAACTGGGTGAGAATATATAAATCAAGGATGACACGCATTAGCATAATTGCTCTATATGCTTTATTCTGACTTATATATTACGGGAATGGTCATCATTTTATCAACATAATTTATGTAATGATACGAAAAAGTTTAATTGGTCATATGTTACCAAAAGTTTGGTTAGCTTAATAATATCGTAATGTGGTGACACCAAATTTGTTACCTCAAAAGGAATTATTGAAGCAATTCTTAAGCCTATAAATGCTGATGGAATTAATAAGATGTATTATGATTTAAAATCTATAGCTATTAATTGTCACCCTTGTTATAATGAGATAGGTAGCAGTCGGTCCAATATATGGGAAATAAAGGTTCTTCATTACGTTTATAATAATGTTTGGGACTATATATATGTATACGAGATTACGAGTAGTCTAGTATGAAAAACATAAAAGGAACTCAAATGAAAACATTAATTACATTGCTTAATGTAACTCAAAAGCGATAACTACGACTATGGTCTACACATTTACATTGCTTAATTTGCTTGAGTGAGTCTTATATGCTTTTATTCTTTATATACGGTTCAAATGAGAAAGTCATATCTATGGAATTAACAAACGGGATATCAGGTTATTTCGCTCGATCATAAAAAAGATTCGTCAAGATCTTTTGGAATGAAAAAATAAAATGCAAAACATTCGTATGAATGCCATATGAATAGTAGTAATGTAGTATATTGTCATTTTTCCATTTGACACTTTCTTATAGGTTCAAATTGATGAATCATGTCAAGAAAAGATCAAATGAAAATGCTTTCAAAAATAATGATAACAATGTAATTACTCTTGACACTTACTCTCTGGTAATATTGTTGCTTGATATCCTAGTTTTATATTAATTATCACTTATGAAATTTAAAGATCAATTTTTTTTTCTAAGTTTGACCATGTGCTTACCCAATGCTTCCTTTATAAAAAGGTAAAAAGCAACAAAATATTCAGAAAGAAAAATAGTAATAAAATAGACAAAACAGGTTCCATCAGTTAGTTGCCTAATGGATGTAAAATACCATAGGCACCTATGACATCATTTCTTTATTCTAAACATGTTTTTAGCAACCTCTTTTCCTCTTTTTCATTTTCACCTTTCAACACTAAAGATTACATGGTTTTTATCTCTTAGGCAGATTAACTAATAGTATTACTACATACTTATATATAAATGAGAAAAATCAAGTCAAAAAGATTGGGATTTGGCTTATTGGGTAGTAAAAGATTAGTACTACATAATCAAAGAAGTATTAACCTCTACTACATTATAAAGTGTCTATTTTGTTTTAAAATTTTTCAATTAATTAGTAGTTGATAACTATAAAATGACCTTTTTTTGTTGACTTGTTTAAAAATCTTCGTTCAAGATCTATAAGACCTCTTAATAAATTTATGTACAACGTATATCGTTCAACCTTTAAAATAACTACCAATCCCTTTACAGATCAATCACTTTTCATTAATAACCACACCGCTAATTAATGACGATGGTTTTTTTTTTTCCTCCATACATTTAAACAAACGCATGGTAGGCTACTACTTTGGGTTTTATTATCATGGGCTACTATTGGGCTAATTATTTTTTTAAAAGTTATGGTAGGCTACTACTTTGGGTTTTATTATCATGGGCTACTATTGGGCTAATTATCAATCTAAAATTGTCAATCTTCTCTATCTCTAATATACACAGTAATATAGAGTATTACAAAAATCGTCCTTGTGATTTGCTAAAAAACTGCAGTTTTCATCCATGAGATTTATCAATTACGGTTTTCGTCCCTGGGTATTGAGCCCCGTCAACACTACTTTTGATCCACGACAGCAACGTTCGTTTATTAACTTGTCACGTGACACACACACTAATGGAATAATTTTAACACCAACTATACGATAAAGAAATTAGGTCATATAAAAGATAACTGACCTCCTAGTATTGTTTGTATAATCAATTATCTACATTTTAATTACATATAGACATTAGATATGTATTCAGCCATTTAATATACTTAATATTTAATGATTAAAAAAAAACAAACCTAAGTAAAAACTTAATCACATATGGCAAATGTGATGAGAACGATTACGGTGATCTCCGTAACCTGTAATAACAATAAAGAGATTGAACTTAATTTTATATTTTTATAAACGTATCTAGTATATATACTAGATTTTAGACCCGTGTTCAACACTGGACACGAGATTTACGACATTAACAATAATAGATCTTCATACATTTAAGTCATAAAAGATTATAATTTAAAAAAAACACGGTTTTAAGTGTTATATTTTGCAAGTTGTAGTGCAATAATCATAGGTTCGTCACTATCATTATTAGCCTAGACATATTAATGGAATTGTTTTTCGTAGTCATTCCACAATGCACATGCTATATATAATAATTTCTCCATTATATAATATTTTGAAACCGGGTGTACTTATAGTGTGATATTATTATGAAAAATAATTAAGAATTAAAATATAAACATATTTGTGATCATGTACTTGACATTCAAGTATATGTTTTTAATCATGATGCGCGTTCATAACACGCATATGTTTATTTTCAATAACTTGTTCTATGATAATATGATAGCAATTAGGATTGTGTTTATATCCTTCGATAACAATTAGGACTCTTCTAATATTTGTTAATAAGTCATTAAGTTTTCAAATAATTTTTTGTAGAAAATATTTCATATGTTAAATTTTTTTATTTAATTAAATGATTGTAAATTTTAAAAAATTCTCTCAAGTTGATGGCTAAAAATAAATATAAATTAAGTATTCAGAGCTAAAAAATGTAAAATATTGATGGAAAACAAAAAAGTGTAAATTAATGAGACTTTTTTTACAAATTAATATAAATATTAATATAATAATATATTTTGATAATGATTATTAGGATTTTTAATTTGTAAGTTATCTTAATGATGACATCATCAAAAGTCAATTTGATGAAATCGAATGATGTGATTGGTTAATTAGTAATTAGTTCAATTGTCTTATAGTATATACTAGATTTTAGACCCGTGTACAACACTGAACACGGGGTTTACTATATTATTAATATTAGATCTTTATACATATAATTAAAAAAAGCTTTTAATTTTGAAGATATATAGTTCTAGGTGTTATACTTTGCAAGTTGTAGTACAATAATCACAAGTTCGTCACTGTCATTATTAGCTGAGACATATTGATAGAATTATTTGTCGTAGTCATTCTACAATAATTTCTCTATTATAGAAATTTTTTGAAACCATTTGTACTTATAATGTGATATTATTATGAAAAATAACTAAGAATTAAAATATAAACATACTTGTGATCCTCTACTTGACTTTTAAGTATATGTATTTGATCATGATATAATTAGATAACAATTAGGATTGGTTTCATATTATTTGATAACAATTAGGACTCTTGATTTGAGTGACAATTGTCACTTTAAAAAAAATATGAATATAAATTAAATATTCAGGACTAAAAAGGGTAAATTATTGATTGAAAATAAAAAAATATAAATTAATGAGACATTTTCTATAAATTAATAATATAATAATATATTTGGATAATGATTTTTATGATTTTTAATTTATAGCTAATCTAAATGATGACATAAGATAAAGTCAATTTGTTGAAATTGAACGATTTGATTGGTTAATAAGTCATGAGGTCAACTGTCTTATAGTATATATTAAGAATTAAGATTAAGATCTTCAATTCTTAAGACATATTTATACAAAATTATAACTTGTTTATTTAATTAATTATTTTTCAACTTATTTAATAGGTAATTGGTTGCCACGAAATAAACATACAACAAAAGATGGATGAGAAATGTTATACATGCATCGTTTTAAGGAAAAATGATAATTTATGTGTAACCACATGCAACATTAATCTATATTTATAACACCTTATAATACAAACTAGATCTTTCATTTCAAGTAATTAAGAACTTAAAAAAACTATATTGCTTCATTTTTTTTTACATCTTTTATATATTACAAACTTAATTAGACTTAAATACCCTTAATATATATATATATTACCTTTATTGAAATTTTTTACAACGTACATCCATCAATACTTAAAATAACTATAATATTCCATTAAATTAATTATTTTTACATTAATAATGCATCTCTAACCTACCGATGCCACCGCCACCGGCGTCATTTATCGTTGCACCCGCCACCACTGACCACTGGTAACTTATTAAATCACCATACTTCAAAATTCGGGATGAATATGATAAAGCTTACGAAATACAATGTTTTTGCATTCTTTTTTATAACTAAAAAAGAAAAATGTTAAACGCAACGTTTAAGGCCTTAAAGTGCATAAAAAAATTGTATCTTTTATATCAAAAGTCTATCTTTGAATTTTATAGTAAGCGTACAACTATTTAATGCATTTTAACTGCAACTTTAAGGGTTGCGTTTAGTAAAACCCATTTAAAAACACCTTGTTTTTTAATTTATATGTGTGAAAACGCAAAACTACTTTATTTGGCTTTTGGGCGTCTTTTGTTGGGTTGGTCATGTTAGGAAGAAAAAAAAAAGCAAAGATTATACTATGCATGTAAAACAGTTTAAATTCATAGTTTTTGTTCTTTCGAAATAATGATAATAGTCTTGAAATGTGAATTTAAAGATGTATCTAATTCATTCGATGATTAATGTATATACATGACATGCTTTTCTCTCATTATATCTTCTTAACATTAAGTTCATTTTAGATAACTTTTCTTATACCTATCCATCATTTTCCTTTGCAATTTTATATAAAAATAAATGTATAAACAAATATTTAGACAGCTAGAATCAAATAAAACTATTATCCTCTTTAAGAAGGAAATGGAGGAGATGACTAGTAACTAATCAACTTGAATAGTTGAAAGCAAATTGTGTGGACAATGACAAAGTGTTAAGTTTCCATCAATGTTTCCTCTAATATTTCACTATCACTTTCTGATGATGTGCCCCTCGCCTAGTTTTTAATAACTTGGTGTACCAATTATCCGAGTTTTTTCTCCTTATAACTAGTTGTGTTAGTTAATACTGAATAATTTACTACCGTAACTCTTTCCCTCCTGTGTTAATATCAGTTTGAAATTAGAAGTAGCTTCTTTGACATTAAGTCAAAAAGTTATGGCTATTAAAAATGTGAAAGTTGTGAGTACATACAAGGTCATGAATAAGTGTGTGGGCATTTTCAAACTAGTGTATTTTTTTTATTTTTTTTTTGAAATGGCATTTGTAAAAATGCATGTTCATCCTATTTTTTTTAAACTGTGTTGATTATATATATATATATATATATATAATTAGATAATCACTTAGGATTAAAGCACTCGAAGGTCATTATACTTCACTAGAAATTCCAACTCTATTTTTATAGCTCTTATTTGGCCTTTCCTTATAAGGACTTCGTTCTCAAGACTTCTTCACTGTCACGTCAGCAGGACTCTTCTCAAGACTCTCCCTGCCTATAAGACAAACTTCTACCTCACATCTACCCCACATGCTACCCCAGATTAGTTCTCTCTACCTCACATTAGTGGCCCACAAGGAGCGTCTGCAGGAGTCCTGGGGAGGACTGGAGGAAAGGACGTACACGTTTAGACGCTGGCTGGCTATAACGTTTTGCGTCTTGACATGGTGGGACGCACGGTGGGACGGTTTACAAGGAAAGGCCTTAAGCTACTTGTGCTATAGCCTATAGTCTACAAATGATACATGTTAAACTAATGATTAAATTGAATGTTTTATGTAGATTACAATTACAATGATTTCAAATGCTTTGACCCGCCATTAGATGATGTATCCAAAATGTAAGTTTCTATGAATAGTAAATTTATGAAACACGAGTAGCTTAATATTAATAAATGATCACTATGAGTTACACTCAATAAAATTTGATCAATCTTTAAAGTTGTATGACTCAATTGAAATTTTTATTGAAGTACATAGACTCTCGAGTATTTTAATCCTAATCATTTATTATGTCAAATATTTTTTTCTGGCCAAGTGCCATTTCCATTCTGTAAACTTAATAATAGCACAAGCTTCTCAAAAGGCAATCTCAAACTATCTTCAAGTATAGCTCTTATATTCTGTGATTTTAGCAACTTAATTAGACAAGTAGGTAAAGTTTGCAACGTATACATAGTTTTTAGAAATCGTAATCTTTACAACAACGATCATTTTACTATATCTAATGAATAAAGTAGTTGATGCTAGTTATATGTAGCTGTAAGGTTTGCTATGTATACTTTCTTCATATAGAACTTATGCATTACTAGTTATAGAAATTCTTTTTTTTTAAAATTAAAATTGTAACTTTAAATTTATTCAATTCCGTATTTTGAAAATTGGGTCCTTTTAAATGTATAACTTCGATATAAAAAATCATTGACATGAGCGAACATGTTTTTGGCACATGACATGGGCCCAAGTTTAGTTTCCATAGTGAAAGTTTAGGTTGACCTTTGTGGCATCTTCCTAACTTCCAACAAGGGCCCATGCCCAGTTTTTCAACAATGCAATGCTTGTGGATCATTACTCTATTGTTGTGACTTGTGAGTTTGTGACATTTCACATTTCATATGCCTTTTTAAAAGTTAAACCTTTCTTTTTTTAATATTACGAGAGTAAGTACCCGCGTGTTGTGGCGGTGAGATGGTGGGGGTGATAGCTAGGTCAGAGAGTGTGATAGTCAAATGCTTACGGCCTCCGCCCTCGGATTTAAAAATTCGTCGAAAGTATATCGAATGACATCTCTAATGAAAGAGCATGAAATTTTAATAATACCCATACAATTTTTATAATTTATCGACGTATAATTTTTGAGATAAAAGATTTTGAATGAATTGGAGGAATAAATGATTTATGGAGGAGAGAGAAAAAAGATGATTGGTTGAGATTTGAGGAGAGAGAAAGGGTATTATGGTTATTTTAGATAAATATAGAAATGATGATAGGGGTATTTTGGGGATGTACTTAGAATCAATATTGAAAATTCCGAAGGAATCTGCTTTATAATATAGTATAGATTAAATAGGCTACACCGCGGTAAATAAACAAGAGCCTTCACTACAACAAATTTGTTGTTTGTACGCGCTTTTTCTATGCACTTATTAACAATGCGTAAAATTTTGTAAAGTTGTTCGCATTTAGAAATATGTATAAATAGTCTACATTAAAAAGTGCGAAAAAAAGTTACAAGTTTCACAATTAAAAGTGTGAAGAAAAATGTTTACACATTAATAAGTGTGTACAATATTAGATTTGTATGTGCTTTTAAATGTATAAATCATTTTCTTCGCAGGTGATATCAACACACTGAAAAATCATTTCTTCGCGGGTTATCTCTACGAGAGTGCGTAGAAATCACTTGCGAAAAAATAATCTCCACTTAAAAGTGTATTAAGTGGAGTATATAATTTGTCCACACTTATTAGTGTGAACATTTTTTCTTCACGCTTTTAAGTGTGGAGTTTTTAGCTTTCTTCGCACTTTTTAATTTATTATTTGAACCCATTTTTAAGTGTAAATGATTTAACAAAATTTTACGCACTACTTGAAATTGTATAAAATAAAATGTGTGAAAATGACTAATTTATTGTAGTGCTAATACTGTGATGATATATTGTTTTCACACATTATGCCACCAAGAGCAAATAATATGAACACTTTGTCCGTGTGGTGTTATGCGTGTGCGCAAGTGCCGAGCCACGAGTGATACATACCATATATAATGCGAGCGATAGCCTCGTGTGAGATACTGACATTGGTCATATGTGAGTGTGGGAAAGATGGAAATTAAGCCAAGTGAGGGGTGTGATCAATATAGAGTAGGAATGAGAGTAGTTTTATTAATGTGTGAGAACACGAGATCAATCCATACTAGATATTCTTATCTAATATACATAAAGAAAAGTTATTTATTGTTAAAAGGTATTTAAGTAAGATGACAAACTTAATCAACTCTAATATGCATGTCTTATACAAATAAATTAATGGATCGGTATGAAAAAACTACAACCTAGCTTTAATTAACGGATTCTTCCAACTTAATGAAGTTATCTATTTATGTTTGCTTATTAGTTATATAAGCTTATAAAATAATAATAATCCATTGCTGATCCAAAGTTTCATAACGAAAATGTTTTCAAGTCCATATCTACACCGTAGTACCGTACGTACGCTTCAGTGGTGTGTCGTGTGAAGCTTTGACAAAGTGAATAACATACACAAATATGGTACGGGTATATTATGGCACCGCCCTCTAAAAATAGCGTACACTATTACGGTTACATTAATGAGACCGTTATAATTTTGATAATTAAAATCTTTATGTGAATAAGAGACCGTTTGTCCAAAATTTAAATTGATTAATCACAATCTTTAATTTGGTAAAATCAGGTTTAGCCCTAAACAATATATTCAAAAAAGAAAATAAATTACAACGATAACATTGGTTAATGGTTACCCATACGTGATAAAACCAAAAAGTACTAGCTACTTTTTCAACCAAAAATAGTTTATGTTTTGATAATAACTTTTAAGCATAAAGTCATCTATATCTATATATTCATAAAAGGAAATGATAATTAATATATTCATAAAAGGAAATGATAATTAATAGCCTAAAAATTTTACAAACTATTAGATGAAGACATGTAAAAAAATCAAGGACAATATTAGAAAAGAGTATTAGTGAATAGCGCATGTTACTTTCTTATAATTTTAGAAGGATTTTAAGCTAATCTTTAAAAGAATTGATCATTTTCTATCTATATATACTATTTTTATAAAACAAATTACATACTTCATTTCTTAAATAATGATAAAGTATATCTAGAATATCTATATCCTTTATTCATAAATTTAAACATTTTTATTTAATATACGCCCTTAATAAAACTATCTACAATACACATCCTTAACACTTAAAATAACTACAAATCTCTTTTGCATTAATTATTTTTACCTAAACCACATGTTAATACCCATAATATTATAATAAGGAAGTATCAAACTATCAATGATGTTCTTATGCAAGCAGAGGTGGGTGGGTGTATTAATGTTCTGGCTTTACCATTGATCTACGAATGTGAATTTAAGAGCAATAAAATAAAGAAATATATATAACATGCTTGACATTAACAAAAAGTGATTAAAATAAGCTGTATGGAGTAAATTATAGGATTGACTGTCTTAGTGACAAATTGACGTTTAGCTATAGTACATGAATCGAAAACTATGTTTTACACAAATATTCACAATAAATCATGCATATGTAATATGTTCACATACAAGATTTCTAACAATTTAAATAATGTCAAAAGTCTAAATTTCATCTTTAGATGTTGTGTGATAAATTACCATCAAGGCATCAACCTATCAATCCATGAACCACGAATGCAGTGTAATGCTTTGCCCGTATAATTCTTTCATAGTAAAATAAAAAAATAAAAAATGTGTATCTATATCTATATCTATATCTCTATATAACTGAGAGAGAATAAGTTTTTATTATGTGGCACATTAGCCAACTCAGTAAAAATATGAGGTGTCGATTCCTGACCATCTTTTCTTCTTTTCTTTTTTTAAAAAAAAATTTATTTATTTTTCTAATAACAACCTTTAATAATATTATCTATCGTTAAGTCTTAGATAAAACCCTAAACCTAAATATGTTCTCTTCTAATTCTTCCCTTTATCTAAACCGATCTATATCTTGTGGTATTATATTATATTGGATGATTGTGTCTTGAGTTTATGTTTTATTATATCTACTCTTTTGTTAACAATACAGTTTCGTTATGAAGATTTCTGCCATGGAATTGAAGGCAATATGATTCTATGTTATTCAATTTTATTTTTCCTTAAATCTTTATTTTTCTTTGAACCTTTATTTGTATAATTTGATGTTTAATACGTAGCTAAGTCTAAGTTAAAAGGAAATTATGGATGTTCCTCTACATAAGGTATATGTAACGATTTCTGTTTTCACTTCAATGTAATTAAATCGTCTTAGAACTACTAATTAATATACGTTTATCTATCAAATTAACGATTATGTTTTGAATTTATGTTTCATTATATTATATCTAGCACTGCCGTTTCGATCTTATGTTTTCAATACAGTTTCGTTTTGAAGATTTATACCATGGAATTGAAGGTAATATGATCCTATGCTATTCAATTTTATTTTTCTAGCTTTGAATCCTTATTTTCCTGTAATCCGATGTTTAATATGGAACCAAGTCTTAGTTAGTTAAAAGAAAACTATGGTTGTTCATATACGTAAGGTATATTAGTCATCTACATAAGGTATATATTAGTCCTTGCTGCTCATTACATGTGTGGAGGAGTTCGAGTCGTTGCTCTTCAAGGGGTGACCATTAATATTGGTGGACTTTGTGTGGCAGGTGATGAGATTTTTTGTTTTCTCTGTTTCAGACTTTTGATGTTTAGGTTTACTATTTTTTGATGCTTTTAATTCGGTAAGTTTGTTTACATCTTCCTAGCTTTTATTAAACATCTTCCTAGCTTTTGTAGAAGCCTAGCTTTTTGTTTAACACGTCGGTATTTATGGAATACAATACTCATTTGGTACATTAGACAACGAATATATAATAGATGTGACTTTTTCTCATAGTTTAATTATGACTACTGAAAGCCATTTTTGTTGCGATAATATGATTCTAATTAAGATGTCGTTTAAATCTAGTTCGTTTTTTATGTTAGTAATTGTTTATAAGCATGCTTTGTATCTCATTTTGTTATTTAGACTAGATAACATCGATTTCTTTGTGCATTCTTAATGTTATTATGCTCTATAAGGAACATGTATGAAGGTGTTGTTACCTCGCAGGTACTTCTCTTATCACTATGATTATTAAGTCTATCAATCATTTAGATATTTCATTAAGGATTTGGGATTAATTGATAACATTAAATGAGCTGGTTATGTTCTTGTGATTAAAATCTAAAGCTATCATTTGTGTGTCAATTAAAAGAGATTATTTAACTGCCACTTTTAAAAGATATTGTCGCAACGTGCGGGTACCTTTCTATAGTTGTAGATAACATAGATCGTTTAGTTAGTTAACTTATACGAGTAATATGTTAAATATGCTTAACATAAATACCTTTACATAGAGGGACTGACTTTAGCTTGATAACGCTACAAGTTCGCTCAAAATGTTCTTAGAACTTTTAATTCGTCAAATACTTTTACATAGATCAAAGATCCAACTATTTAGGCTTTGGTTTTTACTAGCTAAACCTATCAAACAAATACAGAAAGATCACATTTCTATGAACCAAAGGGTTGTCGATTTTGATCTCATTAGTCCTAGGTTTGCTACATGATTTATACATTTTGATCATATAATTTAGTTTTCTTGACAATATATAAGAACTTCCACTTTTTTGACATATTAATTACTCTTTAGAGCTTGCAAGATCATAAAATAAACTAGTAAGTTTGCAAGAATTTATCATTCAAACAAGTTACATATACGATTTTCCTATATGCTTTATTTTAATAAAGTAATTAATTGAAGTTTTGCTCCCCTTAAGGATATCCTAATTAAAGAGACTTAATTAGCTTGTTAATATTCTCTTTTAAGTATTTAATAACTAAAACGAAAATGGGAAGCATTTGGTTGGTTCGATCTTGAGAAATGGATTCCAACTAGCCAAACTTCTTTTCTATCAAATAATGCATATACTTTATATCAACCACTACATGCATTTTTGTCACACACACGCACGCATATATACACGCATACATTATACACATAAATATATATTTGCCAGAGTTGCATTTGCCAACTAATAAAAGGGTTCAAAAGTTTGGATTTTTTTGCTCTTTATTGCTTCAATCATTTAATTTGATGCTAATAAATCTTGTAAATGAGTTGGTAATGATGCAAGCCAGATTTCCGTACATTTTCCCTTTGTATCATCATGGGGACTAGATTATTAAATTGAAAGTGGGATTAGATAAAAACTAACACGTTAAAAATGACAACGGGTCGTATAGTAGTGTTATTTGATTGTTAAGTATTTGTAAGAAACAAGGCAATCGAGAAGCTTTGGATTAATTTGCTCGATCGTATTTTGGTTCGTTGTATATATTTTGATTAATTAGATTAAAAAATTAAAGAGATTAGATTAAGGACTAACACATTAAAAGTCAACGAAGACTAATATTATTACATTGATTGATAAATCACCTATTTTACCACATTTTGTAAACCACCTATCAGAAAACACAACACACTCTATTTTGGGCCATTCCTAAACCTTCAATTTTGACTTTGTGATAGGACACTCCTCCATCACTTATAGTCTTTCTACTCTTAATTATTGATGTTCTTTAACCAAATTAATATTAGTCATCAATTTCACCATCCAATAAAATGTGCAATCTATCCCTTTCCGACCCCAAAATGCTTTCAAATTATAATATTTTAACTTATAGTCATTTAACATGTAATGTTCATCTAATCCATGTAAATATAAAGTCATAACAAAAAATCAATGTTAATAATGTTTCTAATATAATGTTTTGTGTCTAGCCATGTGTATATACAAGTCTAAAATCTAGTATAACTACTACAAATGTTATACAATCATCGAGCTTGTAATCTTGTATCATATGCTTTAAATTTGAAGAGTTGCATAACATCAAAACATATATCAATGAGACTAGGTGTAATATTATTTGTTTTGAATTTTCATAGTAAATTAACCGAGTTGATTAACGTGTTTATATATAGTTGTAAATTGTGGTACTTTATCATTACTATGTTAATTAAAATTTTAAATTATAAACTATAAACAAAATTATGTAATGTTTTTCTTAAAACATTATAACTTAATATAAATCTAATAATTCAACTAACACAATAATGATATAGTTAATAAATCAACTAAATAAAAAAACATTTTATTTTGTAATATTGTATAAGAGATATTTTTTATTCTTTAAATAAATGATTAATATATTTATAAAACATGTAAAAAGCTATTTCTATTTTATTTATATATGACATCATAATTAAAAAAAAACTTTTTTAAGATGAAATATGAATTTTCCACATCAAAAACTTTCTAAGAATACTTGTAAAAACAATCTTGTTTTATTATATATATATATATATATATATATATTATAAAGCAGATTCCTTTCAGATTTTCAACATTGAGTTGAAATTTTCAATATTGATTTTAATTACATCCCTAAAATACCCTCTCATCTATTCTATATTTATCTAAAATAACCATAATACCCTTTCTCTCTCCTCAAATCTCAACCAATCATCTTTTTTCTCTCTCCTCCATAAATCATTTATTATTTCAATTCATTCAAAATCTTTTATCTCAAAAACCGTACATCGATAAATTATAAAAATTGTATGGGTGTTCTTAAAATTTCACGTCTTTTCATTAGAGATGTCATTCGAAATACTTTCGACAAAATTTTAAATCTGAGGGCGGAGCTCGTACGGCTAAGACATTTGACTATCATACTCTATGACATATCCCTATTACCTACGTATCACCCCACCATCTCACCGTCGCAACGCGCGGATACTTGCTCTCGTTATATATAGTGATAGAGATTGAAGGTTTTGAGTGATATATGTTGGTATTTATATTTGTAGTACCACCATTTAACTTTTTAATACTATATATATCCCAAAGCGTTTTTTCCATTTCGTGTAACTGTGTGAGTTCTAAAGACGATTGTATATGCTAAATATACAAACTTATGAGGTGTTAAACATGTGAATACATTAAAGCAAAGTTTCCAAATGTATAAAAATAGGATTATGTTTTATTGCATCCGTTTCTCACAAATACGTAACAACTTAATATTTACTGTACTTACTTAGACTCTTGTAGGGAAAAAAAAATCAGCTTTTGTTATGATCAAAATAATATAAGTTGGAAACAAAATGAAGTGGAAAATTGGTAAGAAAAAACATAATAATTAAAGCGTTTTAACATTGTAGCTATATATTTCACTTTTACCATAGATTTTGTCTAGCAAATATCTTTCTTTTTCCCTTCTTGCAAGGCTAACAATTAACACACATAATTACATGTTCACCCCACTTTGTTGCTTTTTTTTTTCCTTTTCTTTTTTCTTTTTTGGTCCAATAAGCCATGAGCCCATGATGTGCCCAAATATTGATTATATTTTCTTTTTACAGTGACTTCATTTTGTCATCATAATAGTTACATTTATAAGTTATTTAATTTAATGGTTGAGGTCGATCGTGAACTAGCTAGCATTTGCTCTTATGTAAAAGTTATTTAAGTTGGAAAGTCAGATTTTATTTTTTTGAGAAATAATTTAGTGATTAAAAGTTACAAAGGATATACAAATTTAGTCAAACTTTTTTGAGTTTTCACAAAATACAAACATTAAAATTATAACCCAAAACTAAAAATTACAACCCAGAACTAAAATAGCAACACATAACTGAAAAGTTGCAACAAAACTGAAAATCACAACACAAAAAAAGCTGCATTACTTGATACAGTTTAAGCTCTACTGAAATCATCTTATCTTGGAATATTTAAAAAGACAGATATATATAAATATAAAATATATATACCATGATTAGAAAAACAAAAGCCAAAATACAAAACAACAAAATCCCCTATTATCATAAGTCACTTTCGCTGTTCCCTTCGAGTGTGTCTTGCAAGAAGCACCCAAAACCGTTGCAGTTAAAAAAACGAAAAAGGTAAATAAATTAGACCACAAAAACACTTGTGTGTTTTTCCACAAACACAACTCATTTTTGCATTAAATTCAATAAAAGATCTGACACACTCAGATAGTCTGCCACTAATACACTTGAACAACCAACTCCTATAAATTTCTACTACAAAAAGTCTTCCCCAAGTTTCAAATATCAACCTCTCAACATTATTTTTTTTTAATATCTATTTATATTCAAATTTTTTTAAGGGTTAAGTATGCTGCTAGAAGCATATTTCTACCATGATTTTCAGGAGTGGGGGAGATTTATATTCACACATGTGAAAAACAGGGGGGGTTGGTTTTTCCTTTTTTTTTTTAATGGCATTTGTTTTTAACTTAAATTGGATCAAAAATTTATCAACATAAATTGTAAAAATAGACATCATTATTCTTTATTTTCTGTTGATTTGTATTAGTTTCTTGAAAGGCAAAACCATAAGTTTATCATTTCATTTTAGATTTAGGTAACAGAATGTTTCCAACATACATTTCTAAATGTACTCAAATGTACAATGTTATTTTTCAATTTATCTAATACCAATCAAATTTTTGAGAGTATACGTATCACGCTTTCAAATGTTATTTTAGTGTAGTACTCGTATATTCAGATACGGTACCAGGAAAAAATTTTAAAGGGGGCAAAATGTTAAAAAACCTATAGAAAATTTTTAAAATTTTATGAAAAATTTAAAAATACATGACAAAATTTAAATTTGGAGGGAGACATTGGACCCCCTTGCCCCCTTTAGTACCGCCCATGCGTATATTATAACAATGAGTAGATGATCATATTTAAACAACATTTGAAATAAGTAGTTTTTTTATGAGGGCTTGATTTAGGTATACCCATGTTCATGTCTGAAAGAGCAGAATTTACCCATGTTAATCGTTGTGATATCGGATGGATTAGTAGGAGGTTTTTCACTCATTGGGTATTTCAAATAGGCAATTCTACTTCGACAGAGTTCTCTAGCGCAGACCCGATTAATACAACATATGCTAGACCTCTTGCTATTGAATCGCGACACGAACTTTCAAGCCTTTATAAAAAACCATTTGAAACTATAATGTGTAAAAGCAAATTTTAAACATTGTTGTTATTCTTTATATTTAAAGCTTTTTCAAGAATGATAAAATACCTTTTATATTGAAGCACACACTAAATAACTAGTGAGAACATATATACAGTACATGATTAATTTACAGAATATAACAAAGAAACTTATTTATGGAAACAACCTTTTTTTAGACTTTAACCATGCCTTCTCCATGTTCATATTCACATACTTACAAATGTTATATCTATATATAAATAATGAAATGTGAATAAAGAATCTTTGTTTCTTAAAGTACTTGGGACTATTTGTTTTTTTATTTTTCTTACTTTCTCAATAAATAAGAAAGTAAAGAGAGATCCAAAGTCTTTATGGAAAGAAAAAGATAAACAGACAAACAAATAAAGTGAAATATATATAGAGAGAGAATCATATGATCAGAAAATAACAATATTAAATGATATAATAATATAATATCTATTTTTGAAAAATGCAATAAGAAGGCTTTCAAGACAAGATAAAAGAGCATTACAAATGTTCTGAAATGCAAAGTCTTGAACTAGTCCCTGAAAACCCAAATCAACTATTGGGCTCACAACACAAAGAAAGTAGTGAAAACAATATGGATATAGACACAGAAAATAGTAAAAATGCAGAGAAAGATAAAGAGAGTTCAGTTGGTTTTACAGAGTTGTTTAGATTTGCAGACAGATTAGACTATTTATTAATGGGAATTGGAACTATTGGTGCTTTTGTTCATGGTTGTTCTTTGCCTATTTTTCTAAGATTCTTTGCTGATCTTGTTAATTCCTTTGGTTCAAATGCAAACAATATTGATAAAATGAGCCAGGAAGTGTTGAGGGTAAGAGTCTTTTTTGTTTTTATTTTTATTTTTTGTAAATTTAGTATCTTTAGTCATAGAAATAATGATATGATATCTTATTGTCATAAAAATTTAATCTTTTTGTCAAATTTGTGCTTTTTTCTTGTTGGGTATTGTAGTATGCAACTTATTTCAAGATAAAGTTTTGATTTTTATGTTTTTTGTTATTGGTTTTTGCAGTATGCATTTTACTTTCTTGTAGTTGGAGCTGCAATATGGGCTTCTTCATGGGCAGGTATTTGTTTATGCTAAACTTTCTCATCTTATAAGAACTGATTTTATGAAGCATTTTTCAAAAAAGATGGAAATTTGGCATGAATATTGTAATTAATGTAAGTTTTTTGCAGAGATATCATGTTGGATGTGGACAGGAGAAAGACAATCAACAAAAATGAGGATCAAATACTTAGAAGCAGCATTGAGTCAAGACATTCAGTTTTTCGATACCGAAGTTAGAACTTCAGATGTTGTGTTTGCTATCAATACTGATGCTGTTATGGTTCAAGATGCTATTAGTGAAAAGGTAACAAAAAGTGATCAAATTTTGTTGTTAAATCATATGCATATACATACATACATAGATACATTTATCTAAATGTTCGCGTGTTTCGTGTTGTATGGCAGTTAGGGAATTTTATACATTATTTGGCAACATTTGTGTCTGGATTTGTTGTGGGATTTACAGCAGTTTGGCAATTAGCACTAGTGACACTTGCTGTGGTGCCTTTAATTGCTGTAATTGGAGCTATTCATATGACTACATTAGCTAAATTGTCTTCCAAAAGCCAAGAAGCTCTTTCTGAAGCTGGAAATATTGCTGAGCAGGTGAGTTTTATCGAAATCATAAGAATTGTGAATCATTTTAGTCAAATGTTTTTATATCTTTATGTGTACAAATTTGGGTTAAATTCAAGAATCTTCCCCTGTTATTCTATCCGTTTTTTTAATATTCGACTTTGCAATACTTCTCAATCATGGTAGTTCTGAATTTGGTTACAATTTAGGAGTAAAAACCCCCCATCTTTTCCATGTTTCTCAATCTGGGTATTCAAGAAGTTGTTCTAAATCAATAACAAAAAAAGTATCATTTCAAGGCTTTTAACCGGATATCACTGATTTTTTTTACCCAAATTCAAGCAAAAAAGGAAAGAAAAAGGAAAGAAAGAAAAGCAGACTATGCTTAATGCTTTTACATGTGGGTGTTGCCAAATTTAAAACTGAACTTAAGAAGCTGTTGATCATAAAAATGTCACATTTATTACTGTATGGTCATGGTTATTTTCTTTGATCTGCCCAAAAATGCAGACAATTGCACAAATCCGAACTGTTTTGGCATACGTTGGGGAATCGAGAGCATTACAAGCCTACTCTGCAGCATTAAAAATCTCGCAAAAGCTGGGCTATAAGAGTGGATTTGCAAAAGGATTAGGATTAGGGGCAACTTATTTTACTGTCTTTTGTTGCTATGCCCTTTTACTATGGTATGGAGGCTATCTTGTTAGACACCATTACACCAATGGTGGACTTGCCATTTCTACTATGTTTTCTGTCATGATTGGTGGACTGTAAGTACTGATTCTGTCTCCAACTTTTGAATAAATCCTGTTCAGTTCTAACTTTTCAATTTTCACATTTGGCAGTGCTTTAGGCCAGTCTGCTCCAAGTATGGCAGCATTTACAAAAGCAAGAGTAGCCGCAGCTAAAATCTTTAAAATTATCGATCATAAACCAAGTGTTGATAGAAACTGTGATTCGGGTTTGGAGTTGGATTCCATTTCGGGACAACTAGAGCTGAAAAATGTTGACTTTTCATACCCTTCAAGACCAGATGTTAAGATTCTAAACAACTTCACTTTAAGTGTTCCATCTGGGAAAACCATTGCTTTGGTTGGCAGCAGTGGTTCCGGGAAATCCACTGTTGTTTCTCTTATTGAAAGGTTCTATGATCCTACATCAGGTAATTTGACAATATACAACAAATCAAATGTATAATGAGAACATTGAATTATAAGTAGTTTTGTTATTATTTTGACAGGACAAGTGATGCTTGATGGGCATGACATCAAAGGACTAAATTTGAAATGGTTAAGGCAACAAATTGGTTTGGTTAGCCAAGAGCCAGCACTTTTTGCAACCACTATCAGAGAAAATATACTCTTGGGTCGGCCTGATGCATCCATGGTCGAGATTGAGGAAGCTGCTCGTGTCTCCAATGCTCATTCGTTCATTATCAAATTGCCTGACGCCTATGATACTCAGGTTCGTTGCCTACTATTATACTATACTGTACCCATAATCAAATAGGCCTTTTATTATCCGAGCATAAAGGGAATATCGGTCAATTTTGTCTTTAAAGTAGGCCTACTCAGTTAACTCTCATATTCTAACATTAGACGGGATTGATCTTGTTTCTTGTAAGATTAGATATGCAAATACCAAATAGATCATTTGTTCACTTTAGAAAAACCTAGGCCTTTTGGCATCCAAGCATTAGGGCATTTTGATCATTTTATCTACTTTACCTGACCCATGTTCCTAGCATAGCCCCACCCCGAGTAACTATCGAGTGTTAACACTGATGGTGATTGATCTTTATTATGGATTGGATATGGATGGTAGGGTGGGGGCTTTCTTTAGTTAAAGTTGATAGCTTTTTGGTGTTGCTTCAATCTTAATTCAAAAGATTAAAAATGAAAGAAAATTGAAGTCAAAAAACAACCTAACTTATGCTTATAAAAGTCAAATGTGGTAAGCTGAAGTTTTCTTTCGAGGTAATAATGCATTAATTAATAAGTTACAACATGGTTTTTGAATCAACATTGCATGTGCAGATCATGCAAGAAACAAAAACTTGACTGCAACATCCCTGGATGGGAAGGAAAATATAAATATAACACTAAATAAATAAATAATAATTAAATATTTAAAATAAATATACAATCCTCAACATGACTGACAAATTCCAAGATTTTACTTGACTAGGAGCATCTTCAAGGAACCCTTTGACTACCATCAGAAAGACAAATGTGTCAACGATACCCAATTCTGTCATTGGAGTATTTTCTTGAAATTTAAGTGTCAAACATGCTGATATGAAAATTATTGTGAATATGGTTTGCTTTGGGAGAAAACTAGATAAGGGTAGGGAGAACACAAGAAACATATACATACTCTAGCGGAGAAATATATCTGTAAATATGTAAATTATTATGGCATAACCATTGACTTAAAAAGTTCTATAATTTGATTTTAAAAAACTATGTGCACATAGGCAGGGGCGGAATGGGATTCAGTTGAACCAATGAGATTTTTTTGCAGGGTTGTAGCAATATTTTAGTTATGAACTATTTGATTTTGTATACAAACATAAGTAATATTGATTATGAGACTGTTGGTATAATTTTTGGGGCTCGTCCGTGTAGGTTGGGGAGAGAGGATTACAGCTATCAGGTGGACAAAAGCAGAGAATTGCAATAGCAAGAGCAATGCTAAAGAATCCAGCTATCTTGCTTTTGGATGAGGCTACAAGTGCATTGGATTCAGAATCAGAGAAGTTAGTACAAGAGGCATTGGACAGATTCATGATTGGGAGAACAACTCTTGTGATTGCCCACCGCCTCTCCACCATACGCAAGGCTGATCTCGTGGTGGTTTTGCAGCAAGGTGGTGTTTTGGAAATGGGAACTCATGATGAACTTTTTGCCAAAGGAGAAAATGGTGTCTACGCAAAACTTATAAAGATGCAAGAAGTTGCTCATGAAACTGCTTTAAACAATGCTCGAAAAAGCAGTGCAAGGTACTGAACTAAAATCAAGTTGACTTTAAAGGTCAGACAAACTAATGTCTGCACTTCATGTTTGACAACAAAACCTTTAAAGTTCTTATAAGGATGATAAACTCATTATACTATACAAGGATGAACTAATCTAAACATGAACTTGGTCTTTTAAGTTAAAGCACATACTAAATACAATCTATGAAAAATTAGCAGCTTGACTTCGAAAGTCAGCCCAGTAGTAAAATGTTTTTGCTTATTACTACTACCTGTTTTTCAGGCCTTCTACTGCAAGAAACTCGGTGAGTTCACCAATAATTACAAGAAACTCATCTTATGGGCGATCGCCCTACTCCCGGAGGTTATCTGACTTCTCGATGTCAGACTTTAGCCTATCAGTTGACGGAGGATACCCTACCTATCGGGTTGAGAAGCTTCCTTTTAAAGAGCAAGCAAGTTCCTTTTGGAGGCTAGCGAAAATGAACTCACCTGAATGGGCCTATGCTTTGATTGGCTCAGTGGGTTCAGTGGTTTGTGGTTCGCTAAGTGCATTCTTCGCTTATGTTCTCAGTGCTGTTCTGAGCGTGTACTACAATCAAGATCACAAATACATGATCAAAGAAATTGGAAAGTATTGTTATCTATTGATAGGAGTGTCATCTGCTGCTCTTATTTTCAACACATTACAGCATTTCTTCTGGGATGTCGTTGGAGAAAACTTGACTAAAAGGGTAAGAGAGAAAATGCTGGCTGCGGTTTTGAAAAATGAAATGGCATGGTTTGATCAGGAAGAGAATGAAAGCTCACGTGTGGCAGCTAGGCTGTCTCTAGATGCAAATAATGTTAGGTCAGCAATTGGTGACCGGATATCTGTGATCATGCAGAACTCTGCCCTCATGTTGGTTGCATGCACGGCCGGTTTTGTTCTGCAATGGCGTCTTGCTCTAGTTCTTGTTGCTGTTTTCCCTATTGTGGTGGCAGCAACTGTTTTGCAGGTTGGTTTGTTTATTTTTGCTAGTTTCTTGATTTCTTACGTTTCTACAAGGCTTGATCATTGATTGATTTTTGTGTTTCTTGGACAGAAAATGTTTATGCAAGGTTTTTCGGGCGACTTAGAAGGTGCACACGCGAAGGCCACACAGCTGGCTGGAGAGGCAGTGGCTAATATGAGAACAGTAGCCGCATTCAATTCAGAGGCGAAAATAGTTAACCTTTTCACGACAAGTCTCCAAACGCCTCTTCGTAGATGCTTTTGGAAGGGACAGATAGCTGGGAGTGGGTTTGGGGTAGCCCAGTTTTTGCTCTATGCTTCGTATGCACTCGGTCTTTGGTACGCGTCGTGGCTAGTAAAACATGGGATCTCTGATTTCTCGAAGACTATTCGGGTGTTCATGGTTCTTATGGTCTCAGCCAATGGTGCAGCTGAAACCCTCACTCTAGCTCCTGATTTTATTAAGGGCGGTCGGGCCATGAGGTCCGTGTTCGAGCTCCTTGATAGGAAAACCGAGATTGAGGCCGATGATGCTGACTCGGCC
Source organism: Erigeron canadensis (assembly GCF_010389155.1). Lineage (NCBI taxonomy): Eukaryota > Viridiplantae > Streptophyta > Magnoliopsida > Asterales > Asteraceae > Erigeron > Erigeron canadensis. Next base: position 34,152,981 of record NC_057769.1, on the reverse strand, counting down.
CCTGCACCTGACCGCCTCCGAGGTGAAGTCGAACTCAAACATGTCGATTTCGCTTATCCCTCTCGTCCTGACACCCCGGTCTTCTTTGACCTTTGTCTACGAGCCCGGGCTGGAAAGACACTAGCCCTAGTGGGCCCGAGTGGGTGCGGGAAGAGCTCTGTAATCGCACTCATACAAAGATTCTACGAACCGTCATCAGGACGTGTGATGATTGATGGAAAAGACATCAAAAAGTACAACCTTAAGTCACTACGACGTCACATTGCCATAGTCCCACAAGAGCCCTGCCTTTTTGCTACCACAATCTACGAAAACATAGCATATGGACACGAGTCAGCAACTGAGGCCGAGATCATAGAAGCCGCCACCCTTGCAAACGCTCACAAGTTCATATCATCCTTACCAGAGGGATACAAAACATTTGTAGGCGAAAGAGGGGTGCAGCTCTCAGGAGGGCAAAAGCAACGGGTTGCCATAGCACGAGCATTTTTAAGAAAAGCCGAGATCATGCTACTGGACGAAGCAACAAGTGCACTAGATGCAGAGTCAGAGAAGTGCATTCAAGAGGGGCTTGAACGCGTTTGCTCAGGAAAAACAACAATAGTAGTTGCACACAGGCTATCAACGATACGAAATGCACATAGCATTGCAGTCATTGATGATGGCAAAGTCGTAGAACAAGGATCACACTCGCATCTATTGAAAAACAATGTAGATGGCTGTTACGCAAAGATGATTCAATTACAAAGATTCTCGCACGGGCATGAAGTTGTAAACCTTGCATCAATTGGCTCAAGTTCTTCAACCGTGTGATGTAATTCGAGTATTTTTCTTGTTTATTTTTCGATTTTTTGGTATAACTTCAGTATATGTTGCTAAATCTTAGTTGTCTAGTTTATGCTGTTTGAGGTAAAGTTAAAAAATGACTATTGTACTTATATCAATATATGACAAAATTTACAATTCTCTACAAGTATCAAGGTTTATGTAAAATTTTATCATGTATAACTATTATCATTGACTCATAATAAGTACACCAACAATTATACCAGATCTCAGCACACTCGGAAACAAAGGATGTAAGATGTATATATGATATAACAACCCAAGACAGAAAATGAGGGATATGAGATGCAAATGGTATCATTTTAATTGTTACAAATTATTGTAAATTTGTAATCTATACTTTATATGAAGACCAATTATGAAGTACAATAATCAGATAGAAAGCAATGGACCCCATATGTTCCAAATTATGCATCTTTCTGAGACAAAAGATAAAAACAAGGCGTGTAAACTTCCAAACAAGTTATTCACCTACTTACACTACACTTTTCTATCACATGTTCCATTTTTCACGACATCATTATATTCCACTATTAATCATGTAAACCCAATAATACTTCATAATCATTCAAATTCTGAGACAGTAATATAAGACAAATGATGTTTATTGGTTGGGTTTACACATTTGTTTTTGTATGAATTACGTGTTTATTGACATATATACAAGTATACAACACGGTCTCAAGTCGTGTGATTGCTTTAGCTCGATTACATTAGTATATATCAAATGACAACTAAACCAGTTTTGTTCAAGGATAAAACCGCTGATTTGCACCACATGAAAGCCTTGAATGGAATTACACGTGAAGTGTCGATTCGTTTGATCATGGACATAAAATTTCTTAAACAAGCCCGACATGTGGCAGTGCAATTCATTGGATAAGATTAGTACAGGACATGACGACACATTCATTATGGGTGAAAACTTTCAAGACCGAAAAAGAAAAAAATACAAGTACACATGCAAAAATATTATAAAAGGGTCATTAAGAAAGGTATGGGTTATTGGGTTTCCACTTTCCACATGGTGGTAGCAAACACTGATAGCAACCGTGTATGTAAACCAATTAGGACCCAGCAATAGTTGGGGTATAGTGGTCCATATCCAGCAACCGTTTGTTCCAAAAGAGTGACACTGGATTGTAACCATCTAGTTAGGTCATTGTGTCACTTTCATATTGATATGTATTGTTAGCTTTGCAGAAAAGGGAAACCGTAATAAATGAGTGGTAAGCATACAAACCCAATAACAAACTGAACATTCATATCCAAGGGTTAATGATACCAATTTCCACGATTCGTTATAAATCATCTTTCTGTAACATTACATGTGGAGAAAAACTTTGATTCTTACATTGCATACTAAATTAAAGGAACATCAAGTATTGATAGGCTCACATCGACATTAGCTTTGGCCCGTTATCAGGCATGCCCATTCCAGCTGCTAGATCTGCATCGAGCTGTGTATGTGGTGCAGGGCCAGCCATCACCTTCAGCCTGCAGACATCAATACATTTCTAAGAAGATGATGTTGTAAATGAACAATCTTTTTTTAAACTGCATGTATAGAAAACAACTGATACAGCGATTGAACAATATAGAAACACAACAAGCACGTAATTAACCAAGCGTTCCAAAGTGTATTAGTTCAAAACAATCACGAGATATTTAATGAAACAAAAAACTACAGTTACAAGAGAATAACAAGCATCAAGAAAAAAAATTCAAGTTACTAAATTAAGAGCCAAAGTACCATCACGGCATCACTTATAATTTGAAAGTAATCAAATAACATTACTCCTAAATTGTGCTCGTATTTACCAAAACCTATTAATTACAGTAACAATTTAACCAAACTTTGAATGCTATTTACTCAAGCGGGTCCCACACGGCCAACATGAGAAAGGTACTCCAAATTCTACTAGTGAATGGAAGGCCTGTTTAACCTCAACAAAGATTCTGAATAAAGAGATTCTACCCCTAACTAAAAAAGCTTACAATCACCTATAACATGTTAACCCATCAACAAACAGGTCTCTCCATCCTTCCCGCATTAGGCTACAAAGCCATAGTAAGTTTCATGGGTCCAGCATGACCATTTTATATAACATTTGGAAATAGGTGTGTATCATCTAGCTGTCAGGAAAATATTTCAAATTCTATTTGTAATGTAAATCCATGTAGTAAAAATATTTCGAAGTCTCTAATATGTGAAACAATTATTTCTTCAAGGTTATTGTATCTCATAAAAGTATGCTAGTATTTTTTTTTCAACAATATAGAGAGCAAGCAAAACTCAAACATTGTTTTAACCTTCATCGCTATCGAACACAGCCATGTTTCAAGTCCATCCAATAAAAAGTAGCTTACTGCTAATATAAGTTGACTTTGTACCCGACAAACTTATTGTATCTCATAAAAGTATGCTAGTATCTTTTTCAACAATATAGAGAGCAAGTGAAACTTAAACATTGTTTAACCTTCATCGTTATCAAACACACCCATGTTTCAAGTCCATCCTATAAAAGGTAGTTCACCTGCTAATTCAAGATGACTTTGTACCCGACAAACTGACTGAATTTATCAAATATGTGAAACTTCACTTAAGACCGACAAAAAGTTCTTAACACTAGAAAAGGGCAAATGCCAAGAAAATCAGAAACTGCTAGTGTAACGCTCCAAAAAGCCAAAAGCACTGGACTACTCAGAATCTCGGATACCCTTCAGGTTCAACTAAAATCATGGTGGAGGGTATTAGTACCCACTACTTTAGACTTACAAGAGGCCCAAACGTCTTATCTCATACAAATATGAATGTGGGAATGGTTACAGTTAGTGTCCATGAACGATTAAATCAAAATTAAAAGTCAATCACATTGACAAAACATATATTTAATAAGAAACTTAAACATATATTTAATAAGAAACTATCGATTAATGCAAGTCTTTCATAAAAAGTTCTACCTTTCAACAATTTTGTGCACTGTCATAGACATGGTAATTAACAAAGACCGACCTTCGGCCAGAAAGGTAGGTTTGCATTCGATGATATTGTAACCCCAGTTTATTCATTATACATACAAAGTGATATTGTCCTTGCCATAAGAAACTCATGTTTATTAAAGGTAGACCTTGTTGGGCGTATTGTTGTCTACGGCCCGTTAAAAGGCTGAAGACAATTAGGGCAGCAGGCCTGATTTCAGCCAGCCCCATTACATAGGCCCGTTCCAGCTTTAGGAAACTTGGGGAGCAAGTTTAGCAACCCTAATTGTAGCCTATATATTCTATCATCTCTTGTACATGTATTGTGTGGAAAATCAATAAGAAAACCTCTTTCCCCCCGTGGATTAGTTCACACAGTTTAGTGTGAGATACCACGTTAAATCTTCGTGTTATTACTTTCTGTTTAAGTTCCAGAATTTCAGTTGTGTGTGTGTTTAATCAGACCTGAGTTCCTAACAAGTGGTATCAGAGCCAAGGTTAACGGCTTCCAAGGTTCTGATTCACACAGATCACACAAATCCGTCACCCAGATTAGGGTTCCGGCCAATACCATTTACCACAACAGCCGCAACCAGAACAGCCAGATTAGTCACCACAGCCACCGCTTAGAGATCGGGCAAAGCTGATTTAAGCAGTATTAGGTCTGCTTTGGTCAGAATCAGGTCTGATTTAGGCAGATTTAGGTCTGAATTGGGCAGTTTAGGGTTCCGGCGATAATGTTTTGGGCAGTTCAGGGTCTCACTTTGGTAGATCAAGGTTCAGTTAGGCATATTAGGGCTTGATTTGGCAGATTGGGGTTTTTTGGGGGTCGGTGAATTAACAGGAGGAAGAACTGGTTTTCGGGACAGCAGGGGCTGTTCCTGGAGTGTGTATAACAGCAGAAAAACAGAGACTGTTCACAGCAGGGGTTGTTTCAAGTCTCTTTGGGACGGCAGGGGCTGTTTCAGGGCTGTTTTTGAGGGACTGTTTTGATCAGGTATCTTCAAACCAAGTTTTATTCTTTCTTTTGTGCCTAGTATAAGAACAGAAAAGCAAGACAGCTTGTTCTTGAGGCATAAGTTATTCCAACCAGAGCAGAAGAAACGGACAGGAAAAATTCATCAAGCAGGAGGCTTTGAACTAGGTCATGCTTAGCTAGAAAAAAGAAAGGGGCAGAAGCAGGAGGGTCAGTTGTTTTTTTTATTATTTGGTTGGTGGTTGTTGAGAAAGAATTTCTGGGTAGTGAAGATCAGATCAAAATTTTCAGCATGGTGTGCTGATGTTGAGTTCTTTGCGGGCCTTGATTGGCTTGTTCATGATATAAGGAGACCGTTGTGTTACATGAAAAACAGGCAGTAAGGATCCGTTAAAGCAGGTGGCTTTGGATTCGTCTCGTTTAGCAAGGTGAAAGAAAACGTTAGAAGCAGGTGGCTCGTTTTCAGGTCGATGGAGATATTTCTTTGAACAAGCATAATCAGAAGAGGTGGGACATTTTAGAAATCAATGTCCAGAAAATAATAAAGAACTAAACACTACAGAAGACTACAGCTCCGACGAGGCACTGATTGCAGAGTAGAGAGTAGTATGAATTCTTGGGTCGTGGATTTCAGTGCTTCATTTAATGCTACCCACAGCAGTGAAGCACTGCGGAATATGAAAGTTGGGGATTTTGAAATGGTAAGACCGGCGAACATGAATTTCTTGATGTGTAGGGCATGGTTGACATAGATTTGAAGACTCCAGCCGGTTTATGGACTTTGAAAGTCCTGGTTACTCCAAGTCTGGACAGTTGGTTCTGTCGGGCAGTTGGATGAACATGGTATGAGGTAAGTTCGGGAACAGGCAGTAGAGAGTCAAGGGAATTCTACTCGTGGCTCAAGCTAAGAAATGAGGTTCGCATTATTTGGTCAGTTTATCATCTGAGGGAGTGACCATCCCAGTTCAGAAGAAAAACAAAATCCGGTTCACAGAATCTCGTGGGCAGAAGAAGGTTTGCTTAGCAGATGGTAAACCCAAAGCTACAGGTCAGATTTAGGTTGAACGTGCTAGGAAAGGTTCAGAGAAACCAGTCAAGGATTTTGTTGACAGTGGGAGCATGGATGTTGTGCTTCAGTCATAGCCTCCAGACAGTGGGTTAAGTGAGCCAGTATTCCAGCTCTTAAAGTCTCTCCAGTTTATTATCTGCTTTAAAGGAGAGTGTTTGTTCTCCGGATTTCTCAGGATCCGGCAGTTCGTTTCAGTGGGAGCCGGTAGAGACAGAGAACGAGTTAGGGGCATAGATTGCCGTGATTGATGGGTTGAAGCTCAGTGGGCTTTAACGGGCCTTCAGGTCATCTGAAGAGATAACCAGGGGGTATATAGGACACAATGAAGAACGGGATTTAGTTCTTAATACAGATGTACAGAAGAGATTGAAGATGGTGCAGTTCGAGGTCCGAAGACACCAAGTGGGAGATTGTTGGCGTATTGTTGTCTACGGCCCATTAAAAGGCTGAAGACAATTAGGGCAGCAGGCCTAATTTCAGCCAGCCCCATTACATAGGCCCGTTCCAGCTTTAGGAACTTGGGGAGCAAGTTTAGCAACCCTAATTGTAGCCTATATATTCTATCATCTCTTGTACATGTATTGTGTGGAAAATCAATAAGAAAACCTCTTTCCCCACGTGGATTAGTTCACACAGTTTAGTGTGAGATACCACGTTAAATCTTCGTGTTATTACTTTCTGTTTAAGTTCCAGAATTTCGGTTGTGTGTGTTTAATCAGACCTGAGTTCCTAACAGACCTCCCTATCCCAATTATATAGATTTTTAACAACAATTGACGAATTCCAACTTCCGGAGTTTCTCAAACTAACGATCAGCGAGATTTCTTAACAAGGATTAGATAATTGGAGGTCTTCCTAGTGATGTGAATCAAGCAACATTGATATTGTTTTCCCTTAATGTCATATTTACCTATAAAGAACTACTGGCATATAAGATTACTAATGTGATCACTAAATATTAATTCAAGTAACAAAGACTATAAAGTCCAGCAAGATGGGAAAGGCACCAAGAAAAGGAAGTTTCAGTTCATAGTTATAAAATGGACAGAAAAAATCGCTGGAACAGAAACAGGAGGCCACGCTATCCATCTAAAACGTTTGTGAGGGCCTAAAAGCATACTTTATGGGACAGTTGTGGTATGACTGCCGGCCTAACACAGTTCAAAGTGTATACCTTATTGTTCATCCCTACTCCATAGTAAATCAAAATTTTGCATCACATACTAGTTTGATGAAAGAATCATTGCCATAAATAACCCCCATTCCCCATCTTGAGTTGACAGTTAAATTCCCTACTGTTACATAAAACTTAGACGCTAGTGCGCTTCTTGAGTCAGAATACTCGGGTTATTATCAAAGCACTAACCCCTAGACATTCACAATTTGCAGCCTTTATACATGAATACAATCCTCTAAACTTGACATATACTGTATACCCATATGATACCAGCCTACACATCTACGTCAACTATTATTCCTAAACGGTGAACGCTAAATGCAACGCCATAAAACTTTCGCCATACATATGTCAAACAATTCACCATTCAACTATAAAACCAATGAATATATAAATATCAAAAACGAATATCATCGTATCAACAACATACCGCTTCTTGTGACGCTTGGTCTTGAAATGCTCATCTCTCACCGTCACATTCGCAAAATACCGACTACAATTATTTATCACAAAAAAACACACAACATCAAAAGATTTATTCAAAACAAAATAAACAATGATCACAAAAAGAACTACATAATACAAAAATAATAATAACAATATAATTACATACTCGCAATGTAAACAATAATATTGACCCATCCCCGGCAAATCTTCGTCTTTCGGCAACACGATTTCCGGTTTCTTTAGCTCATCATAAACAGCATCATCACGTGTCATTCTTAAGTTAAAGAAACACACAAACACAAACACATATACATATATCTATATCTATATATATAAATTATAGGACTTTGCTAACTATAGCAATTAATTGGTTAAAGAAATTCTAAATTCTAAATAAAATAGGAAGAATTAAAAAAAAAAAAGGATATCTTTAATAAGGAATTTAGCGAGACGGAATGATTTATGACCGTAACGTCTTTTTTTCACCCTTCTGTGTGGACATTTTCCGCCCATTTTTTATATATTTTTTGAGCTGTGAAATTGGGGGTGAAAACCCTAGAAATATATAAATTTAGGGTTTAGATGTGAAAAGGTGGAAGTTTGGGTTTTTGGGGGTGTTTTTATATGTTGGTGAACCGGGTTGATTGTATTGTTATTGAGCCCAATACTTGGGGGCCAAGTCTTCCTTTTTTTTTCTTGTTAAGACAAGGCCCAAACCTATATTCTACTACTTTTTCTTTCTAGCATTTTAGGTTTTTTTTTGAAAAAAAATTATTATTATGGTCTTAAACTCTTAATGATAGGAGTGGGGCGTTAAATGCCCATGAGACGTCGGTTGGACGTTGGAGAACGTCGGGCATACCGCCACAGTGTTTAAAAGAGGTCTCTGCATTGGATATCCGACGTCTTTTTTTTCCTCTCTATTTTCGAGCCAACGGCTCTTTTGACCAACAAATAGGCTAAATTTAGCTTTTTTTCATATTTTTTAATTCTCCAAAACTCATATGTATACAGATAAAATGGACTCACATGTAAAAACCGGTCAAATGACTAGACGTCACGTGTCGTAAAATGACAAAAAAAAAAAAGACTTTCATTGGAAACCTCACTCCTAATAGTCTGTGTGACAAACCATTCAGCAGTTTTTAGAAACCTCACTCCTAATAGTCTGTGTGACAAACCATTCAGCAGTTTTTAGTTCATGTCTGACAAAATCGAAAATGTAATACTATGATTGAGGTCATACAGAGGCGGTATTAGGAAAAAATTTCAAAGGGGGCAAACTTTAAAAACTTATGAAAAATAAATCTAAAAGGGAGCAAAATGTTAAAAACCTATAGAAATTTTTTAAAATTTTATGAAAAATTTAAAAATACATGACAAAATTTAAATTTGGAGGAGGGCATTGGACCCCCTTGCCCCCCCCCCCCCCCCTTTAGTACCGCCCATGAGGTCATACATAATTTTATATTTCCATTACCCTTTATAAACCACCATGAAGATAGTCTAATGGTCATGCTTCCTTAAGTTATTGACCAATTATTTATTACGAAGATGGCTTAGTTGTCGAACATCCATTTTCCTTACAAGGGATGTTTGAAACCTCTATAGAAAACAATAATGGGTTAATTTTAACAAAATCAAGTTTCTCATTAGTTAAAAAATAATCATAATTTTGGGTTCCAAGTTCTTCGATATGAACAAAAGAAAACACAAGTAATATATGAGGCTCAACCCTATGGGCCATGGGGACTTTGAGTTGATGAATGTGTATTTCTCAAGAATACCAAGTAAATTTAATTGAAAAATGGATATAATGATGCATTTAGACACGTCTCCATCAATGTCCTAAACTCCTCATTGCTATTTTATCAACTTTGGTGGCACATCTAGATTAAGATATTTGAAATTTCGATCACTAGTAGTTAGGTTGGTTAAGATAGCGATTTTTACATTGACATTCTTATTTATGCCCTTCTACAAGAAAAAAAAAAAAAAAGAATCAGTTGAAATAAGACAAAGTCTACTACCCATTGTTGTCTCTAACTAAAAATGTTGAAAACCCGATTCCTCACATAGTAATTCGCGCCTTTTAGGAATTTTAGTTTTTTTTTTAAAGTGAGTTTCGATACAAACGTTTTGGAAGCAATTTTAACCAGAGATTTTCTGGACCTTCAACCCCCTCATAAAAAATTCCTTTGAGATGAGAATCCCAAGACTTAAACTTAAAACCTTAGGTAAACTCACCCCAGTCTCACATAGTAGATTTAAAAGATACCTATGACCACATGTTTAAATCAAGTTGCTGTTAAAGTTGGTGACTTGGTGTTAAAGTTGTATGTCGTCGGGTAATTATTATTATTATTTTTTAACCCTTTTCAATTACTTAATTTTATTGATCTAGAGTTAAATTGAGAGAATATCTTTTTATAGAGAAGAGTTTTGCGTTCAAACGTTGCAACTTTTTCTTTTTTCGAACACGATAAAAGTTAAATCCTAATAAGTTCCTAACTTTTCATAATGCAGTAAAAAAAGACAAGCTCCATCCTTCACGTAGGAAACGATGAATATCGTTGTCATTAGCAAAATCAATAAACAAAATATAAATTGAAAGTCATTTTAGTAATTTGGTATTGAAACGTTTTACAATTATTTTATGCAACAAGGGACAACCTGCTGTACCCTTGTAAAACAACATCTTATGGTAGTTTTGAACGGTTCTGAATGGTGGCATTAGTGTAAGAGAAGAAAGAAATGGTTTTTCTTAACATTAATACGAAACAATGTAACTACATAGTCTATATATATGAAAATGATTTATTGTCTATATCATGAATCAAACAGATCAACTAGAAAATAATTTGATTACCATGTAAAAGAAAGCTGCTAACAACTAGAACAACTGCAGCCCTCTTAACATTTTCAAGATTTAGCATGTAGCGAGTATAAGTTACCTATCATCAGTATATAAAGCAGCCAATATACCATTAGCAAAGACGAGTACTAATATATATCCTGTCAAACCCCTAGCTGGACACACATTGCTAAGTCAACAAGTTCAACAATACCTAATGGCCATGCTTGGCACGAGGTTTAAGAATTCCAGGAACCGGTGGCGAGCTTGACGGCTTGCCGGATTGCACGGTGGGCTTTGAAGGAGTCCAAAACATTGGAGATGTGTCGTTTGCTATGACTTCTTCTTTTGGCTGGTCAGAAACGTCGATTGTCATGTCATCAAATTCTGGTTGGCCAGATAGCTTCATTGCCTTGAGAACGTAGTTGTCATCGTGTAGCTCAAATGGAGTACTGTAAATAAGTTAATTAAATAAGTTAAATAATGTCAAAATGAAAATTCATCTTTTAAAACCCGTGTGCTTACCTATTGAAGTCGAAATGAACCAGTTGCATATCTTCTGAAATTTCCACTTCCACGGTAGCGTGAGGTTGAGTCTACAACATGGGACCATTAGTTTTGTATCAGTGTCAAAAGTTTATCATACGACTATTTCCGGGCAAAGATAAATCATAAAATCAAAAGATCAGGTGATACTTTTACGTGTGAGTTGTGACCTCAAAAGTAAACGAATTCCTCTACTTATGGACATACAGTATCTGATCATTGATTGCTAAGAATAAACGTTCTCGCACAAATATTAGTCCTTTGGTTTCAAAATTAATGTAATTTTTTATTGGACGCATAGCTCAATTTAGATTCTGGCTATAAGTCATATATGATGTATCTAACATAACTCTCAGAAAATGTGAACACGAAGTATTCTTGTGAGCTCAAAATGGTATCACTATTTCAACAAATGCTAACGAAAAATATGGTTATTTCTTGACTCATTTCTTTTACCAACATGAAAACTATTACACCTTGCCAAAGAATCATACCTGGACAAGTATAAAAGGCAAAGACACTCCACCATTTGGAGCATTTCCAGAACTGTATAACCGTTCATTCCGATGTACCAGATTCTGAAGGCCTTCATACTATGAGGGGAAAGGAAGACAAGTTAACAATTTAGAGGAAAACAATCAACAGTTTCAACTTAAAGAGAGAAAAACAAGAAGAATAATATAACGCACTTGATCCTGCAGTTCTTTGAGATATGCAGCTTTCTTCTCCATTCTGCTCCTTATAGCAAGACGTTCCCTCTGCCATGTGAACAGCAAAATAATCAAATCTCGGTACCTTAAGAGACCTTTTTTAAAGAAAAATTTGATAAATCCTATCAAAAGTAAGATATATAGAGAGGGCCAACTATTTGCAAACCTTTATCTCTTGGATATCATCCAAGCTAGTTCTTGGAAAACCCTTCCACTGTATTTCTTTTTTATCTTTAGATATAATATCCATTGCCATGATGACATTCAATGCATCATATACCCTTCGCCGAATATTCTTTTCATCATATGGCTGCTGAAATAGGTATTCAAAGACAACAAGAAGCTTGTGTAAGTATCTAGAAAAACTACTAAAATAAACGTATAATATACTCCCCACATACCAAGAAATTCCCTTTTCAAGATGTCCTTTAAAACTTAATGTGTTTGCATTTACCATCACTATTACTACTATTTAATAAATTGATAAAAACTGGTTTGAGTTCACTAAATTTGGATAAAAATTTAAACACTATTTTAGGCATAAGAAAGATAGCCCATGACTCTCCTTGGTCCTTAACTATGCATTACCTGATCAGCAGTTTCGCCAGCGTTGCTAGTATCTGTATATTCGGCTACAAGTTCATCTGCAACCTGAAATTGAGCTTAACATATATCAGTTTATGCTTTAAGATTGCAACGTGACTTGAAACATGTCAACTATGGCGCTTTGTGTAAGACGGGTAAAGGAAGAGGGATTCATGTTCAGGCTGCCAGGGAAAATAAAGCCTTAGCTCTGATGCACACATCTAAACAGTATTCTCATGGCAACTTCCTAGACTTTTTCCCTGGTCATCCCAACTTCCCAAGATATTCACCCAGTGATGTGCGAACCTTGGTCTCTTCTAAGACCTTCAAGATGGCTTATCACTAGGCCACCTTGGAGATGGTTAACTATGACCCTTCATGTACGGTTAGTAAATGAAAATTATACATAATCTGGCTACATATATTTGAAAAGAATGAACAAACTATCTTGTATTCATCAGCTGTGGATTCACTATATTTGTTGCAAAGCTTGACTTTTTATAAATATACGAACACAATAAACAAGCATTCTAGAGATAAATGAAAAATGAAAATTTTATTGGTGCTAATCATGATAATGTAGTTTATCTCATTATAACATTAAATTGTTAAACTGAAAATCTTGTAACAAACATACATAGAATACAAGTGAAACACGTAGATAAAACTAGAAGAGCACAGAAATAGACAACTAATCCACTAACCTCATTATAAGTGGTTCTTCCCTTGCTTTCAACCTTCTCGCACACTATGCACATCAAAAATTAAAACATACATTAACTGACACTAAAAATCACAAATGGTAATTTGCAAAATCAGAAAGGAAAGGAGCAAACCTTTCATACTAAACTGCCGAAGTCCTCTATTTCCTTTATCCGGTCCAGTTGCGCGTTGTCTTTGCTTCTTCTTTTTATCACTGTTTAAATTTTCGCATTAGTCAAGTCAAATAGCATTATCGAAAGCAAACTAAACTTGACTCAACAGTCAAGACTCTATGTTATCCGGAAAGGATCATGATAAAAGTCCCCTTACGGAGAATATGGCAGGAAACAGTTTGGTGTTGACACAAGTCTGATCAATGCACCAAAAAATACGGTGCATGAGTTTGGATATGGTTTACAAAAGTGTAACAACGGTTGCATCAATGAGTAAAACAAAATGATGCATCAGGCATTAATAGCACTAATCCTTACTACCCTTTTCTCCATGAAGTGACCTTGTTCCCGAACCACTCTCTAACACAAACACACACGTATATACCCACTGAATCACAAACTATAACCCAATTTAAGCATGACAATGACGCGGCCTCATTCGCGGAGCCAAAATACGATCACATTTACAAACTAACATTCATGACACATTTTAAACATAATTATGTATACCATTTCCCATATAAGCCTATACTTTTTACTTTAGTGTTACAAAAGCTACAACAATAACATATTCTACAAATTTACACAATTCACACTATTCATATCATTTTTATACATCAAAAACACTAACCGAAAAGAAGAAAAAAATAACGACAACGGTATCCAATTACGCAGGGCAGGTATATGATAAAGTTAAACAAAAAATTAAAAAATTCTCACCCAACAACTTCTTGAGATCCAACACTATCAAGAGTATTCAACCTCAAAATTTTATTCTCAGGAACAGGTGTCACAACTCCTCCTCCTCCTCCTGCTGAATCACTCCGGGTCAAAGGTGACCCGACACTGCCACTTGTCGAAACGGATTGACCCGACCCGTTTGTGCCCCATGACCCACCACCACCCCCTTTGGAATTAACTGGTTTTTTCTTATCCCCACTAATTTTGTCTTGATTGTTTGATATCACCATTAAAAGCCCACCAAGATTTAATCAAAAATTTGGGATTTTGATCGATACCCAGGTGATAATTTGGTCGATTAAAAGTGGGTTTTGAAGGAATTTTAATTAGGGATTTAGTTATGATGATATATGGAAAATTGATTTTTGTTATTATTAGATGTCGATGAGAGGGAAAACAAGAATAAGGGTTTCAGGTTTGTAATTTGTACAAGTCTTTGTTTGGTAATGACTCCGTAGCAAGTCCAACTATGTGTCACTCTTTGCAATTTTTTTTATTTTCTTTATTTCACCCGATATTTGCTAACGGAAAATGATAAATCCTCTTAACTAAATAGCCTAAAAATTCTCTTAATACTTTAAGAATGTGACATGTGGTATTCACTAATTCTCTTTCCTAATCTTGTCCCCTGATTTTTCCACATGTCATCATCCAATCGTTAGGAGAATTTTTAAGCTAATTAGTTATGAGGATTAATCACTTCCCTTTGCTAACACGATACTTGCTTAATGTGACGATGTTTGTGATGGCGATGGTTGACGACGGTTGGCGTTAGAGGCGGTGGCGTCGAATGGTGTAGATAATTGATGTAAAGGTTAATGAGATATTTGAAAAGATAGAGTACTAATAGTGTAATACGATAATCATTAAGGGTATTTTATACAATTTTTTCTCGTATAACTTTCAACATGAGACTATTTTTTTATAATATAATATATATCTTAATCTTAATCTTACTCTTAATCTTAATCTCTACTACATTATAAAGCATTTTCTCTCTCTAAAATTTCAACTTTCAACAAGTGAAAACCCTAAAATACCCCTATCACTTATTCATAATATCCTTAAAATAAATCTCAACCACTCATTTTTTCTCTCTCTCCTCAAATCTCAACCACTCATTTTTCTCTCTCCTCAAATCTCAACCACTCATTTTTCTCTCTCCTCCATAAACTTTTCTAATTAATTCAAAATCTTTTATCTCAAAAACCGTAAATTGATAAATTATAAAAATTATATGGGTGTTCTTAAAATATCATTCTCTTTCATTAAAGATGTCATTCGATATACTTTCGACGAATTTTTAAATCCGATGATGGAGCCCATACGGCTAAAGCATTTGGCTATCACACTCTATGACATGTCACAACCTATGACCTATCACAAATTCACAACCTATGACCTATCACCCTACAATTTTACCCCCGCAACGCACGGGTACTTACTCTCGTATATACTAAAAGACAACTGATCTAATCTCAATTAACCAATCACAACTCTCAATTTCTCTAATTTAATTAAATTAATACATGTCATAATATAATTTACACTTTTTGAATTTTTATCACCAATTTACACTTTTGCCATGGCCGTATTGACCCCCCGAGTACTCCCTCATAGGCCCAAGCACTCTCAAATCTCTAATCAACTGACTTAACTATATAATCCAAGATTTCATTAAAAACAAATACCACAACTAAAACTACAATAGGTTTTTTTAATTGTATTGTTAACAAAACAGTTACAACAACAAACATTGACATGATATTGATAGACGGACAAATTGAGCGCTTTCGTCAATGTTCCACTATTACATTCTGTTACTTTGATTTTTATTACGTTATTTATATTTGAATTTACCAGTTTGTTATTTTATAATTTTAATTACATTATTTATAATTGCATGTATTGGTTTGTTCTTTCACATCATTTTTTGAATTACATATATTAAATTTTATCTTTAGTGTGTCATAAACAATCCGTGTATTTAACACGGCTCTAAATATAATATAGTTATTGTAAATCTAAATTAAACCTGTATTTTATACGACAATAGTTATAATAACTATTAATTAAAAAAATAGTCATTCATAATATACCTCAATTTAAAACACATACTTTATAATGTAGTAGTGATTAATAATTCTTAATGATACATTGATACAGGGGAAGTGAATGTGTGGGACAACACATCCAACTTGGGTGAAAAACTACTCACATCTTGATTTTTTATTTCATAAAAATCAGGGACCCATCATTTATTCATTAATATTAAAATATTAATATGTAAGAGATTTTTTACTTAACTTAGGTGTTTGACAACCCCACACTCACTTTAAATTGTCAAAATCTTTATTAGCCAAATTAACTAATTAATTGATGGATTAGACTAATAAGCATTATATGTTATATACATAATATACATGACATAAAAATGGAATGAATAATGTGATAAAATGACACATAATTTAAACTCATCGAGTCGAGCCGAATACTTCCCGAGTACTCGTTATAAGGCAGCGCGTTGAGTCAATGGATTAATCTGAGCACTTTCCGCCATTGTCGCTTTGACCCCCGAGTACTCCCGTATAGGCCCAAGTATTCTCAAATCCCTAGTCAACTGACTTAAAAAAGGTTTAGCGACTTCTGTAACCTTGATTAAGTTTATTAAATTAAATATACAATTAACTTATCTAAACAAATGAAGCTCATGAAACTAAAAAAGTAATATTAAATTAACCGAATACTAGTTTAATCAATTTTGTTCCTTATATATGTTGCTAACTAAGAGCACTTATTAAGCTATTGTACTTTGGGACTTCATTACATTTCATAGTTGATATATTAGATTTATTTAAGCAACTGTGCGATCAAGTGATCTAGAGTCCGATAGCAAGGTTTCAACTTTTGGCTATTTAAGTGATTCAATCACATGGCTAAACAAGCAGTATCAATGTTCTCGTTGAACAATACAGACGTGCTAAAGTCGATCTTGAAAGTACATTGGAGGAGGCGGTGGAAATCCGGTTCTATATTTTTATCTTTATTTTTATTCCTTTACAAAACAAATTATCGCATATTCTCGAAATACCCTTAACTTTCAACATATTCTCAACTCACACAATCTATCTACTCAAAATACCCTTTAGATATTTTACAATCTCTATCTATCCAAACTGCATATTTTATTTATTTACTAATTAAATATTTGCACCTGATGTATATATATAATATCCTTAAGAATACTATTTACAACCTATATTACTCAACTTTTAAAATAAGTACACTACTTCTGTTTATATATATTATTTTTACATTAATAACTACATCGTCAGCAACAGCCGCTGCTACTTTCGTTAACATTACGCGGGTACCGTTCTTGTGTTTGGTAGAATGAATTTTTATATTTTGTTGTAAACAATAATAAACATGACAAAAATCATAACGAACCCAGGCTAATTTTGAGTTTGGTGCCGCTTCTTGAGCTATTTCCATTTGTTTATAGTTTATTGGGTTATTTGGCCCGTTAGTAACCTAAAATATGTTATTTCCATTTGTTTATAGTTTATTGGGTTATTTGGCCCGTTAGTAACCTAAAATATGTTATTTCCATTTGTTTATAGTTTATTGGGTTATTTGGCCCGTTAGTAACCTAAAATATGTTATTTTACCTAGCCATTTTAATAGTTAAATAATGGTTAAATAAAACAAATTGTAAAGAAAAGTTTATTCAGACAATTCGTACGTAAACCACTCAACCTACACAACGCCACCACCACTTCCTGCGAACTCAGTTACACTCCAAAATATACAGACAAACTAATTCGAACTAAAGCTTGCATCGTTTGTTTTTACTCCATGCAAACAGTAAAATTCTACAATTCAGGGTTAATTTCGTAACTCACTCGTAAAAAAAAAAAAAAAAAAGAGAGATTGTTGAGTCCTCTGTCTCTGGTGCAAAAATTTTAGTGTATGTCTCTCTTCTTTCTTTCTTTCTTTCTCTCTCTATCTGTACATATAGATTTCTGTATCTAAATGTTGTAACTGTAGTTCCTTCATTAATCTATTAATGTACTGATTTTTATTTTGATTAATATTTATTTATTTTTACATGCAGTTGCTTTTCGGAATTTCAGAATGAATGTGTTTGTTTGATTTTTTTTATTTTTTTTCTTGTGATCGCTAAAACCCTAGATATCATTATATATTCTCCCTGTATCTATCTATCTATCTATCTATCTATCTATAATATATATATATATACATATTGGGTTAGGTTTTGAGTTAAATACTTCATGGAGGATACTATTGATGAAGATTTTTTCGATAAGTTGGTCGATGATGTCGATGCAACGGAATCAAGTAATTTGGTAAACTATTCTATTGAAGCTAAACCTAATTTAGTTAAAGAACTGGGAAAAGTAGGCGTAGGTGGTGAAGAGAAAGAAGAAGGTAATACAGGTTTTAGTACTGTAGATGAGTTGATTGACGATACAGTGGGGACCGGTCAGTCGTTAGTGTCGGGTGATGTGTTTGTTACTAATAACGTGAATCGAGAATCTACTGCGGGTCGGGATCATGGGACTGCAGGTGGTTCGGTTGTTAAGGAGGTGCAGTGGAGTGCTTTTACTGCTCAACCGTTAGATGATAACGTTTTTGGATCGGACTTTGATTTTTTTACGGAATTTGATAGTGATTTGGTTGATCCCGCTGGGAAAGTGGATAACTTTGTTAACAGTGAAGCAAATTTCGTGAGTATTTCGTCGCATGGTGGGAGTGTAATAGATCATTCGCATCATTTCAAGAGGGTCAAGGTTATACGACATCTGGGAGACCAAGTACGGATGAACAAGATGTTAATAGCAGTCAGTATTGGGAGGATCCTTATCAAGGATATAAGTATGATGCATATACCGGACAATGGTATCGAGTTGATGATGGTTATAATGCAGCATCAAATGCACAAAAGGTGAATAATTCAAATTCTGCATCTGACTGGACTATTCCCAATGTGAAAACAGAGTTTACTTATTCACAGCAAACTGGTCAATCTTTTGTAGGAGAAAAATTAACAAATGAAAGTTTAATGAGTTGGAGTCCAAATTCACAAACAAGTCACACTAAAACGAGTTCATCAAGTTGGGGTCAAACATCACAAGGAAATAGTTTCGTGTATCCTCCACAGTTTTATTATGATCCTCAATGTCCCGGTCGGTATAATGACCTGAATATCCAAGAATGCCATTCTGTGGACACATATAATTCTCAACTAACCCAGCCAAGTAGTCTTACAGCAAGTAATAGTTCTTATGGAAATGAACAATTTGATAAGCGGTCTGGATCATACTATAACTGGAATGGGACATATAGTAAACAAGGTTGGCAACCTGATACGCTTCAACAACAGCAATCTTCTGGCACTAATTTTTGTGTTCACAATAATGTTAATCAACAGCAGTATTATGATAATGGGGAAACGGTTTCATATCAATCTAGAGAGGTTCGTGCTGAGTTTCCCGGTGGAAACGTCAGTCAATCATTTGGTCAATCAAAGACAGAACACAGTGATATGATGAAAGCTACACCGGCCTTTGGAAATCACAGCCAGTTAAGTTGTTCTCAGCAAAGTGTTTGTCAGAGTGGACATCAAAAATCTTATGGACCTACTATTAGAAGATCATCAATTGGCCAACCGGCTCATGCATTGGTTACATTCGGGTTTGGTGGGAAGCTAATTGTCATGAAGGAAACAAGTGCTCTCATAAAGCCATCCTATGGAGGCCAGGTGAGCATGTGAATCTTCATTCTCAATGGATATATATGAATATTTATACTTTCCTTTTCCTTTTCCTTTTTCTTATCTTTATCCGTGTTTATGTTAGACTCACACCATTTATGTTCGATTTTTAACAAGGTAGTTTCAGTATTTCTATTAGAGGTGGCAATATTAACCCTTAACATAAATAGTGGTTGATTTGGGCTAGAAAAAGATGGAAGGTTTTATTTTTAAAGATATTGATGGCCAACTGTTGAAATTAGATCAAATTTGTATTTTAATTCTCATTATTAGTTTTCTTAAAAATGGAATGTGCTTCCTTTCAATTTACCTTAATTGTTGTCCAGGTTTTGTTTGACAAATGCTTACTTCTCTTATTGAAGGATTCTAGCTCTGGGTTAATATCCATTTTTAATCTGGCGGAACTTGTCACCGGAGTTGGTGATGCATCAAGCAGCAAGACAGGTGTACATAGTTACTTTCATACTCTTTGGCAGCAATCGTTTCCGGGATCACTGGCTAGTGGAAATGTTGGTAAAGAGTTGAATAAATGGCTTGATGAGAGGATCGCGCACCCTACTGATGCCGATTACAAGAAAGACTACGTTTTAAGGCTGCTCCTTTCTTTGCTTAAAATAGCTTTACAACACTATGGGAAATTGCGTTCTCCTTTTGGCACTAATACTACATCAAAGGTAAAAATAGGTCTGTTGATTTTTTATGCTTTTATGGATTATCTTTTATATTCAAATGTTGTAAGAAATTCACATATCTTAGTTCTTACCAACACTTCTACAGTTCTACCCATCAGTTTGGGTGATAAACTTATGTATTGTTTTCATTGCAAAAGATGAGACTCTTCCATATTTGTATTTTGATAATTTTTTGTTTGTTTTGAGTACGGTATTTGCATACTGGGCAGTCCTTTTATCTTCCATAAATTACTTTAACTTACACAGCAACTCTTTCCCATTTTAGAGTCTTTCTGGAATTATGAAAATTATGAGACTATTCTTATTATAGCGTGTTTCTTTATTTATATTGTTTTTCCCATATTAAAGTTCTCATATATTATTGTGCAGCAATATTGATTTAGTCACTAAAGGCATTAAAAAGACTTCGGTCCATCAATCATATAAGAAATCTTAAAGTTTTGTCTCAAAACATTTTGATAAGAATGAATTTCATGATGCTCCTCATGTAATCGGCTGACACTGTAAATGTTAATATTGGTATTTTGGTACATGTTCCAGGAAAATGATGCACCTGATGTAGCTGTTGCTCAACTCTTTGCATCTGCAAAGAGAAACACTGCAGCGTACGGTGATTATGGTGCTTTTGCCAACTGCTTGCAGTACTTACCTTCAGAAAGACAAACCAGGGTATTCGTCTTATTTGATCATTTCGACTCATTAATCTATAAATGGTTCTACTTGGGCTATTTTTTATCTCAAAAAGTTCAAAAGAAAATCTTGTTAATTTATAAAGGAACCTGGTCAAAGGTCCCTAACATGTCAAAGCTTCCTTAAATGTATTTTACGTATGCATATAACCACCTAAATCATTTTATTAGTAATTTAGGTAATTTTTGGAGAAAAGGTGTTTACAGGTTGGCCTAACCCAATCTGTTATAATCCCTACTAAGAACTGTCCATTTTGATCCTTTACCAACCCAGCCATTTCGCCACTCGTATTTCTTTCTCCTTGAAATCGCTTTATCTTCTACCGCTTATGTATATGACTTAGGCATCTGCTGCCGAGGTCCAAACTCTACTGGTTTCTGGTAGAAAGATGGAAGCCCTTCATCGTGCACAAGAGGGTCATATTTGGGGTATCGCCCTTCTTCTTGCAAAACAACTTGGTGGTCAGGTTAGTTTTTCTTACAGGAATCTATATTGTTTTATGTTATTTGTTGTTAAAACTGCTTGCATGGGCCTGGGCTTTTTGTTGCAGTTTTTTGCGGATACTGCTAGTAAGATGGCTCGTGATCTTGTACCAGGTTCACCTTTGCGGACGTTATGCTTACTTATTGCTGGTGAGCTTGGGGATGTGTTTCTAACTGACTCTCTGGCAAATGATGCCACTTCTGCTGCTGTAAATATGTTTCAACAGCCCGCACAGGTATCATGGTCATATATTATTCCTAAATGGTCAAATATGTACCATGAAAAAAGGTTGGCTAAAAAGCAAATGGGTCTAAAGGTCAATTTTGGTTACCCGTGTTCACACTTTACAACCTACTAGGTGTAGATTGGAGGGAATACCTGGATCCCCGTTACCACATTGGTAATGACATGTGCATGCCGCACATGCCCTCCACCAAATTACCCACACATGAGCCGTGAGCGATATTTATGGTTAAATATTCTCAAGCATGCTTGCAGGTGGATTCAAACCTGGGTCCCATCAATTATAAGGGGTAAACATGGTGGGCCCGGCTTTGTAGGGGGCGGCTGGCCACTTGAGCTAACTCAAGTGGTTCACTTCACAACCTACTAAAGTCTATTCACTGTAAATTTGGACCATTATATTAAGAATTGACGGGTCAACCCTAACCAACTGACCTAGCCTAAAAACTACCATATTCTTTTTAAGCCCACCTTACCCGTTGCCCAATCCACCCATATCCTCATTTATCAACAATTTAACATATACATCCCTTCTTCTGAATGTTAAGATATCTTCTTGGCTGATATGTGGATTACTTGCTCAAATGCTCACTGGTTTCTTTGCTGTAGGCTCAGCATGGTGCCAATGCTATGGTAGATAACTGGGAAGAGAATTTAGCTATGATGACTGCTAATAGGAACATGTATGATGATCTAGTGCTTCTTGAACTTGGAGACCGTTTATGGAAGGAAACAAGTAATGTAAGTGCTGCAAATGAATATCCAACCATATATATAGTTATTGATATACTTTTCATGTCAAGTAATTCTGTTTTTTCTTTCATGTTTGTGATTTTTTGACAAATAATTCAGGTTATTGCGGCACACATTTGCTACTTAGTTGCAGAAGTAAACTTTGAGCCGTATTCAGATAGTGCTAGACTGTGTCTCATTGGCGCAGACCACTTGAAATATCCGCGCACATATGCCTGTCCAGAAGCCATTCAGGTACCTTATTATATGCAATTACTATTCTGAGTAATAGGTTGAAAGTTGGGTGGTTCTACATGTTGGGTAAGGGTTAAAACAGGTCATATTTGTGCAAAACTGGTAAAAGATCAAAAGCAGTGGATGAATAATCGAATCTGTTTAATAATTCTGTATGATTATGAGGATGTCTAGATTTGTGTCTTGGAACCGATCATTTTGATAACCAGTTCTAAAGCTTCCACAAACTGATTCTGTTTCTAATTATTTCTCACATAATTAGTTTTATACCAGCTGCAATAAAGCTGATATCAGTACAATCACCCATATAATCATTTCTTTTACCTTAATTTCAGAAACTTCTTCTCCAGTTCATAAAAAGCATTTTATAGGAAAAAGAAATTGATGAAGTTTTAGTTTAAAGTCATTGTATCTGTTGACTGCTTAAGTGATTAGAAATTTCCTAAAACTAAATAGTAAATACATCTCATTAATACAACTTGAAACAACATAAGGACACCCATTTACAATGTCCTATAAGTATAACCCATTTTGTTGAAGGCCAAATGGAAAACACATGTTATTGCAGTTTTTATCATATTATCATTTTGAATGCATTTCCAGTTGTCCAAACACCACTAAAGTGATAATCTAATACTTTTTTAATAAAGCGATGAGAAGATCGTAAGCATATAACTACAACTTGGACCACTTTCCAACGCTTTTTGGCCTATTTGACTCATTTCATCTATAGCAAATTTTTACATTTATGTACAAAGTATAACTTAAAGTTGATCTTGGTAAATGGGTCAGTTTCCCTTTCTATATTTCCCATTCATAATGTGTGATAGTTATATTAATTATGTTCTTGTAATAGTATGTTTAAAACTTGGAATAACAATATCATGAATATGGCAGAGGACAGAGGTATATGAATATTCAAAGCTTCTGGGGAACTCTCAGTTTACCCTGCTACCATTTCAACCGTATAAGCTTATATATGCCAGTATGTTGGCTGAAGTAGGAAAACTCTCCGATTCATTGAAGTACGCATACAGATATATCTTGTTTTTTTTTGTAATATTGTTTCTTCATGTCCTTCCCCTTTAAGTGTTTTTTTATTTATTTATTTAGGTATTGTCAATTGATATTAAGATCATTGAAAACTGGCCGATCCCCTGAAGTAGAAACTTGGAGGCATCTGGTTACATCCTTGGAGGATAGGATAAAAAATCACCAACAGGTAAAACTTTCATTTTATAGCTACTCACATGTCATTGTCATTTAACAGGTAAAACATACACTGTTATTGTTATTCACGCGATTTGGATTATGAGTTGAATTGAGTTTGGGTTAAAACATGCAATTTCTTGCTGAGAGTCAGGTCATTGGGTTGAACCAAACACTTGATGGCCAAATTTTAATTAATTGGTAATATTAGCTCCAAATTTAAATTATTATAATATTAAATTATATATTAAGAGAATTACTATTTGTTCCAACTATTCATGCCTACAAATGTTGCTACTCAATGAGATGCATACACTTGTCATTCACAAATATCTAAATAGGCCCACACCAATGTAAGCATCTCATTGAGTAGCAAATTTGTAGGCGCGAATTGTAGGAGCACATAACATCTCTCAGTTTTTTAATAGAATGATTTATGAGGTGTTATGAACTATATCTATATTCGAGGCTTTTTTATTCCCATTACCTTGAATATGGTTTTTTTATTTCTCTCTTATACCCGCTAGAGATAAAACATAATCTGAATCGACCCATTTACTAGTAAATAGCTTCAAATTGCCAGAATTCTATATATATACATATCCTCTGAAAGTTAAACTTCTTTGTGACTATTTTTCAGGGTGGTTTTTCTACAAATTTAGCTCCTAAATTAGTTGGAAAAATTCTCAACCTTTTTGACAATCGGAATAATAGACCACCACTCGCCCCATCACATTCTGTTTCTGCTGTACAAAATGACCATTATCAGCAACCCACGCCTCCTTGGGTATCCACTAGTCAGTCAACAATGGCAATGTCGTCATTGGTTCCATCTGCATCTATGGAGTCCATCAGTCAGAAGTCTGCAGAGGGTAACAGTAGAAGAATCATGCATAACAGAAGCGTTTCTGAGCCTGATTTTGGTCGATCACCTATGCAGGTTGTTACATAATTCTGTGTTAAATTTCTTCAATTTTTTTGAAGTACTTTCTCAATGCACTATTTGTTGGTTAATTTGAGAGAGATTAGTTACGGGAAAAACAGAGGAATTTTCTTATAATATATCATGTGGAAACCTTTATGTAGAATCAGGTGGATTCTTCAAAAGAAAACCCTCCAGATTCTCAAACTAAAGCATCTACTTCGCGTTTTAGACGTTTTGGCTCACAGCTCTTCCAAAAGACAGTTGGTTTAGTTTTAAAACCTCGCCCGGACAAACAGGTATCAGTTCGTCTATCAATCAATTTACTATAGTATTGCGATTAGTTCTAAACTGATTCTTTGAACCCTAAATACTTTGTTTAAATGCACCTATAGGCTAGTTAGGATTGTATTAAGATTCAGTACAGATGCTTACATAAAAAAGTGGGACTTTGGCTTTAAATTGCCTCCCTTCAGTAAAAGAAAAAATACGTTTTATGTGCGCTGACAGAATTGGGGGAGCCGAATAAATTATTTATAATGATAAACTTATAACATGGGTGGAGGAAGGTGTTGATACTTATATAAAAAAAGTGGGACTTGGTTTTATGTTGCCCCCCTTCAGTATATAAAAGGAATACGTTTGATGTGTGCAGGCAAAATTGGGGGAGACTAATAAATTTTATTATGATGATAAACTTAAAAGATGGGTAGAAGAAGGTGTTGATCCACAAGGCGAGGAGGCATCACTTCCTCCACCACCCACAATGGCAACTTTTCAGAATGGAACACCAGAGCATGGCTCAAAGATGCAAAGAGTGAAGGGAGTCTTAACAATGGAGTTTCAGAATTTTCAAACTCAAAAAGTTCAGGAATTCCACCAATTCCAGCCACCTCAAGCCAATTTTCAACGCTCGGAAGGACGGGAGTTCGTGCAAGGTGACTGATTCTGTTTTTCTTGTTCTATAACTAGTTCAGGAATTATATATTCGATTAGACTGCGTTGAAAGGTCATTTAGAAGCACATTTTTATTTCAATAATATGATTAGACGTGGCAAAATGGACTTGGTAACTTGTCAAAAGATAGGTTAGTGTCAAACCTGCAGTTTTTTTTTACCGTTGTGGTAAATTAGTTTGACTTGAAACACTTGTGTCAAAGTTCATAACTCTATATAAACTTTTATCCTGTCAAATATGATTGTTGAGATTATACTATTTCAGTAGTTCTCTGCTCTTTTTTATTTAAATAAAATGATTTAAGAAGTTTTTATGCATTTAAAATACGCTGATTTTTTCCTTTTAGATTTATTTCATTCATCCAACACGTTAAATGATATGGGATGACCCAAATCAACCATTTATAAGTAACTAGGCTTGCCACCTCTAGATATGAGTAATGTTTTGTATGCTCCTTACAGGTATGTTGATACTTTCAACCAAGGTGGGGGGAACCCAACTAAGTTGTTCCAGTCCGCATCTGCAACTTCTGTCAAACCAATCACAAAATCAAATCCAAAATTCTTCGTTCCAATGTCCATACCCTTGGCTGAACAACCAGCCGATGCTCTCAGAGAAAACATACAACAAAAAACTACAACTGGTGATAATCATTCACCAACTTCGGTGCATAACCGGTTCCAACCTCCTTCGTATGAATCTTCCATGCAAAGATTTGCAAGCATGGATAATATCTCAAAAGGGGGAGTGCCATCCTTCATGAGTGCATCCAGCTCACCTCACTCGAGAAGAACAGCCTCATGGAGTGGAAGTACCGATGAACGTTTTTCGGTATCTAGTAGTGGAATAAAACCAAGAGGAGGAGTTTTTGGTATGCCTCAAAAGTCGTTCATCCCAAGTGAACCAGCTGTTTGATCAAACAACCAATGGTGATGGTTTTTGCGACGATCTTCATGAGGTTGAACTTTAAAAACCAGTAAAAGTAAGTGTGGTGATATGTGCAGAGCGTGTCCGGGGGTTGCAACTGTACAGTTTAATTTTTTGTTGGTTGATTTATCTAAGTATGCCTCGCTTGAATATGTTGATGACGAGCATAGGGCGATGCGGCGGTGGTGGAGATGAAGGGCGGTGGTGGAGAAGAAGGGCGACGGCGGAGGGTGATAGAAGGTCAATGAAAGTGTGTTATATTTAGAGAGAATGGGGAAAAGATGTATTTAAAGGTTTTATGTTTAAACAAGGGTATTTTAGAAAAAAAAAAAAAGAAAAAAAGAAAATGATTAATCAACCTAACTCATATGCCTAAAAATCAACCTAATACCTTAGAAATTTGACATGTGGATTCCACTAATTCTCTTTCCTAATCTTGCCCCTTGATTTTTCCACATGTCATCATCTTACTATTAGCAAAAAAAAAAGTGTAAAGGGTATTATGGGAATATTGAAAAAAGTGTATAATTTTTAAAAATAAAAAACCAATATGCTTTATAGAGATTTATAGCTATGTTAATTTTGGGAGGGGGGTTGATGTATATGGTTTTCCGAATGTACAAAGAATGTGACAGATTTTGATCTCATAGCAAATGATAGCTCTTATTTTGTTGAATCCGGGTATGTTTATATACAAGTAAATCGATTTTGCTTTATGACCTTAGTATATTGTTATTATATATTATGTTTCTCTAATTACGTCATAAAAATATTGACAGGCTTAAAAATCTAAATTATAATGGTTTCTTAAAAATCTAAATTTATAATGGTTTAATCATATATAATTGTTAGTGTAAAGTATTAAATGTTAAAGTTGAAAACTGAAAGGAAAACATCATATGAGATTATAGAAGATCCATCACCATTAATAACTTATTTAGTCGAATTGTTGTACATAACTATCGAAATATTTTGGTTGAAACTTGAAGAAGAATTATACAAAATTAAAATGATAACATAATATGAAATAAAAAAAAACTAGATCGAAACTTAAACATGATAACATAATGCGAAATTGAAAAGAACTTCAAAACTTAAAAATGAACTTCAATTCATATACTAAACATGAAAATTAACATAACGCGATGAAATCATAAAAAACTCCATCGAAACTTAAAGCTAAAACATCATACTAATTAAGCTTAAGGGATAATGCATATGGAGGCCAATAGTTTTATCAACTTTTTTTTTTTCTTTTAGGTCACTTAAATATCAAAATTTTCTATAAGCCATCAAAGTTTCTGCTTCGTTTCATTTTTACCAATTTTGATCGAAATTATATCAAAAGTTTATCAAAATGTAAAAGTATCTCTACTTCTGAAAATCTAAAAATGTTTGAAGTTATAACTTACATGTATAATACATGTCATGTACTATTTTAAAGTCCTGAGTTGGTAAATATTGTCTTCTTATCTCTTATATTAATAAAAGAGAATTGTTTCCAGAACCCTTTTTCCTATGTGGTAAGCTTATGTCCCTTGCTACAAGTGTTTTTAAAACTTACGAGCATGGTACACGCGCAACGGCGACGGCGGTATAGTGGGTTGGTGACGCGTAGTGATGACATTGACAATTGGTGTCGAGTGGTGTAAGTTGATGTTAAGATAATAGAACTATTTTATAAGATAAGGACTTAAAATGTAAATTAGCAAGATAAGGGTTTATGATGTAAATTAATTCATTAAGGGCAAATTTGGTAATTCATAAAAACCCTTTCATAGTGGGGTGTTTATTAAGGACATTTTGGTAATTTCGCATGTGACATTTTGGTAACACTTTCCATTTTGAGGGAGGTGTATAATCTTTAATAAGGAGTATAGATAACATCATATATTTATATTTGTTATTTCTTTTTTTTACTTTCTATAATTTTATTTAACCTTAGACATTATATATTATAATTAATTTAAGAAAGATTAAATAGATAAGTGAATATATTATATTGTTTCTTAAGTTTAAAGGAAAAAAAATATAACTATATACAACAAAAATATCAATAAGTCATATAAGATTATCATAAATTTAGTATTTAATTTATAGTGTTTAATTATTATTGCATTGATTCATTATTAGTCATACTAAAATTCCATTACTAACATAAAAAAAAACTTTAATTATTTTTAATAAACATTATTTATAAAACTTTTATTAAAAATCCCGGGTTAAACCCGGGTTAATTAGCTAGTCTACTAATATACTAAAACAAGATTGCAATCGCAGCGTTCTTTGATTAACACGTGTCACAATATTTTAGCAACACGTGTCTTTAGCCTATATCCTAATTTGAATATTTCTTATTATGATCAAATACCATATATATTATATTAAAAATAAAAATATTGTTAGCTATTTAAAATTTGTTTGGTTCCACACAACACTAAAAAGTGCTTTAACATCCATAATATATTGAAAATTTTCTAATGTTTATCAAATTTTTGACTTATCCTAAATTGATAAATATTAATAGTTATTTTAATATTAAAATAGATTAATACTTTGTAATTTTATTTGCATTATCATTATTTCGAAGTTATTCCATCATATAACAATTAATCGATAGCAATAGATCGTAAATGTCAAATTATAAGACACCAGTCAAAATCTTTATAATGGTAATACAAATATAAATATAGTTATAAACTATAATAAGTGAGTCTGTACATCGTACGAGTATTAAAGACTAGTTAAGTATATAAAAGGTGTTACACATTAATTTTAATCTACGGTGTTGAGTTTGTAAAATGATAACATTTTTTGTAGTTTAAATAACTTTTTCAAGTGTTTTAGTTAAAATTAATTGAAACGAAACAAATTATATATTTGAGTGACCTATAAGTAAATTTTTATAGTTGAGTGGCCTAAAAAAAAGTTTAATATTTGGATGGCCTCCATGGACATTATCCCTAAACTTAAACATGAAATTCATACTTAAAGCTAAAACATCATACTAAACTAGATCTCGGAGAAGCTTAAAGATGAAATTCATACATACTAAACACAAAAACATAACGCGAAATATATATATAATATAAAAACTCGATTGAACACATAATATTTATACTAAACACGAAATAATTTAAAAATTCTTCATCATACTTAACTTCCACACCCTTGTACCATCATAAGCTGTCATCCGTCCACCCAACTCATCCACTAGATCTAGGCACGTTATTTCCATCATCCGGTGGGATATTCATGACCAACTGATCACCCAAGGGTTATGGTCCATGAAGCACTGGTCGGCCGAAAGTGGGTGGGAGATTTGGGGAATAAGGTTGAAACGGATCAAGTGTGACGAATAGTCCTTGAGCAACACCGACGAATAGTGGTCGGATATAAAGGGGTTGGCCGAGGTAGAATGATGACTGAGGCTGTGGTGGTATTGGGGGTATGTTGAATGCAAGTATTGGCAGTGGTACGTAAATAGGTTCGGGATGGTTTCGATGGAGCTGATAGTAGTACACGTAACTCCCTTGAAAGATAAAAGTGTGGAATTCAACGATATCACCTATTGGTTAATTTGGTGTTTGTGTGTGCAATTTGTGAGGTGATTTGAAAAGAAAAAAAAATGATAATTATATAGAAGTACTATTTCACCCTTCAATCTATTTTTAATAATTTATATAATAAGGTTATATTTGTAAAACTATATTTTTTTTTCTTTTTCTTTTCCTTTCATTTAAACTCAAGAATATACTTATCATTTTGATTTTTTTTTTTCTTTTCATTTTTTTTTAAACTCGAGAATGCATTATATATATATAATTTCTTTTCTTTTTCATTCCTTATCAAATCTTATCATCTCTTTTCTTTTAATTAAGATCTTGAGAATGCAGTGTAAGTATGTTATGCATATTATATATCTATGTTTGTATTTTTAGTTTTTTTTTTGAACCTTCTTAGTATATATATAATATAGTTTTTGAAAAATGAATTGTTACAATTGACTAATTAAATACTGTAATATATTTTATTAACTTCAATTATTTTTCAAAGTTAGTAATTACAGGTAACTCCCTTGATCGATAACAGTGTGGAACCCAACGATATCCCCCATTGATTAATTTGGTGTTTGTGTGATATGTATATGTAGGGTGAGTGAAGGTGAATGTGTGTGTGCAATTTGTGAGATGATATGTTGTATATATATAGAGATAGAGAGAGAATCGAAGAAAGAAGGTACCTAGCTGTAATCTGTCACCTATGAGCTGTTGTATGAGTGCCACGTGTCACTGTTGGGATTGTGAAATGAACATGTAAGAAGAATGAAGGTGAATGTGTGCGTGAATTTTGTGAGGTGATATATGTCGTATATATAAACAGAGTGAGAAGTAATCTTTCACCTATCAGCCACTTGATGAGTGCCACGTGTAACATTGATCAATATAAATATCATATCCGGATTGTGTAATGAACATGTGAGACAAAAGATTTGTGTAAGATACATACAGTATATAACCATCCTAGCTATTTAAAAGTTTAAAAATAACCTGTACAATTAGCAAAAAAAATTGTACACTTCTCTTCAAAATTAGGTGGTAAATTTGTACACTTCTCTTCAAAGTTAGGTGGTGACACTACTTACAAAACTTGTCTTTGTACCAGCCACTCACAATGCATTGTTATTTCCCTTTTAAGCTAATCAATTCATGTATAAAATAAACTTTCAAATTTAAATGTACTATGATATATACACTTGTACAAAATACACCCACATACTATAGATATTAATGTGAAACTATCTAGAATAATCAAGATATTATTGGTTTTATTTCCAAACTTTTTAGTTTCTTACGTATTAAATAATTTATTAAATGTTTTGATTTATTTATTATAATTCTCACTATGAATTGAGATGTAAGTCTTTTTATTCTATAGCTTTTGATCAATGATATGAAAAGTTTTTTTTTCCTCTCTATTGACTAGTTTGTGTTTAATTAATGAAACTGCTTGGTTATAGGTATTCTGTAATAATTACAATAGTTAGAAAAATTATTCCTGACATTCTTGTGAATTAACAGGTTCAATCGTTTATCCATTTTTTCTCTCTACATTAGTTGGTATCCGAGCCAAATATCCTGATCAAGATGTCTCATAGTAACGATATAATCTATGATTATCCGCCCATGTATGATGAATACAAAGATGAAGAATGGTATCTTTGGTTCGGGTCTGATTGTTGTGAATATGATGAGAAGTTCGATGAAGAAGATCAATTGTTGTTTCGAAATATACCTAAAATTCCATTTATGTTCGTCCAACTCTGCGCAGTTGTGGGAAAGCAGGTGGCACGAGTCCGTTCATCGTTGGATCGCTCTGATTTTTGGATATGTTGTTCAAGACTTATCGACGCATGATCTGACCATTGGGATTTTCGATCGGAGCATTCTACAGGTAGTTATTCTTCTCCGAAGTTGTTGCAGTTTGTTAACTTTATAGTTTTATTTGATAAAATTATGAGCAAGGTGACACCGACACACATGAATATGAGTTGGTTGTATGGGAAACTTAAGTATGAAAATTATGATTGTTATGCTTGGACAAGGGGTGATGTGAAAGAAATCTCTATGAATCTCCAAAAAGAATATTGGTTGGAGACAAAGGTTTTAATTGACTATGATCAAGAATGCCAAGATGAGAAACACGAAGATGGTTTTGTGTTTAATATCGTGGGCCAAGTTCTTGGAACTCTTTGTAACCACAAGTAATTTGTTGCTAACAAGGTTTTTGAAGTTCAAAGGGCTCAAACACATAAAGTTGTGATCTGCGTTTTTATGTTGATAAGAGGAGATAAGTCTATATCTAATACGATTGAGAAACATAAGAGTAAATCAATTCCAAAGAAACGATTCGATATCCCTTTCAACCCGGGTGGCTTGGTCCGAAGTAAAACTCGAGGATGAGATTTCGTTAAGAAGGGGAGAATATTACGGAACTATCTAGAATAATCAAGATAATATTGGTTTTATTACCAAACTGGTACAATTTTGGTGCCATCGTCGTACACCATTTTGGTGCTACCAGTTCAAAGAAAAAACACCTGGCCAAAACCCAACCTTGAAAAATAACCTCAAATTTAGATTTGAACCCGAAACCTCACGATATTCATACTCTGGCTTTATTTGCATCTCCCTGTCTCTTTGATATATATAGATCCGAGTCATTATCACCGAGTCTCCGGCAACGAGTGAATGTCATCATCATCTACACAAACCATATCTCTATCTCTATAATCAAAATCAAAATACAAAATACAATATGCTATATAATGATATAACACACTTACATTACATATACATACGCATATTGTAGAAGAATAATTTCAACTTTTTAGGTCATATTAATTACTAAACGATTTAACAATAAGAATACATTTATCTTGTCAAAGTCATAATATACATCGTTATATTATTGAATAAAATTACAAAAAAAAATTAAAAAATTTAAGGTTTGCAAAAATCTATATGTTAGAGTATGTTTAATATCTCTATATCTATATAATTATTAAAACAGTAGGAATCCTAGCCATTTGCTCTCCTTAAAACCTTAAGTTATCTTTAAACAATGCCACGTAAGATTATCCTAGGTGTCATTTTATAGTTTTTGTACATTATTATTATATTATTATTATTATTTTTATTATTATTATTATTATTATATCAATGCACGCAGACCTATCAGCTATCCAAGTACCCAACCCTATTATCAAACTCGACATATACCTTCTTCTTCTGAGCAAAACTATAATAAAAACAACAAGCCCTAACCAATCCTTCCTTTATCTTGATCCGAGTAAACGTTTTATGCATTATTGAAGGTTACTGTTATTATTGTTATTATTATTTGTTTACCTTCTTTTAGTTTGATCCATGGTAATTGTTTTTAGCTTCGTTGAAGATTCTTATTATTGTTAATACTATTTATTTACCTTTCTTCATCTTGATCCACAATAACCATTTTCTGCTTCATTGAAGGTAGTTAATGCTCTTGGACTATATAATGATATATACTGTTATTAATTTTTTTCTTTTTTTGAATGCAGGATTTGGGAATTGTCTTCCATGTGTTTGACGAATGTCTCAAAGGAGTAAGAATTTATATGTAGTAAGATATGCTAGCTAGCTATAGCATCTTTTTGCAGAATTCCTGATTACTTATTAGGTGTTTTTTACCCCGCGATATTTTTCTAGGCTGAACTTATTTATCCTAACTACATTTATAATTTTATCAAGAATTTCGAGTACAATCTGTTTAAATAAGACTGTGTTACTGTAAAGCTTTCATATAACTGGTCCACATAGGCTACCCATACTCGAAAACGTCACCATATTGGTGTTACCAAATTTAATTAAGATGATCACAGCTAAGCTTATCAGTGATCAAGCTATAAACCGTAACCATTTATAAAAATACTGATAAAAAGGAATTCGTCACTCTTTGTTTAATTCAACGAAATTCATCTAATATAGGGTCCAACAGTTTGTTTATGGAATTTAAATTGATTATGCAAAGAGATTCGATCATTGAAATCATAAGCCGTCTTGCACGAATTTACCAACTATTCACAAAGTTATCTTCTGTGGGTATTCCCCTTGAATATCTACTGGTAATTCCTAACCGTCGGGTCACCCTGTACCGACATCAACTAGGTTACATTACATGTAATAATTATGATTGTATTTTTTGTTAGTTTCATTATGATTTTTTTTTTTTTGTTAGTTTCATTAAGATAGCTTGAATTGAGTTTTTATATATGTTAACGTGTTGCGTTGAAGCTTATGTATATAAGCTAACTGTAAAATTAATCAAAAACTTATGTAGAATTCAACAACTAATCCAGAATCATTGACAAAACATGAAAGATGGATGCAAACTGACATCTTGATTGAAGAACAATAAAGGAGTTTTGTTACAAATTATTAACCTAAGATTCTTAAAAGAAAAACTAACAATGTTTTGAAATTTAAAATACAAAAATGGAATGGAACAAACGCTCATCTCGTACTACATCTTAACGGTAAACATTCAAAACGGCTAAAAGAGAAGAAGCAGCAGAACTGTTCGAGATCCAAGAGAGATATGGCTGCGTTTATATAGAAACAAAATAATCATCTTCAGCCCTTGTCTTCTTCTTATTTACACTTGAGACCCTGTCTTCTGTAGAAAACCATTTGTCCAGTTTTGGCCCTTCAACAATATAAAACTGCAAAACAAAAACTTAAGTAAGACAATTAAGTTGAATCCCTTTAACACCCTCCCACAACTTAATTGTGGAAGGGATTGAACATACCTAACTGGTCACACAGAGTCTTGTGTTGCAACTGCACAAGCCTTTTAGTAAATATGTCAGCCACATTCCTTTCTGAGGCAATCTTAATAATGTCTATAACTCCCAAGTTAATCTTTTCTATTGTAAAAAACAAGTCTAATTCAAAATGTTTAGTTTTCTCATGAAAGACAGGATTTGCAGAAATTTGTATGGCAGCTTTACTATCACACATGATTTGGACAGGATCATGTGTGTTTATACCAAGATCTTTAAGGATTTTTAATACCCAGATCACTTCACAAGTCACTATAGCAAGAGCTCTAAATTCAGCTTCAGCTGATGACCTAGAAATTGTTGGCTGCCTTTTACTTTTCCAAGACACAGGGCAACTACCTAAGAAGAGACTAAATCCTGTAACACTCTTCCTGGCAGTCACTTTCTTGGCCCAATCAGAATCAACATAGGCCTTGAGAGTAAGGTCAGTGTCTTTATTAAGTAAAATGCCATTTCCTGGACATCCTTTAAGATATCTGAGTACTCTCATGGCAATTTTAAGATGAGATTCAAAAGGATTATGCATGAACTGACTCAGAATGTGAACTGCATATGAGATGTCAGGCCTAGTAAGAGTTAAGTAAATCAACTTACCAACAAGTTTCTGATATTCAGTGATATTAGCAAGAGGAGTATCAGATTTATCATTAGTATCAAAGTTAAGATTGCAGTCAATGGGAGTATTAGCAGGCTTACAACCTAAAAGACCAAATTCAGAAATTAAGTCAAGACAGTACTTCCTCTGTGTTAAGCATAACCCATTTTGGGTATCAATGACTTCAATGCCAAGGAAATATCTCAACTTTCCTAGATCCTTAATGGAGAACCTATTACTGAGATAATTTTTGCAGTTATCAATTTCTTTGATACAGTTCCAGTGATGATAATATCATCCACATACACAAGTAAAACAACTAAGGTATTACCCGAATTCTTAGTATACAAAGAGTAGTCACTTTGACTTTGCACAAAACCAAAATCAGTTAAAGCATTAGTGAGTTTTTCATTCCACTTCCTTGGTGCTTGTTTAAGACCATACAAGGATTTTAACAGTTTGCATACCTTAGGGCTTGAAGGAGAGTGATAACCAGGAGGTGGTAACATGTACACATCCTCATCAAGATCTCCATTTAGGAAGGCATTGTTAACATCAAGCTGAAAAATAGACCAATTGATATGACATTTTATGAATGCATGTGTTGCACTTGCACGAGAAAGCAAAATGCAAGTCCAACCTATTGATATGACATTTTATGAATCCGTAATGGCTTAAATTTAATTCAAAACATGCTTATTACTTTTATTGCAGAACACTAAATATGCGTTTAATGTCTTGCTATCAAATAAATTTGGGTATAGTAGTGAGATGGCGAGCTAAACGTGGACCCGAATTTACTTGGGAACGCGAGGACTCCATGAAAGCCAAGTATCCTCATTTATTCGACGAGACTAGTTAGAATTAGAATTTCGGGACGAAATTCCTTTAAAGGGGGAATGATGTAACATTGTGGT
The DNA here is from genome assembly GCF_010389155.1 of Erigeron canadensis. Lineage (NCBI taxonomy): Eukaryota > Viridiplantae > Streptophyta > Magnoliopsida > Asterales > Asteraceae > Erigeron > Erigeron canadensis. The sequence goes on along the minus strand of NC_057769.1, from coordinate 34,116,371 downwards.
TTTTGACTTGTTTTAATGTGAATTAAACGTGATTTATTTTGCTTTATTTCCACGATTTTGTGGCTTAATTTATTCTCGACCCGTTGACTCGAACGTGCTAAATGAATTATTGTTCAAATCGATTTAAATAGTTTATATATTTATCTGTTAACTAGAAACGTGCATTTATGCTAGTCAAAGCTATGTGAACGTATTTATCGGCTGTAGGACGTAAGGTGACATTTAAATTGATTAGAAACGTAATCGGTTGATCCATGAGTCGACCCATGACCCATGAATCACCCCATATGACCCAACCCTATCCACCCAACCCAAGTCTTACACTCTCACCCACTCATTCACTTCCATCTCATCTCATCCTCTTTCTCTCTCACCACATTCATTGCAAGAACATTATCTCTCTCACTAAATTCTTGTTCATTAAATGTGTTTCAAGCTTAATTAATACTAGTTTAAACATCATTATCACCATATAATCATCATATCAAAGATTGGTGGGTCAAAGTTCAAGTAAACTCTCCAAACGGGTCAAATTCGAGGTTGAGCATTTGAGAAGGGTTTTGAAAGGTAAAATTCATCTCTTGTTCATCTAATTATGTTGTAAACTTGTTACTAAGCCAAACCCTTGA